>NC_135279.1:4184166-4495833 GCF_051311805.1 Agelaius phoeniceus | reverse complement strand
GTACCTGCCTGCTTAATGCTTCAGTGAAACTGGACCAGTTCACCTGGCTGCTGAAAGCTGTGCAGCTGCACCAGTGCCTGATCCTTGCCATGGTGGTGCATTTGTCAGCCAGACCCCTGAAAAGAGGACTCTTCCACCCTCACCACCTAATGTGGGCTTGTTTTTTTTTTACTCTTCCCAAATTTTCTCTGTAATCTTCTCTGCTGACAATTAGTTTCACCTTAGTAATCTCAGTTCTGGAGGACTTTTTCCCCCATGTCTATTTCTTGGCTTTAAAAAGGAATGGTGGACAGTTTTAAGTGCCTTGACATAGCAGCCATGTGAGCTAGATTTCTTCTCTGGCTGCACTTTATTGAGAGCATCCAGACTGTTTGCTTGCCATATACTTCTCCTCTTTCAACAAGCAATGGTCCTTTTATCTCATCTTTATGTTTTTCTGATCACTCAGTGGTGCCATCAGTGATGGCTTGGCCATGGGATTTCCTGGTTCTGACCAGCTTGTTGAGTGGGCAGAGTCTTTTGGGACAGCTCTGCATTGTTGGGTGCCAGTAATGAGGAACAGACATGCAGCTTCAGCAGCAGAGTGAAGTAGAAAAGTGCCTCTGGATTTGTACCATAATTCAAAGTTTCTGAAACTCCATGTCTGGGGCAGTCAGAGACTTGAGCTGCACTTCACCAGCTCCAGCCCCTTGTTGCCCTCCCTTGGTGCTGTCACCATGGATATAATGACATCATGGTGCTATTGCTGCTGCTTAGAGAAGGAGGGAAAGCCACAGGGTGCTCCTGGAAAAGACTCTTAAGTCTTGAGGTCCTGTTGTCCTCCAAGCCAGAAGGATCCTTGCCCACATTTACATCATGATTTCTGTTTAAAAAGCCTGTGCATGGGGAAGTGTGTGACGTGGACTGAGAAATATGCATTCAAATAGCATAAAATATGGGCTTTTAATTTTTTTTATTCAGGGCAGAATTCAATCAAAAGAACTCTGGAGGGGGAAAAAGCATGCAGATCTTGAGGGGCAGGGAATAGGCCATCTGGCTGAACATGCTGCCTGTTAAAATGTACCTTAATCCCCACTTCCTGCTCTTTTGCCATATGCTTTGCTGTGTGAAAACTCAGGTACAAAGCAGTGCCCTGAAAAGGTGACTCCTAATTAAATCCAAAAGAGGCATTTTATATTCATCATCGTAGATGTACTCACATCTTTATTTTCCAATAAAATGTGCTCTCTCCTCCTGTCCTTGTGGTGTGACTTATGTCATTTCCCACCCAAGAAGTTTCTGGAGGAAGGATTATTTTTTTCCTGTTTTTTACATAATTTAAAATTTTCTTTAGTGTTTTTTAGTGGTAAACCTCCAGCACTATTTATGTCCAGGTGTAGTTAATGCCCTCATTCTCAAAGGAGGAACAACAAGGGACTAGAGTTGAAATAGAAGTTATGCCCTGCATGCTTGCTTCCCTTCCAGTCAGCATTTAATGATTTGCAAATAGTAATAATACACTGGCAAAGGAGACAAGAGGCTTAAATGCAGTGAAAAGAAATTTCAGATGTAAATTAGGTCCTGGGCCTGTGCAGCTAAGGTTTTATTGGTACAGATTTTTAATATAATGGACAGGGCTTGATACTAAGGAACATTTCTAAAACTTTGTGATTTTCAAGCTTCATAAATGTTTCAAGCTTTCTAAGCAAATTTTCAAGCCCTGGTTAATCCACTGGTCTTCCTGCAGCTTGGTCCAGACTTTTCAAATGGCTTTGGTGTTGGAACTTGTTTTTCATGTGGTCAGTGACTTAGACTTAAGGGCTCTTTGGAATAAAAGGGGAGTCAAACCCTCTGAGAACTAATGGGAGGCAAGAAACTTGAAAATCTTTGAATAAATTCAACCATTCCCTTGTGTGGGGTGGCCCAGAGCAGTGGTGGGACAAGCAGGTAGAGTGTCCCAGGTCCCTTGTTTAGTGGGACATGGACAGAGCCACCAGAGCATCGTATTTCCTTATGTGCAATAGACTGCACAAACTGCAGTTCCTTTCCTCCAGGTGCACCTGATACAGAGAGCTCCTGTTGTTGTTTTGGGTTCTTTATTTTTAGGTCCAGTAGGTTTTATTGGGTTATTTTCCTACCCTGTGAACACAGGCACCAGGTAGTCAATAACAATCGCTCCATTAAAAAGGAAAAATAAAATCTTTGTGTTTGCTGCACACACTTAAAATAAAAAAAAAAAAAAAAAGAAGGGGGAAAGATGAAGGGAAAAACAGATGCCAAATGTTGTTTTACATGTCACAGAGGCTGCCGTTCCATAAATGCATACCTTTGTAGGAGTGCAAGTAAAATGTTACCAAAGAGGTGCATTCTATTGCATTCTTCTGCCATTCTTTGATATTATCATGTCTGAAAATCCAAATGCTTATTTGACAGCTGCATTATCTTAAATTAACTTTTGGCTTCCAATCTGAGAACACTTTGGCCCAGACAGGACTCTCCTGAGGTTACAAACGAATCAATAGGAGGGCCAGGAATAGAAGTGGAATAGGCCTCCTGTGCTGCTTTTAGCTACCAGACCTCCTTCAGCTGAAAATCACATTGTGCCTCAACCCATCTCCAGGAGTTCAGTCCCAGGAAGGACGAGCTCCAATTCCTCCTCTCCCAATGCCTGGCAGAGCTTGGTTGGTGTTCAGCACCTCCCTGGGCTTTACCATCCCTAAACGCTGCTGCTTCCACTGTCTACAAAAAGCCCAGAGACCCCACCCTGTCTTCTGCTCCTCAGCATTCAGCTCTGAGCACCAGTCACAACTGGTTTGTGTTCCCTGCCTGCTTCTGCCATTGAGGCTTTATTTAGGCTTGATAGTGAGCAGAACAGTCAGGTGTAAGATTTTAGGTCTCTGCTCAGATGAGTCTTGCGTGGTACACGCCGAGCAGCCCGAGTGTTTACAAGAGCCTGTGACAGAACGTGTTACTCCTTGCAGCTTGAGGCACTGCCACAGAAATATGGCACATTGCACAGAAATTGCTTGTGCAGCAAGCTGAAAGTCAGGTTATTAGGGTGTGCTGTTGGATTAACCCACCAGCGTGCAATCCAACCCGATTCCAGCAGCAAGGATTTATTACCTGCTGTGACTTCCAGTCACATCTGAGCTCCCCATGAAATCACAGGGTGGTTTTTTGTCCATGTGTGTCTGTGTGTGCGTGTGGTTGCTGTGAGGGAGAGAGTGACCAAGCTTTACAGGAGCTAGGAGTGAGTTCCCATGGTGTAGTACTGCATCCAGAGTCCTTTGCAGTGTGCCATGTCCTGTGTTTGGGATTAAAATCTCTTCCTGGGGTGCTTAGCCTGCAAATTATTTGTGTCATGGGAATGTTCTTGAGGATGAAGGAATTCGTGTCTCAGATACATAGGGGGACCCTGCTAAAGTTACAGAGTAACTGGATGTAGTGGTAGGTGCCAAAGGCTTTGCCATTCAGATCACCAGCCCTGGGAATATTCAGATTACATCCTCTCTGCTGATGTTGCCACCCGTTTGTTTCAAAGCTGTTGGTGTTTTGGGCAGCTGTGAGCACCAGGGGGGACTGACTGAGATCTCACCTGTCCAGTTTGCATTGTTCTGGCAAAGTGCCCACAACTGGCTCTGACTCTGCCACAGCTGGACAACTCTTACTCATTTCTTACCTATGACTAAAGCACCAAAAATCTCCATGCTCCACTGCCAGATAGGATCAGCTGGGATTTACCTCTTTTACCCATGCAAATAGTTTAGAAAACAGCAAACTTTTTCAAGTTTTCCTTGCAGCTGTTTGTTCAGTGTCCCATCTCCACTTCACTCCAACACTGTGAAATACAAATAGTTTGTCGAGGAATGTTGGGTTTTATCAGTGACCAGTCTGTGGGGTAACCAAATCACCATTGTACCTGGCAATAATAAGCAAGTTTGAATTTAAAGAGAAGCCAACTGGTGAGGTAATTAACCAGTTATTATATGACAATGGCTATACACCTCCATGCTTGATGTAATTAGAAATTTTTAATATGTGTCTGTCTGTGACCTGTAAAATAGTTAAGAGGTTCTAAGGGTTCAGGCTTTTCTTTCTGTCTTTCTCAATTTTTTACACATTCTGTTTTTCTGTCTTTGAACCCTGTGACATGAAAGCTGTAAAATTGCATGTGAGACTGAGAAATAGATTTGACTCATGAAAATTCCTTGGAGGAGATAGAGGACTGCAGCCCACACCAGTGACCATTGTGACCTGAGCTGCCCTCAATGGACCAAAGAGTATTTGTTTTGGATTATTTCAGAGACAGTTAAAAGACACTATAATTTTAATCTTTTATTTAGCAGAAGATTTAGGCCGCTGCCAGAACAGAGCTTCGATACTTTAATTTAAATCTGAGCATGAATGTTCTTGAAGTAAGTGGAATTGTTCCTGTGTTCAAGCTAAGCATAACTTAATATTGCTGAATCAGCTGGGAGCATCTAAAAGACTGCCCCTTCTTAGACTTTGAATCCACAAAAGGAATAATCTTCATTATTGTAATGTGTACCTTGAGATGCTACTGCCCCTCTCTAACATTCTTGGGGAATCAATAACTTCCTATTTCTTCAGAAGATTTTTCCTGTGTTTAAGAGTGTGCTTGTTGCTACAAGAGCCTTTTTCCTTCTCCTTTAGATGTCCCTTCCCAGTTGGTAATTTATTATTATTTTAAATCAGTGCACACATAAACATTGCTATTTTAATTAGGGAGAAGCAAACAGAAGTCACAGGCTATAAGGCTCTGCAAGTATGCTTGCTACTCTCACATTTTAATTATTTATTGGAGTAAATAAAATTAAATATTTTCATAGCCATCCAGAACAGGATTTGAAGTAATTACTCTGTCAAATTCATCAAAAATTCTCTCATCAAAATAAAAACCTTGATGTTACTGAATAATTTATAGTACAAATACACAGAAATTGTAAAGTATTATAAATAGAAAACTGCAGGGTAAGTGAACATGAATTAGTTAAGGGTTATGTTTCTGAAAGAGCCTGTCATAAGCTTTATAAATTTTTAATAAGTGTTTTTGAGGCCTAATTTTCAGTGTACAGTATATACCAACAACTACAGGAAACAACCCGAAACTGGTGATTTAGAAACACAGCTGTTTATGATAGAGGCCAGATTGCAGCTCCTCTTCCTGGGCCTTTCTCTCACACAATTTCAACTAATGATGTTTGCCACTGAATGCCGATGGCTTAACATGAATCATCTGCCTAAATAGCAAATACATTAAGTAAACCTAATCTCTATTATTATCTATGAATACCAAATGCTGGGACAATATCCAGCCTATTAAACCCCAACTGTTCAGTGAGGCATCCCTGTGCCAGTGCCTTAATGTGTCTGTGCTCTGGTTTCTGGTGTGACTGAGCATCTTCCCTCCTTGTGCAGGAGCTGCAAGGGGCCCTTGGTGTTTCTGGCACCCACAGGGCCTGATCCTGCAAGCTGCCCTCTTCCCAGCATGTGTAAAAGGAGCTGGAAGTGCTCAGCACCTTGCAGCTTGATGGTAACTATTTCATTAAATCTTGTAACATTGAAGGTGACTCTTCATCGGTTATTGACAACTGAGGATGTGCCAGAGCAAAACCTCTGATCCCAAGTCCCCTGACTTTACTTCTTCTCTTTCTAATCCTGGATCAAAATTCTCTGCTGGAAGTTCTCCCATCAAACAAATTATCCACAGGTCTGGACCTTCCCATGCTGGAGCCACTGTTTTCTGTGGATCTGAGATGGATGCAAATATCAACAGCCTTCTACAAAAGCTACTCCTGCCAGCTCATGGTAGACTTGAAAAGCTAAACTTCCTCCTTCCCAGCCACCTGAAACTTGAGATTTATGGTGGGATCTGGATCTAAGACTGCAAAGGAAACCTGCAGCAGCTCCACAGATGGTGAGGGAGTTCTGGATGCAGTGGTGTAAGGCTGAGGTAATGCCACAGGAATCAGTGGATTTGTTATGAATTACTCTCATCATAATGAAGCCTAGTAGTCTTTTTTTCATTTCTTTCTTACAGAGGTCATTAGGCAGAGGTCATTGTACTTCTATTCTTTAAAGTGGATTAGGAGTTAAAGAAAATAGATTTGGTGCTATTTGCTGCTTATTCTATTCTAATAGGGATCAGTTAAAGGCGGGTTTTTTCTTTGCCTTTCTTGTAGCATATCACCGTTTTGGTAGACATGTCAGTTCAGATCATATCTGGCTAAAACTTTGGGATTTGAGAGCCCGTAAGAAATATGCACTTTTTTGATCAATACATGTTACAGAAATAGATGCAGGTAATGATTTTCAGACAGCTAAGCCAAGGAAGCTTTATCAGATGTAGAATTTGCTATCTCATTTCATGCATGCATCTACCTCTTACAAGGTTCTTTCTATTTCTGGGACCTAAAGGGCCTCAGCATGCTAGTTCTGCTTGTAAATATCTGCTACATCAGAAAGGTCAATATACAAGATGCAGAGTAGGCACAGAATGACAGGAAGTGGGAGCATGATTGAAACAAGTTAAAAATTGCAATCCTTCTCTGCTTGAAACTGAAAATCCATGTACAGAACTCATGGGAACAACTAAGGAATGTTCAGGAAGCTTTGGAAAGCTTTGGCTCACACAAACTTAAATGTAACCTAAATTTTGCTTTGCTTCTCTGCACGAGGTGAAAAGCACCCAGCTTGAATAAAGTACAAGCCAAATCTATTGACTACAGAGTAGACATAGGAATTTATTGCTGTTCTGTTTCTCTTCCCATTCATCAGCCAAGATTTTCTTAACTGGCTACATTAACAGTGCCACCAAGCATTTTGTGGAGGTTTTAAGTGACTCAGGGATTTAGTCTTTAGTATAATTGCTGTCTAACCCTGTGCTCTGCTATCTGAATAATGTGGGGAACATTTGCCTAGTACCCCAAAGATTACATTGCTTTACGTCAAATTGTCAGCAAAGAAGTTTTTTATTACTATTTAATTAAAGAGAAACCATTTGATCATTTATCACTTCTGGTTGTTTTTCCTAGAGTAAAACTTCCTCTTCTTATAAATCCAGGCTATCAAAGTCTGTGAGGAGCACAGAGGTGGAACCTTCCATGTATTAGTTATTCACCAGGTCCTTCTTTTCTTTCTGTTCAATAATTGATAGGAACAATCGTTCCTCCTACTTCTTCACTGTAGTCAATAGCGTGTCATCCTCTGCTGTCATCTCAGGTCACCTTCCTGAACTGCTTGGGTTTAGGAGTCAAGTCTGGTGCAGGCAAGTTAAAACTTTTGATAGTAGAAAGAGACATTCATTTAATATGCTGGTTGCTAATCATTATCAGCCCATTTTAAAATGAGAAAGTGGCTCGTATAGGGAATCGCCTAATTTCCCTAAGCACATTTGGGTCTCACTTGCTTTAAAGACGTGCTCTTAGCTTGATTTTTCTCTTTGGGTTTGGGGTCTTTAACATTTCCTCTTCTGTTGCTTGTGGTTTCATTGTAACATTATTCTTACTGCTTTTCCCCTTCCATCTCTTTCTCTTTCTACTCCACAAGGATATTGTAGCCTTTTTGGACGTCAAATGGAACGACAAAGGGAAAAAATCCCCACAATTCTTTTTTCAAACTATGAATAGTTTTCCTTTTTAAAAAAAAAAAAAAAGTTCTGGTTCATCTGTAGCCAAGTTTATTGGAAATGACAGCTCAAATGTTCAGTGAGTGAGTGAAGTTCCTAGAGATCAGAAGGCCTCTGCTGTTTCTACTGTTTCCAGGCCTCAATACAAGGGCACCTTTTGGAAGTTTCAAGGTCAGCTGTAGGTCTATTATTATGTTGAATGGAAAGGAAATAATTTTGCACTTGTATCCAAGTTCTTGTCATCTTTCTCCTTACCCTACTTGGCTTCTTTGTAGTACTTGAAGGCCTCAGCTCCATCTCTTATGGCCATTGTGAATGGTTTGATTGGTGTTGGCCATGCTATCCCTTCTCTCCTCTTTCTAAAAAGCAAATGATCATGTTGCATTGAAGAAACCATTATTGCCATCAAACAATCTGCCTTAATTTTCACCTTCTCTGAAAGTTTCAACTCCTCATCAACATTTCAGAAGGAGGGAACTGTGTTGGTTTTCAGTAACTCTGAGGAATCCTAGAAGTTCTGATCCACACTTTGGATAAGTCATAGAACAGAGACCACATGGACAAAGGATGTACTGGTCTTTTCCTTTGATTTTTTCCACTTTGCTGCTTCAGGGCTTTTTTTTGAATCATTTGTTCAAGTCCCCTGAAGCGAAGGCAGGGACACGAATCTGTACAGAGTTCCATTAACCAACCACCTCTCCTAGCCAGCAACACAGAGCACTATGGGATCAAAATTGTGTATGTGATACCCAGAATTGTAGCTTTGTCTTCCAAGGAAGGACTCAGGTTGGTGTGTTGGAATCAAGCATTTGCAGGAAGCCCACCCACAGATATTTTTTCTCAAACATATCTTGGCAGCTTTTCCTTCTTCTGTGCCCAGGAGAATGTTGCTCTAGTGGTGCATTAGTCTGGCTCAGCCCTGTCTGACAGAAACACAACACCAATTCAGCAATGTGCTCCTTGCCCTCCCTCCCTTTTCCTGGTTCACAGCAAAGATAAACAGGACACCAGGACTTGTCCCTCTGAGTTCCTATTTCTGCCAGCGACTGGTTCTACACCAGGGCTCAGGATTTGAAATGTAAGTGCTCTTAGGCTCTAAAGCACCCCCTGTGTTTTGCTTGGCACATGGAGCATTTTCTTAACCACTTACAGTTGTATATGGTCACTGAGACTGAATGTTGGACCACAGAGCACCTTCAGCTCTTTACTCTGATTACCTCCTTGGTTTTTATGGAATTATCCTATCTGACATCAGTGTAACATGGATAAGGACTGGAGCCTTCTCTCATCCCAGAGCCACTGGGATGATTCTCTCTTCAGAACTTACACAGTGCTTTTCATATATTATACCTAAAATGCAGTTTACATTTTCCTGAAAACCCAAGGCTCAAGGCACAGTTCAAGTCTGAGGGGATTTATTTACAGGTCAAAGGGAGCAATGGAGAAAAGGGTGTACACAGAGAGAAGGAACTGTGTGAGGGGTTGGTCTGGCAATAGCATTTGTCTCAAGTAAATTGGTGGGAAGTGCTTTTGGGCAGCTCTGGTGGTAAATGCTTGTGACTCTCTGCAACTTTTATGTGGCAGCACCTGACCTTGGGCACTGCTGTGTCAAATGGAGTTTGCTATTCAGAAAGATAGAAGGCTCTGTAATATTCCTAAGAAGGAATAGTAGCACAAGCTCAGACCAGTGGGGGAGTTTACTGCCTGCTCCTGACCTGCCCAGAGTGCTTTGGCAGGTGTGAGGAAGTCGCATTAGCTCCCAGCTACGTATCAAGCAGATTTTCAAAGAGCTTTTGACGACTTATAAAACAGAACATGGTTTGGGGCTTGAGTATTTATCTGAGCAGCTGTCTCCCTCTGTATGGGCCTAAGCACTGTTTGACATCATCTAAAGCTGTTTTATTGGCCATTCCAAAACAAACACAGCGCAAATAGGCTTAACACCTTTGGAAGGCAACTGCTTAGTTATTGTGTGGAATTCATTTTGGGCTGGGGATCTGTAAAGCTGAGTCAATATGCTGATTTGGATCTAAGCCACAAGCTTACCTTTTAACCTGCATTTTTTCCTTCTTCTAATAGAGCTTTTTGTCAAACCACATATTGGGCCTTTATTGTCAACTACCCTGCCTGAATACATTTGCATGATAAATACTGAGGGTTCTTCCTTTGCGTTGACGCTACCTAGGAAAGAGTCAGAAATAAAACCTGCACTTCTTTCCCCACTCTTCTTACTTTACAGAGGGATACTCTTGGGCTGCCAACTTGAAGATCTGGAGGTCTTTTTCATCCTTGGAATGCACTGTCTTTTCTGGAAGGAATGACCATTGGGCAGCTGCATGATTTTCCTCTGGGGAATCTCTCCAAGTCCTCCTCATCTGTTGTGCAGCAGCTGCTGAGGTGCTGCTGGGTGCTGATGATACCAGGGGCTCTGATGTCTTCACCTTATCAATAACCTGCTTTAAGCTGCCACCATTTTTAGAGCAGCCTGTGCAGGAATGAGAGGATTGACTCAGGAATGAAGGTTGTCTGGCTGAAGATGTGCTCAGGTCAGACAGATACTTACAGGAAGGAGGAAATGTTTGGTGAACTGGAAGCAAAAGGCATGAAGTGTAGCTGAATCCTTCCTGCCTGCTTGCTACTCTCATGATTTTAAATCTGGTGACATGAAGTATCCCAGTTTCCTTTTTTAGGGTCTTCCTAGGTAGAATTTTCTAAATGGGTTTACAGGTGTCAAGACATTATTTTCTTATGAAGTGTGGTCACTGTTTGTGTTTTGGAGTGGCTGTGAACTTTGAAGGATTTAAACTTAGCATAAAAACCTTGAGACTTTCCAGACATAACTCTTAATCTAGAAAGTCAGGTTAATGTTTAGAAGGTTTGTTTTGCTGGTTTAATTTAGTAGGATTTCCTCATAGCATGGCCTGATCCTGCTTCGAGTTGGCAGCTGGGCAGGAGAGGCATTGTGAGAGTCCCTCAGTGTGTTCATTCTGCTCTGTTTCCCTCATAAGAGTCATAAGTGCCCTTGTATTTCTTCATCACTCTGGGAAAATAAGAGCAATATTCTGGTGTTATTTCTCCTGAAAAAAAAATTGAACTGCCTGGTCTCCTTGGAACAAAATTCAAGAGAGAAGACAAAGATTTTGAGTACTTTCCTAATAGCTGGAATACTGGGAAATAAACCTGGGCCAAAGCTGTGTGATTTCTCCACAAAAACCAATCATCCGAAAGCACAGGCTCTGGAAACTGAGTGCTGAGTAAAAGGGAAACATCCCCCAGCTTTTTGAAAGTCTCTGGCAGTATCACATTATAGAAACAGGGACTTGTCAATTTGTCTGTTGGATAGGTAAGGTCCATGTGTGACCTCCATTCCTGGGTCATCTCAGTACCTTAGGATCTTCTAGACATTTCCATGGGGCCAGATTTACACAACAGAATATGACTGATAAAAGAATATAACAAACTCTCTGACTAAAACGGTCTCCATGCAGTCTTCTCTTGCATTTCTTCTAAAGTGACTTTGCTTCAATTTTGCCAAGTGCAATAGAATCCCCCAAAATGAAGCACAAACACGTGCACCAGGATAGATATGTGACCCCTTCACCTTGTGTTCCCACATGGCAGCACTTACAGTTGCCACAATGCCACTGCACTGGCTCTTATGAATGATTCTGCCACCCCACACTGTGATTAAGTATTGCTGTTATAAACCAGGTACCTCTCATGTTAATAACAACATCTGTTAACTAACAAATTGCTCATTAACCAAGAGTAATGGTGAATTTCACCAGATTACAGCTCTGCAGGTCTTTTACGAAAGAGCTACCAACAAACTATTGTGCCTTTTTCTCTAAAAATTCAAAGTATTTTTTGTTTTAGTGCTGAGTTTCTCAAAGCTATGGTTATCCCATACACTTTAGTATTATCTAAAAGCACTGTAAGAAGATATTTAGAAAGAACAGGTACATTCCCTTACTGTTTTATGGAATAAAATATCTTTTCTATAAGTCATCTTTGAAGGAATTCCTGAACAATGCACCAAAATTCTGCTATAAACACACTACTATCATATAATACACCCTATACTTTACAATACCTACGGGGAATCACTTTTTAAAGTCTATAACATACAGTAGCCTTTTTATATGATGGAATCACATAAAAATAAAAATTGATAAAAAATAGTAATAAATCTGGATCTTATATCATGCACTGAGCAAAGTCTAAATTAAACTACTGTATTAAACCTTCTATGAAGTAGACCTAATTAATTAAAAACACCAGGGTTAAGCAATTTAGCCATCAATCTCTTAGCTTAAGTGGGGGATGAGGTGCATATGGTAGCTTACCGAGGAAGAAAAATGAAAGACCTGTTCTCTCCAGACTCACATTGACATGATCTAGGGGAGGTTAAATATGAGCTGCTATTCCCAAGGAGACTTCTACAGTTCCTTCAGCACGATGACTTTCCCAAAGCCCTCAGCAAGTTGGAGCGTGACACTTACCTCCTGTTCCCAGAACAGCAAGGGGAACAAAGTGGGCTAGCAGCACCTCTGGAGGAGCCAGACTGAGATGGAAATGGCAGTGGTGCCACAGCAGGGGGAATTTTCTGGGAGTTCACACCGTGCAATAAAGTTGGCCAACACTCCCAGGAAGGAAAAGGAGAGGCCCTTGTTTACTTTTGAATCCAGAGATTCATCCTGGCCATAGGAGCATCACTCTTGCATGCTGGGCCTGAGGGGGATGCTCAGAGTGAGAGAGGAGCAGGACTGGAGGGGGTCAGCAGTGCCCTCTTTTGGAAGGCAACCTCAGCAGAAAGGCAGCCCAGTGGCTTGATGGATGGTTCCAGTTTCCAAATTGTCAATGTGTTTACAAGATGTCATCAGCACACTGAAACTGCTTGCTGAGAATTTTCCATTCAGTCCTCCCTCAACACATTCCTTCCAACTCTCGACTCTTTGGCCAAAACAGATTTGTAAAAAATTATGATTATTTTTGTCACAAGTTCCCTGTTTTTAATGGAATGACTGAATGTCCAAGAGATGAAACTTCTAGGAGCTGGTGTCCTTATGGAATGAACAATTCAAGTGATTGCTCCAGCAGAAAACATACATTTATTTTACAAGTCAGCCTGATGCCTGAGCTATCAAGTGACCCTGTGATGAATACATCCAGGAAAGGGACACACAGAGGCACATGGCTGCAGATGGAGACTGTGGTGGGATCTCCTTTTTGGCAGGTGCTTTCCAGTCAACTGACTTGGCTGTAATGTGAAAATGCAACCTTAGGAGCAGCAAAAAGATCCCCCCCATCAAGCCCAGGAGTTAAGCTTATTTGCAGGCACTTGAGACAGCAGATTATTTGTTGTTGGAGATGCACTTCAGGGTTCAAGTGGCATTGGGAGCACTTGGCATAATGTGCAGCCCACTTGAGCTGTGCTAGTGGATGTCAGCAGCTGCTGGGAATCCTGTGGTGCCTCTTAGTAGAAGAAAGCCTAAACCTTGAAGGTCTTGCTCATTATTTCTTATTCAAGCAAACCCTTCATTCTGTAGAGAGAGTGGAACTAAAAAAGGACTTTGAGTCTTGGCCTCCTATAAAATCCAAGTTTACAGGCACTTGGTTCTCAGAGATCCTGTAAAATAAATTGTTCTGTAATAGGTGTTCCTACAGACTTGGGCTTTTACCCCATTATTGTTATGGATCTAACATCCTAAAATCAATAGTTTGTGAGGGGCATTCTAGGTACATCAGCTAGGTCCCTAGGACAAGGTGGGAAAAATTACTCACCTCAATAAATAGAAATAGGCTTTCCTACACATCATTCAATCCACCTATAATCTTGATTGTGTCCTGGCATCTCTCTCTTCATCTGCACAGGAGCCAAGAGTGCCTCTTCCCAACTCTGGGCAACACTGCACACAATGAAAGCTGGCAGACCTGTGTGAAAAGGACTTGAGCTGCCATTTTTGCAAATATCATAAACTTTTGAAGTGAATTCAGCACACAGAAAATGCATTTATCTGGAAATAGTGCATGTAAGTCTCCTTTTAGTGTTACATAACTTCGCTGCTTGCAAATCCTGGTGAATAAAAATAAAAATGTTACCATTGCAGCAGTGGTTCTTTGTCATTTATAAACAATGAAGCCAGAACAGAGAGATCAACAGAACAGGCTAAAAATGTATCTTAATGCGCCTGCAGGGACCTCTACAAAAAGTCACCAAGATAAGGGAGTTTTGACACGACACAGCGAGCCATGAAGGAGCTATTTTAAAAAGAAACAATAGATTTGAATATTCAGACCAAGCACTGAGCAGTAAGTCAAAAAGAAACCACCACGCTCAAATCTTCTGCAGCTTAGAGCTAATTAGACTTATGCCTCAGAATGCCCAAGCCTCCTGCAATGTGGCAATGGTTATGATAATTATATTTTCACTCTGTGTTGGGCTGTGAGTTATATGTGTATTTCCTATAAATGCTGTACATGTAAATCCCCTCCTCAACGAGGTGAGATTATGCCCTGATGTATCTTAAGCAGCATGTAAATGCAGCAGTTGGGGTGGCAGCTATTCCAGACTGGGAAATGCAGGGCTTTGCAACCTTTACAGGCAAGTGAAAGCTGTGTGGACAGGCTGCTCACTGGGACAGGTGGGAAGGGGCTGCCTGCAATCCTGGAATTCCCAGTGATCACATGGATTTTCCAAGCACCTATTTGTCACCAAACATCACCAGTGGTAATGACACAAACCCTATCTCACTTTCCTGTATGTATTAAGGACTCTTTATAGGTACATCCTATTACTCATCTCTAAGCTATCTGATGTGTGTCAGGACTGCAGAATGTTAGGCCCATTGTATGTGATGTATTGATGCCACTTTATGTCAGCTGGGCTACAAAAAGCTAGCATTTCTAATAGCATGACTATTTCTCCCTCTCAGCAACTTATTTGCTACCTGAAGATTTATTAAAGTGGTCTTTTAGTGCCTAACCAGTCAGATGTACCCATAATGATATAAATATTACATATAAATGAGATCATGAAGGGACATTCCTCCCCTGTCCTGAGGGCTGGTGGCTGCAGGACTGGTCACACATTACATTAGTTCTGTTGTGGCCTGAGTTGTTCCTGTATATACAGTGTCTCCAGGTCCTTGCTGCCAGAGACTTTGGCCATGGCTCTGTTGCAGTCACACTTTTGAGAAAAATGCAGGAAATTAGAGCTCCCACTTTTCCAGTGCATCAGCAGCTTTCCCTCGGTGTGTGCTCCCACATTTCTCCAAACAGACACAGATCCAACCTGCAGAGGAGCAGGTCTAGACCCAGATGGCCCTGAATACCTCACTGTTTTCAGCAGAAATCTGTTCCACATTGTCTAACAAAGAGCAGCTCCTGGTGCAGCAGGAGCTTTTTCAGGCTTTTCCTAGGATTTGGCCTTGAATGGCAGAGCTGAAGCAGGGTGTAAATGTTGGGGTCACTCTGTGATCAGCTCTGAGCTGATGGCTGGGTTTGGTTTGGAGGTTTTCTCCTGCTAAATGTTCCCTGTTAGGGTGAGTTCAATGACCTCAGAAATTCAACTTGTTATGTTCTTAGTATGAATTTGAGGGATAAGGACTCGGTGCTCTGAGATCCCCAGCTCTGTGAAGTTTGGACTGAAGCAAGACAGGAGGGGAGAGGCTGGATTTTCATTTGCACAGTGTCCATCATACAAAGAAATGTGTGTCAGCTGAATGTCACAAATGAATTCCAAGATGAGTGGTCTCGAGCAAATCTTGAACAGCAATTCTGCCTCTTTCTTTGCATTACTCTGTTCTTATTCTAGGTATTTATTTACTGATTATGAGGAAAAACACACGACCTCACAGGACCCCCAGCAGGTGCTCACAGCCTCCATGGGCTCCCCGAACAACCATGGTATTCTCTCCCTGCCTTATTATGGTCCTTTCTCGAATGTGGGAATGCAGAGTTCAGACCTGCTGGAGTATTTGGGGGGATTGCAAGGTATAAATAAGCCAGCTGGGGCTTCAACCCACCAGCTCAGCAACATTATATCGTGCTAGTCTTTGTTTTCACTGTATCACCTATTTTTCGGACCAGCGGTATAACCAAGTTGTAAACTGCACACCTTACAAATCAGTCTATCCTGACATTGCTGGAGCGTTCATTACAAGCTGTAAAAAAACACTAGCAAGGAAGGTTTCAGTCCTGCAGCCCAATTTTCCATTGCAATAACCCAATTAACTGGTGTGTGTTTGTTTTACAAAGCTCTAAGCTACAATAAACCATGCCGATACACAGGCTGCAGAAAGCTTCGTAATTAGGACAAGGTGTACAAATTAAACCACTCTTTTTAAACTTCAAACCAGCTAACTTCTGACATACTGTACTGCTGGGGCTTCTGGGACTAAACCCAATTAACATCTTAGTATTTTATAAGCATCGTTTTAATTGCATTTGTATGCAATCTTCTCTCCAAGAGCCTTTCAAGGTGCTAGCCCTCGTTCAGATTTTATTACTTTAGTGATTTAAATCTCCTCTATCTGTGCTTCCCGTTAATAATGACTAGTGCAGCTTCAAATGCCGGCCCAACATAAAACTGTGCTCTCCAAAGAATTATACTTTAAAACAGTTACATTTAACTTTATTATTACATTTTTAATTTTTTTTCTCCCTCTGTTTGAACATTATGCCTTGAACCACTTTATCAAGCTGTCAGTGCAGTAAGTGCTGGAAGAGTGAATGTTTTACTCCTCAGTGCTTTGCTCTGGCACAGCCTCTTGGCCTACACATGACTCAGTTTTTGCTGCATGATATTGTCTCAGAAAAAGAGCTTTTCTAGGAGCAGCCTAATGACTTGCATGTCCATAGATTTTCAAGATGTGGGAGGTGGTGGTGGTGGGGAGGTTTAACTCTAAAAGCGACAGCCAAGTCAATCCCTCAGGCTGAGCTGCTTTTGGGTTTTTAAAGTCAAGATCTACCCTCCTTCCTTGCCTGTCAGAGGCAAGTCCTGTGAATCTTTACTCCTTTGAGTAGCTTTACTCACTGCAATGGGATTGCTCAAGTTTGGATGAACTGGGCTTCGATGGGAGTAGTGGAACATTCTGTGGAAAATCTGATGCACTCTGAGGAATGTCAATTCCCATCACTATAATTTCTGTCTGCATAAAATCCTCACAAATGCTCTGTTTTTCTTTATGCATCTGCTTCTTTGGAAAATGACCTGCATTTCAAAGATCAAGTAGGATTTGAAGAGAGCTGTAGAGGCAATAAGGAGTATAATGGAACTGCCTCAGCCCAATTAATAAAATAATATATAAAAAGGGTTCTGAGATTTTTTTCCAGCACATTATTATCCTGTTTAACATTATTCAAAAGAAGGAAAAAAGAAACAGGAGTGTGTTAGATCTTATTGAAATTATGAAATGAATAAGATATTTATTTTAAGATGCTGGCAGCCACACTCAAAATATTTTCCTCTTTGCAAAATGCAACTTGAAGTGAATATAGGCTAATGTTGCTCTCATTTAGGATTTCTGTTACGTGGATACAAACACTGGGTCTTAAAAATGCAGGAGGTTCCTCCTGAAATATTTTGAACCTTTTCACTTGATTGAATGTCTTGTCGAACAAAACTGGCAGCAGATCTCTTGGAACTGCCTGAACCTATGCAGATACGATTTCTATCATGCCCTTATTATGTGTAGTCCATAATAAGGAGGAGCATGTATAAATCATTTCTGGCTGGCACTTAGGATGCAATACTCAAAGGAGAAAGACATTTCAGTCTTCAAATGTCTAGCAATTTCTGATATTATACAGTGAGTCTCCCCAGAACCATACAGTCCTCAATTCCATGCAGCTCTCTTATGAAAGAATGAGACTTTCATATCTTCCCTTGCGAGAGCCACCAGCGAGATAAGAATTGTGCAGCTCCGGTGAGCACTGTGCTCCAGCCAGGGTGGCTCTATTGAACTTCCATTTGCAAAGCCCTCACTCACAAAATTGCACAGAGATGAAGGATTTCACCTCTATCCCTCCTATACACAATTATCTGTGAGTAAGCATTACTTTGCAGAGAGTAGATTATATAGTTATGTGTTATAGGAACACATTTCCCAGGGAGCGCTCTGCTGTGTGCACACCTATAATGTGCACTAAAATAAACACATCTATTGTAGAAATGTGTTTGTGTTTTCTCAGCAGTGGTAATCCAGCCGAGCTTTGGTGTTGTAAAAGGTGATAGAGTATTAAATGATGGATCCAAAAAGTTCTAACAAATTTTGCCTTCCCCAGAAACAGAAATGCAGAAAGCTGCTCAAAACTAAACAAACCATTTTAAGAAAACACCATAAAGAGTTGTACATTGTCTCCTCTCTAGTACTGAATATATACTTATTTTACACTTCAACTCTTTAAAAAATATCTTTCTGCAACATGTTCCAAAAAATCTCCAGACCTTTTCCAGAATCCTTTTTCAAGTTTCTCTTTCATTTTTTTAATAGGACTTTCCTGGAAGAAAAGATGGGATTTTGAAAACAAATTTTAAAATAATTTGAAACATCATTCTGATCAAATCTTTAACAACAGTATCAGCAGAAACAGGCACAGGGAATGCCAAGGAAAATGGATTATGTTAATTAGGTTAACAATTTTTAATGGCAAATTTTGTTTCAGGGAGAAAAGGTGATTTTTTTTTTTAATAAGAGCATTTTGTGCAAAATATTTCAACCACTCTATAAAAACATAAAAGACTAGATATTTCCTATAAAACAGTTCTTCACTGCAAGATGATGAATAACTTCAGTATCACAGCTATACATAATAAAATGTTTATTTGTCAGGCTTGATACATTTTGTAACAGATTCATTTATACACAAATACATAAGTTTTAGTGGAAAGAAATCTATATTGATATTTTACCTGGCAAATACTGATTGTTTTCTAATATGCAAACAACTCAAATTGCTCGATGAAGAGTTCAGCTGTTGGGAATCTGAAAAGCAGAGGGCATTTTCGACCAGGAGTTCAGCATGTGGAGCTGTCAGACTTGATATCCCTGAATTTTAGGTGAATTGGAGCGCTTCGTTCCTCTGGAGGTTGTTCTAAAGGGGACTAATGTCTTTTGGGAGCCAAGCCTTGGGGAATAAAGGGCAGAGAGCAGGAGAATATTTTATGCAAAAGAACCTTCTGTCGAGATTGGAATAGAAAATTACACTTCTTTAATGACAAGCTTTTTGTAAAATACGGGGAGCTGCAGGGAAGGATATTATTCTGTTTTCTTTCTTTCTGTACAGTGGGAAATAAGAGGTGTCACAGTGAGTTATCATGTGCAGTGACCAGTAATGCTCCTGTTTAGTGTACAATTGCCTGCCACATTACACACAATCACATGTGTTGTTATTATATTAACTGGGTTTATATACTGCTCACCTGAGTTCACCTGGCAGGGCTTGCCTAATTACAATAAAAAGAAAGAAGATCTTTTTGCTAAGGGACGTTGCTTGTAAATTTGATTTTTCCCTGTTTAAAATAATGGGATCTCAGGGACAAAAAACCCAAGAAAACAAAACAAAACAAACAAAGAAAAAACCTCCCAACTTTGTTAAATCTAACACTTCCTTCAAAACCTGCCAGAGGTCAGATCCAACACTCATTCGTGCCAGTCTGGTGGATGCTGGATTAGACCCTGACCTCCCTTGCCTCCCTTGCAGGATCAGCAGACAGACCTGTGTTTGAGCAAACCAAAGGAAAGCTGCAAATTCCACAGCAAAGCTGTGGTTATTGGGGTGTTGCATAGCTCTGAGTTCAATTTTGATAGCACAGCAATAAATAAATATGAGCAAATTAATTTGCAGTAATTGAGAGAACAATTAGCAAAGCTGCAGTTGTAGAGTCTTTATTCCTGATGGCAACAGAATCCAAAGTCACTTTTAGATCTCAGGTTTAATTTGCAACTAAAGAGAGACTGCTTTGTGTGCAGGCTAAGGCAATTTTCTGGGAAGTCACTAAGATACAGTAAATGTGGAACCCAATAATACTATTTCCAGAGCTCCTTTTCAGAACAAAACTGCACTTTCACTGCAGCAAGAAATGCCAATAAGGGGCATTCTGGATTTAAGCTGCAGTTCAGGCTTTGTGGGACAATGGAAAAAGCAAAAAGGAGCTTGGTGATGCAATACTTGCTAGGAATCAATATTCAGTCCCTGCTGTGCACACTGTGAGTGTGTGCTGATGGCAGCTCCCTGAGCTGGCCACCACTCCCTGCCCTGTGATCCACAAACCCCACCCCAGCCTGGAGAGACAGAGCGGCCCCAGCTGCCCCTCAAGAGCAATCCCTCGCTGTGGGAAGGGCAAAGGAATCTCTTCCCACTGAGCATATGGCTTTATCACACTTTTAAACACCAGGAACACAGCCTGTGAAATGTATTGGAAAATGCCAGGAAACAGAAATGCAGAGCAATCAATGTTTTCAGTCCTGTTTCCCCCAGAATTAAATGTGGTTGGCAATTTCCACACTGCAAAGGAACCTGTCATGGTTCAGTTCTGTGGCAATGGTGCTTTGGCCAGAGCCCAGATAAGCTGGAGCTCAGTCTCATTTCT
The DNA here is from genome assembly GCF_051311805.1 of Agelaius phoeniceus. Classification (NCBI taxonomy): domain Eukaryota; kingdom Metazoa; phylum Chordata; class Aves; order Passeriformes; family Icteridae; genus Agelaius; species Agelaius phoeniceus. The sequence continues at coordinate 4,475,611 of NC_135279.1, read as the reverse complement.
CCTGTGAGCATGTACTGCATGTGAGGACACTCAGTTTCCAAGATCTTCTCCAGTTATATTCTCTCTGCTCAGCAAATGTCACATGCAGCTCTGCCAGTGTTGTCACTGAGGCATTTTAGGTTTATCTTCAGAAGGCAGCTGAGGAAAGGGACAGGCAAAATGTTGGACAGGAATAAGAGGTGTAGAGGAGGTGAAAATCCTGACTATGATGACCTGAAAGGAGTCTGGGGGAAGCAGAAATGGCCAGTGGATTCTATTGCCTAGCAAGGAGCCCTTACCTGCATTTTTCCCAAGTCTCTGTTGTCTGGTCCTGTGGCTCCTGCTGTGCAGCTCTGGCTTAGCAGCAGGGTAGAGCCTCAGCCAAGCGCCCTGGCTCCCTGAAGTGTTGACTGGTTTGTGTTTCCAAGTGTTACTTTAAGAAACCCAGAGAAGCTGAAGTGTGAAAGTTTTATGTTACATGAGAGAAGAGGTCGACTGGCATCTCAGTTAGCAAAGAAACACTGAGTGTGTTTTATTTCCAAAGCTGATGGTGACACCTTCAGAGCCCCTCTTGCAGCGGGGGGCTTTGACCTGGGGTTCTTCAAGGAGAGAACAGGGAAGAAGCAAATGTGAGTTTTCAGTTTGCTACAAAATTTTGAGTTTACAGGGGTCAAGATGGATTTTGGAAAGGTCTTTTCATCCAGTGCTGTTGAGTGTGCACACAAGGCTTAGCGTGAGCTTCAGCTGTCTTCAGTGAGGTATAAAAGATGGGATGTCTCTCTTGTGTGACAAGCAGTGATGAAATGTTGTGTTTGGCCCTTCAGACTGTGAAATGAACTGGTTGGGTAACCTGGTTTATAATGGAGTCAGGTAGAGATACTCTGTCACAAGGTGGGTAACCCATCCCTTCCACCTCAGTATTGTCCTAACACCCTTGGAAAAGGGGGCTGGCCTCCTCAACTTTACCCAAACTCCTTCATTTAAGGTGAGGAATGATGCAAGGATGTATGTTAGAGTTGACTGTCTTTGGGGCTAATACTTGGCTTGGAAACAGCCCCCCTGATAAAGCTCCCTGAAGCCAGGGAGGTCAGGCCTGCTAACTTCTCTGCTCCAGGTTGTGGGTTTGATCCCTGTATGGCCATTCACCTAAGAGCTGGACTCAATGATCCCTGTGGGTTCCTTCCAACTCAGAATATTCCAGTTCTGTGATCTGTCAGAGCTACTCCCACATCCCTGCAATGCTTAGGTACCATCTCTGAGGTACCATCACTGAGGTAGCACCTTCACTCTTGGCAGGAGTGGCAGAGAAAAAGAGCCCAAGTGTGAAAGGAGTGGCAACACCTGTACCATTGTTTCATGCTTGTTTTTTTCTTTTAAGCATAGTTCTAATTTTTGAGGAAAGTCTTTGCAAAACAGCAATTCAGTATTTTGAATACCTTCAGAGCTCTGGTAGCTCTTTTCCAAGTGTAGCAGGTTCTCCAGCCTGAAGAGGCCTGAGCTTTCTTGTGGTGAAATTCTCCTTCCCTCCCCCCATATTCTCTTCAACATTTGTCTGGATTACAAAATACTCAGTTGAATTAATACTGGGCCCAATCCAACACCCACCTATTCAGCAAAGAACCCACCACCTCTCCATCCTCCCAGGGTCATCTCAGCTCTTGTTTGAAATTACTGTCAAGTCATCCTATCACCTTGTTCTTGTGGAGGGCACAGCTTGTTTGCTGGACAATGGAAACCAAGGAAAATATTGCACAAAATCAAGAAGTTTTTTCCCCCTTCTAATAAATGCTCACTCTGGCATTTCTTAGCCTCTCTTTTCTCCATCTTGTGCTGGGCACTGGTCACAACAAGCTCCTGAACCAGATGGCCCCAGCTCGGATTGGTCTGGTGGCTCCTGCTCACCTAAGGCCACTTGGGGAGGCATCAACAGCAAGAAAAAGAAAACAAACATGAGAGACATCTGTCCTGAAGGAAACATCTCAGTCAGGGCTGCGGGTGCTGGAGCCGAGCTGGGACACAGGATGGGACACGGGCTGGGATGCAGGGATGCGGAATGAGGGATGTGGGATGGGAGGATGCGGGATGAGGGATGCAGGATGAGGGGATGAGGTGATGAGGAGATGCAGGATGCGGGATGAGGGATGCGGGATGAGGGATGCGGAATGTGGGGATAAGGGATGCGGGGGTGAGCCGGGTGATGCTCAGGGCAGCCTCAGCCTCCCGGAGAGCCCCGGCGCGGGGCTGCGCAGGCCGTGAGCGGGGCAGGGCGGACCGAAAGCGGCGCGGTGGCAGCGGGGGCTCGGGGGCGGCCGAGCCCGGCTATAGATGGCGCTGGCAGCCCAGGAACGGCCCCGCCGGAGCGGCCCCGGCCCCGCTCCTGCAGCCACCCCCGCCCCCAAACGTGCCGCTGAATTATGTATAGGTTTTAATAGATTGTGTCACACATCTGAAGTTATAGGGATTTGATATAAACCCACCATGCAGTAATTATGAGTGTAAAATACATTTGGGGGAAAACATTTTGCGGAGTTGCCAAGACTAACAGCTTACAAATAAAGCCCCATTCCTGCTCCGGCCCCCGAGCTGCGCCCTGGAGAATTTGCACATGCATTTGAAATGAAACAATCCCCGTATCTCTGTGTTTACTAGTGGTAAAAAAAAAAAATAAAAAAAAATCGCAAACCCCTTCCTTCCACAGGTCCTCCTATAAATGTGTTCCTGGCACTGGGTACTTTGCAGGCAGAAAGAGGCTGCTGGTCTTTAATGTGAAATAATGTAAGGTTTTTAAGCAAAAAGTTGGCTGTTAGAATTAATTGGTGTCTTATTTTTTCCGGCTGGAGCTGCTGTTTGCAAGTGAGGGCCACATGAGCAGTAGAAAACTGCTTGGAAAAGTGGGATTGTGAGCAACTCCCTCAGCATTACACTGGCAAAGAGGTGAGGAGGCTGGAGAGACAGGGGAAGTGGAAGGTAAAGAGGGAGAGAAACAGACAGGACCTCTGAGAAGGTTTTAAAATTAAAAGAAAGTTGGGAAAAAAAAAAGAAAAGAAAACTGGAGCCAGGGGAAGAAAAGGATGGAAATGGGATGGAGAGGTAAAGGGAGAGAACAGAGGGGATTAGGGCAGGAAAGAGTGAGATGAATGAGCTGAAGGGAGGTGAGGCTGAGCTGGGAGCAGAGGCAGGGCCAGGGAGGCTGGGCAAGGGAAGGAACACAGAGGGAAGAGCAGAGGTGGATGTGGGCAGAGTGGGAAATGCAGCTGGAGGGAGACTGGCAAAGTGGCAGCAGGAGCTGAGTGAGGGAACACAGAGAGCAGGGAGGCAGATGAATTCCCACCTGAGGAGTGCACAGTTTTTAGCTCTTGCATCCTCCAGGAGGAAGAACCTGCTTTCAGGAACTTCTCAACAGGCTGTTGGGAGCTGTCAGGGGTGCTCCACCCAGAAAGGACAGTGACCAAGGTGACCAGGTGACCAGGGCCCAGCATTTTGACAATAATGTGTGTGGTTTGATTTCCCTGCTTTGTAGCCTATAAATAAATAGTGGCCACATCTGATGCAGAGGATGGATGCTGTACTGTGATGTTCAAACCACAGTCCCTTGAATCCCGTGGCATTCATAGAAACTTTCAGAGACATTTGCAAAAGCAAATCAAGAAAATCAAGTTTACAGTCAGTTCACGTGCAGCCATATTTTTAGAGATGAGCAATGAGAAAAAGTTTAAAACCACAGGTAGACAATATCCCACAGTGATAAAGAACTTGGGTGTCGGATGGGACGACACTTTTGTTTTGTCTCCCTCAGGGCTTCCTTCTCCAGACTTGCCAGTACATTTCACAGTTACATCTAGGGATGCTCATCCATGGAGCAGTCTGAAACCTGCCTGTGCCTTATTTTTGTAGTTGAAGCAGGACTTCAGTGGTGCCCAGGCAGGAATTCCCATCAGACTCCTCTTGTTCCCAGTGCAGGGGTTTGGCCATTCAAAGTAAAACATGAGCATGTGCCTCAACACACTGCTTGCAAAATGAACGTATCTTTAAACAGAGAACGACCTGTTTGTTGCAGCATGTTCAATAGTCAGTTTCTGGCATATTTATACCTTGTTCCCAATATATTAAACTGCCTTCTTTTCCAATAGGAAATGAAGGATTTCTACAAGGATGCCAAATCCTCCCTGCCAGAGTTCCATTTCTTCCCACACTATTTGCTGTCGGAGGAGGAGGGGAGGAAAAAAAAAGAGAAAAGAAAAAAAGGAAGAAAAAGGAGATGGGAGTCAGATGGACTCGGAGCAGGAGCTGAGAGTGTTTTTTCTGGCCAACACACTTAGTGTTGCTGGTGCATTTTCTGCTTCCTTGAAAGGCCAGTGGGGGGGAAAAAAGAGATTAAGGTCATCAAGATAATACAAAGAATATTCAAACTGGAAGCAGAGGGGAAATATAGAAGGTCTGTTTTTCCAATAGTAAGTAATCAGAGTACAGGAGGATGTAATTTGCAGATTAGGAAAATGAACAAAGACTATAAAATTAACTTTATGACAGAGAGGAGAACAGTCCATTTGAAGGGGGGAATAAACTAACCTCCATAAAGCTTTATGGCTGATACAATCAGTATGTTGTTTTAAACTAAATAGGAAATATCAGCAAATAATCAACCATGGGGCAGTCTTCAAGCCCTGGTTGTGTTGTAATCTGGATTTGATGTGACACACAACCCAAGAAGATTTTTTGAGGCAGTGAAACCTTCACAGATTCCCAGTCCTGGCTCTGTGGGTGCACTTAGACGTGGGGAGCAGGAGGGGAGTGCAAATGTGAGCCAAACCTGTGGCTGACAGCTGTCAATCACCCATCCTCCCTTCCTCTGGTGCCTCTTTTCCAAGCAAACAAAGCCCAACCCTCTAAATGTGCTTCCTCCACAATGAAATCAAATTGTCTCTTATTCTCCTGCCAGCCTGGGAGCAGCTCAGGGGGTGGATCAGAAATGAGAGGCTTTAATTAGCAAGGGGACTGCAGGTTAGTGACAGAGCACTAACCCATCTCAGGGTGATAGAAACTGTGCTCAGCTCGTTGCAGGAGAAACTATAAACACATCCAAGGAAAATCTCCCTTTTTCCTCACAAGAGGAACTGTTGTCTTCCCTTGAATCAGTAAGAACTGAGCTCCTGGTCTGGTCTGAAAGAATGGTGTCAAACTGGAGGAGAAAGAGATTTTTCTGACATAATTTTATATATCATCCTAATTTTTATTCCCTTCACTGTCATTTTTATTTCTCCTTCAATTGTTCTTTTAATGTGAAAAGAGGGAAAAAGACTCAGATTTGGTGTATTCTGTTTGTGCTATTCATGCCTGTAAGTAAATTTTCCAGTAGCCTGTGAACCCACCTTGAGTTTTATGGGACTCCAATGCAAGCCCTCGGAGGAACTGTAACTCCAGAGCCACATTCTCAAATGGACAATTCTCTTGTTTCTTTTCTATTCCATTTGCCGGCAGAGAGGAAAATATACAAAGCAAATAAACAAATACATTTAAAAAAAAACACAAGTGAGGGGCTGACTGTCCTCTCGAGAAATTCAAAGGAAATAATTAGAAATAGATCCAAAGGTTTTAATGAAGCTGCCTGGATGTAAAATGCTGTCAGTTCAGCATAAACCTCCCAGGCTACTTAAAAAGGAGGAAAAACAAGTTTGCTCAGGAAGCAAGTTTGCTCCAGGACAGAATTCTCCTTGTTTGTGTGACACAGATCCCACCACGAGATGTTCAAATTTAAAGCATTTTTTCCTTTTTATTTAAATCAAAGTGCCTGATTGTGAGTGTGATACTGCCTGGGGTCTGTATTCTCTCTTCAGAAACAGAGAGCAAAACTCTATAGGCCTGGGAAAGGTCAAGTGGCCTCAATAAAATACAAACAGACTCAAATTGTTACTCAAACAATACCACACAAAAGTATAAAAATCTTGAAGAATTTAAGAGTTCTTTTAATAAGAATGGGAAGGTTCTGCTCCCAACAACATGTTTTTTTTTTTTCAATTTGCTTTATATTTTATTACCCATAGAGTCTTTCCCTAGGTGCTAAAAGCATAAGGTTTAGAAACTTTGTGTAAGCTTCAGTTTTCTTTAAATTTTGTTTCCAGTTTTTGCAAAGCAGTTTTCTTCAGTTTTGTGAGTTGGATCAATTGAAATTCAGGAAAAATGTTTCCCTGGAAAATTTTGAATTTCCTCATTAAAGAAGAATACCTCAAACAAACATTCAGCAAGCTCTGTGAAATCCTATTTCACTCATCAGGGAAAAAAAGGTACAAAAAAAATAACGTGCCTTTGAAAACGTGCAGCCTGCTTTCTTTGTGCAAAACTTTCAGCATTTGTGGGGCTATATTTAGCATTAAGAACGTGATTTTTGTCTCCTTGAAGTCTCAGTTAAAAATTCAGAGCCACTTTTATGGCAGAGATTGTGAAGCTTTGTTAGTTGTGTTTCATTAAACGACCGTGCTTGTCACATGCATGAACATCTTACTCCTTTAATGGGTCGCCCTGCCCCTTGTGATTAGCAGGAGGAAGGAGTTTGATATATTTGTCAAAAAGGCTGTCCTTAGTGAGCCAAAATAAAATGAATTCTCTGATATGCAAGAAGTTAAATACTTTTAGACTGCCTTGGCTCGGGATCTGACATCTTTTACTAACACTTATTCTTAGGTGGAATCAGTAGTCAGAGACCTCAGAGGCGAGGGCAAGATTTCAAACCAGATTTATGCTCTCGAGCACTTTTAGAACTGTGTGTGTGTATACACACATCTATCACTGCAGTTATAGCCCATCCTGTAGCTATCTGGGAGACTCCAGCTGCAACCCTTCCGAATGCCAGTGCTTTCCACCTTCATAGCTCCCCTGGGAGTTAGGGAAGTGTTATTTTCCCCATTTTACAGATGGGAACTGAGAGGTTCATGGGCAAGTAGGAAGATCGTGACAGTGTAAGGCATTAGGCACAACTTTTCCTTGACAAAAACTGTGCATCTTGGAGTTCAGTGATCCCAGCCATGGGGTGTCCTCAGCTTGAGGTAAGAAAGCTCAAATTTTACCTGCATGGGACAGACCTTGTCACAATGAACAGCAGGGGAAGATACCCCAAAACCCAGCGGTCCCTTACTAGGAATGCTCCTTCCAAGGGATGCACTGGGCCTTGGGAATGTGCTGTAGAGGAGGGAAAGGAAGAGCTCAGGGTCCCAGAAGTAAGAGCCTAACTGTGCTCAGGGCTTGGATGTGCAGAAGGATGGGGGTCAGGCCAGATACTGCTGGTTCTGCTCTTATTTGCTACTTTTGGAGGATGCAGGCAGCAAATTGCAGCTGTGAAATCGCAGGGCTGGGCAAGCAGAGCTCACTGCAGTGAGCAATTATAGCAATTATAAAACGTGACTTTCTCCTTGGTGGGACACTGCTGTGGGCCCATTTTACTCTGAAGTAAAGACCCCATCTGTCAGGGTTCACCTCCTCTTCACAGGTCCTTTGGACAATCATGCAGTGCCAACTTGTCCTGTGCAGCGAGAGAATTGGCTCCCAGCACATCTGTATCCCAAACTGGTGCTAGCAGATCATCTCCTAGTGCAGGCACTCTCTGTACAGCTTGGGTTACACAGATCTCATCCTGCAGGGTTATGTGTGGGATAGCAGCACTTAAACCTCTTTGGGCACCAGTCAGCACTGCACGTCCTCCAGGCTTGAAGGGAAAAAGCCATTTCAAAGCCAAGATTTTAGGAACAAAAGTGAACCTCTTAATTGCATTTTTCACTCAGGAATGTGAAGGAATCACTGTGAACCTTGAAAGTTTGATATGTACCAGACCAGTAAATAGATTTAGCTTTGTTTTTTTAATGTTTTGCATACTTTGTTTTTCAAACTTTCACCAGCTCTGCTTTGTTTCAGTTAATGAAATTCTTCTATTGCAGCACTGGGACTTTTAAAGCATTTTCGTAACCTCCTGTCTTGGTCTCCAAGGTATAAACATTATTTTATAATTAGCCTTCACAACTATGTTATACATTTGAAAAGGAGGAAAAAAAAATGTTTTTCCCCCATTTTTATATAGGGGAATTACAGTTTCTATCTGGGGACTGAAAGAATGTGCGTGTATGCGCGCGCAGAGGAGAGAGAGAGAGAGATTCAATCTGCTAAAATTTCATCTCCTGCCAGTTACACATGAAATCATCGTTTAGGAGAGAGAGTGGGAAATTACTGAGTGCATTAGAAAAATCCTCACTCTATCCTTAATGAAACGACACTAAAAGATGATGGGAGAGGGAAGACTTAGGGACATTTGTGTTCTACCAAGAAAACGTGGGGATGGAACATTGACTTCTTGCCCCCTGTTATGTAACTTGGCATCGGGCTCTCGGTAGCTGATCCTGATGGGAATAATTTGTCTCTTGCCCTTATTCCTGCCAATCCCCTATGGTGTTTTCTTATGGCCACTTCATATCAGGATAAAGCTGTCACCAAGGTAACCACATGTGCATATGCACAATCGTGTACACATACTGTGTAATTAAGTCCAAGTGTAAATAATAATATTCACCACAGTGTGCAGCACTGATATGCTCCAGGAGCCCTCACACTGTGCCTTTGGTGGAGGCTTGGCCTCACAGCTTTCCACAATGGGGAAACTGAGTCACAGGGGAGGCTGGGAGCCTCCCGGACACAGGGAGAGGCACTGCATCCATCAACTTCCTGCAGTGTGGGGACAGCACACAGCTTTTTCCATAGGCACCACTTATTATTGCAGCCACTGATCTTTAAACTCAGGTCCTCTGAAGTGTTTCTGCCAGGTTTATTCTCATCCAGGCAGAATTTTTTGTGCAATCTCTTGTAGACAGAAAAGCTTCTCCTCCACCCAGCCCAGGATGGTTGCACATGGACTCGTGTAAGGATCCTTGCCTTGACTTCAGTAAAATTTGGATCAAGTCCCAGCAATCTCTCCAGCCTCTGTAGCAGGGAACAGCCCCACACAAAGGGAAGCTGCCTTGAACCATTTTTGAAGTAGTAGCTTTCTGTGCTGTAATAAATTTTCAGGATGTTTTCAACAGAGAGAATAAATCCATAGGAGAGATGGCTTAATGGATTTTGAATTTTCTAACAAGGAATGTGCCAAGTCTTTTCCAATAGAAAAGTACCCTTGAATCTTTCATTCAGGTATGTGACAGGTCCTTGAATTACGGTGCATTTCCAAAGGTTTGGTTGTTTTGGGTTTTTTTTCCTGTGGAGGAAGATGCTCATCCAAAGCCTAACCTAGAGGAAAGCTTTTACAGATAAAAGAGCAATCCAAGGAAGGGGAGGAAGTAGGAATCAAGTGGTTTATTTCTGTTTTCAGCAATCTCATAGGAAAAAAAATCCATGTGAGCATGGCAAAATATTAGTCTATGTCTTTTGAAAGCCTCCAAAAAGATCTGTGTGAAGCGTGCAGTTAAGTGGGAAGGATACAGGTGTTTTCAGAGCTCTTGCAGCCTACGAGCAGGCCTGGGGCAAACCTGAGCACACAGAATAATGTAACGAGAAACATCCCTCCATGCTTCAGTGGGAAAATGCAAATAGACTCATCTCCTCTTTTGAGGACTTCAGATAAGGCACTCCTGGAGCCAAGGAGCCTGTTTGGTGTCTTCCCTGCCTGGAATATTTCGGTGGGAGGGAGTGAGGGGCACATGGAGCTGCAGCATGAGGATGGAGATGTGCGAGGGTGCAGCCAATGCCCCTCTCTCTGCTCCACCCATCCACAAGATTTGTCAGCTGCCAGCTTTGCTCTGCCTCTGTCCCTGCCAGCACCCTGAGTGCCCATGTTGAGCTGCAGTCATTTGGGGGCTACTGGAACTTGAAGAGGAGTAGCCCAAGTGAGAGGTGCAGCAGAGCCCTGCCTGTCACAGAATAAAGAATCTGAGCTTTGCTGGGGCCTGGCTGCCTCCTGCTCCCCCCTCCTCCAGCCACTTCCCTTTCAAGGAAAGCCTCTGAAAGATGTTTTGATTTCATTTTACAAGTAGTTTGCTAAAAACATTTCTTTCCAGCCTTTTCTCTCAGTTTGTTTTTTTTTTTCTCGTTCAGCCTTCAGAAGAAACAACAAATTTCTTTTTTTCCTGTGCCTATAAAGAATAATATTTTTTCAAAGTTTAGGTGGGATCCAATGGCATGAACTTCATTGCAAGAGCTGACATGGGTAGGGAGCTTTTTTGAAAAACCTAGTCCCAGCTAGGACTGCTGAGCTATGCAGGCAACCAGCAGATAATTAAGGCTAACAGAAATTCAGCACCATTTGGGTGACAGAATTCCCTTTCCACCAAAGAAAATCCCAGAAGAAAATAAGATGATTTTAATTATGACAGTTTTTTTTTCTTTTTTCAGAAGGTTTACAAGGTATTCCCTCTTCACCTCTCACTGAATAATTTTAATGACTCTTGGAAAATGCCAATTGCCATCAAGTCTTGTCTTTGTTTTTTATTTTTTTATTATTATTAATGTTTTTTAATTTTGTATAATCCATGACTGTGGATATCAAAGTAACATGGATATCAAATATTACCCTGTTTTTAAAACTCCAGCTCCAGGCATCATGTACCTGCTTTAGTGGCAAAGGAGGAAAAATATCCTGGCAGGTGGAAGAACTCTGGTCAATCTTAGTGCAACCTTAAATAAAAGCACAAAAGGATTCTAAATATTTTGAATTTTATTTTTTCAAGCAAAGCTGATCAGATCTGAGGACCTGATTTGCAGCGCCTGAAGATTTGAGCTTGGCTCTACATTGACTGTGATATAATTTTTATCTACTAGAGTAGAGAAAGGACGAGAATTCAGTTTTCCTAACTAGATGTTGATGTCTTTCATCAAAAAAAAAATGGACTTGCTATTTAGGGCTGCTCAGTTAGTTTACATAGCAGCCCTTCTATTTTTAAAAGTTAAAATATTTTTCATACTTCTTTAAAAACAAACTGTTCAGTAACCAACCAACAGTCCAGTAATAGAATTAATTTCAATTGATATATCAAAGAATTAAAAGAAAATGGTAAGTGTTCACTTATATAAAATAAATATTTTCCATGTAAGTTTTCATCTGCTTCTGAAATACAGGAAAATCAAAATTATAACTGGCATTCACAAGCCAATTATTGAACTCAACGGCCCAATTCTGAATTTTCACTGATTTAATTAAGAGCAACATTTGGGCCTAGCTAGAAGCAATAAGTGCTTCTTCATTAGGTGTTTTCAGTGTAATTTCTTAAGGGAAAAGATAGATGCTTCTAAATCTGTCATTTGGTGAACTGTTCTGTGTAATATATTAGAGCCATTGATTAGAGTAATATGGCAAAAAGCAAAGCCTGATCGATCATCCATGCAGTCAATGGGTGTCTTTGATTAAGTCCAAAAAGAGCAATATAAAATCACAGTAATTCCAGGCAATATAGAGACACACTCTTGCTTTGCATCCCTAATTCCACTCCAGGGTCTGTCAGCACCTAATCTGGACTTCCTAGGGAGCAGCAATTCCATCTCACCGAAGCTTTTGAGGTTGCAGCACTTCCCTTTTGTTCTACAGAGGAATGAAAAGCAAACAAGCAAAAGTCAGATGCACACACTGAGTTTTGTTGAGGCACTTGTTGGTGGCTGTTAAAGGGCAGGGCAGTTTGTGCAGTGGCTCAAATCTCTGCCTGTCGTCGGCAGCCAAGCCTTGAAGTCTTGGTCTTCAGCACTCCGAAAGTGACTTGGAGCTCAGGACCCCCGGTGCTGCATCTCCAGGAAACATTTTGGCTCCTGTGCCAGTGCTGGCACCCCTGCACCCCATTTTGCAGTGGCAGTGCCATGGCTGGCTCCTGCTGGACCCTCCCAGGTGGGGCTGTGGGGGTCTCAGGGGTGTGACATCCACTCGCAGAGGTGATGAGGCTTGTTGTTATCACATAATCAGTTTATCTCACAAAACTTCTAAAATATTTAACCTGGCTGTTTCCTACTCCCTTTCCTGGGTTCAGGCTGCTTTGTTTTACATTAGCACTTATATTAACATCATTATCCTTCCCACCAGTGGATAAGTCATGTTTTTTCTTACATGCAATGGACCCTGTTCCTCATCGAGAGCATCGACACCAATCAGCACTTACAGATATTTTCAAATGAGTTAAGTAAATTGGGTGCCTGATTTCCTTTGCTGTTCATTAGGATTAAGCACTTACTTGCCAAGTTTTTGTATATCCTCCTGCATCCTTGACTACCTAAGACCTTTGTAAACTGGGTCCTTAAGCTTTTGATTTGGTGTTTATGTTTTTCTCTAAAGTACAAAATGTTCCCTTCTGTGGAAGCATTGGTATGTGCTGTCTATCTGTCTGGAGATTCTGTGATGAGGAGGGGAGGGAAATAGCCAGTGACAATGATCTCTCTTGCTGAATTTTTTTTCCTCCCCTCACATAATTTAAATCAAAATATCTAAACCTCAGACCTGAAACCAACTTCACAGTCTTACTTTGTATGTAAAAATATTCCATTTAAATCAGCAGTAAAGCTAACATGAAAGTGCCAATAAATAATATATGCAAAGAGTTTTTTTTATCAATATATAAAGAAATGTGGAGTTGTGAAGCTGCTGAAAACAAGCATTAGGAAATGTAATGAAGCAAGAATTAGAACAGCATAGTTCCTCTGGCCATTATAAATGAGAACGCCAGGTACCTGGAGAACAGGAAAACTGATGAGTACAGTCTGTTCAGGAGAGAAGGAGGAAAATTTCCCCCAGGAACACATTTCAAATTACTTATTTATGAACTGATGAACTGGGAGACCACCTATAGAGAGACAGGAGCAAGCAGTCTGCTGCAGACAGCTACAGAACTCCAGCTAATTGTGCTGCTGTTTTCTGTTATAACTCCTGCTCTCCAGCTGGGCTTCGGAGGCAGGAAATTTAGGCATTGACTAGAAGTTGCACTTTCCCTCCTTCTTGTCGGCATAAATATATACATGTATATTTTAATCTGCTGGAATAATTCAGCAAAGGCCTGGGAAAAGAGCTGCTGCCTTTGTCATTACAGTGTTAGGGAGTTTGTGGGGTAGAGCTTCCAAGGGAAAAGTTTTTAGGCATGCATTCATCCCTTGGCAGAGGTGACTCCAAAATTTGGAGATATATGGGCTGAAATTGAAATGTGGAATGTTTCTCTGTTTTTGTCTCTGAACATCACTGTCAGGGTTTTTAGCTGCACAGGAAGAGAAACATGCAGGCACATATAGCCACTAAATACAATATGTATTAATTGTATAAATGCACAGGGCTGTGCACACAGACAGACTTCACACAAATTTCCTACATAAATCTCTGTTGGCTGATGTTGTTGTCTCTCTCCATGTTCACATATACACAAGAATCACAATGATTTAATTTATTCAGGTACAAGTATAGAATGGATACAGTTTGCTTCATAATGCAGAAATCCTAATGTAGCCCAAGTTCTAAGAGCTGTTTAAGGAAAAAGAATAACTTTAGGTACTTGTTAACAAGATCTAATAAGATGGAGAAGAGATAGTTAAATTATTGTAAATATTAAGTGGCTGAAAATTAATTTCAGAAGACCTCATAAGTTGAAGCACAGAGGTTCTTAACAGAGAATTCATTTTATCAGTTTAGAAAATGGAATTTAGATGTCTGGCTTGTAGGAAGTAAAGAGAGACAGAAGAAACTTTAGCAGAGAACTGTGAGGCTCCAAGATAATTTCTATGGATGGACAGTCTCAGCCTGTGTTGTGATTTAGCACAGGGGCTCTGCATGGTGGTACCCAGTGATTTGAGTCATGGCTCACTGAAACTCCCCCAGCTGAAGGCTCACTTTCCAGAAGAAAGAAAAGTTGGTTGCCCTTGATGAAATGTGTTGCTTTATCAGTGAGGTGATTGCTCCAGGAACCAAGGACCAGGTGTCCGAAGGGTTGGCAGTTGTGTGTTGGGATCTCAGGCTGTTCCTGGCATCAGGTGAGGGCCAGCACAGGTCCCAGAGCACTGGTCCAGTGTCCTGCCTACATGAACAGCCTCTCTGGATGGTCTCTGCTGAACTCAGCACTGGCTGCAGATTTCAAATGCAGCAGGTTCATTTAGCCCTCTGAAAAATGGTGAAGACAAAGAGCAAAAAGGTAAGAGATGTCTCTGAAAGAGTAGGATACAATCAGTTGCAACGTACTGGGTATTCAGGTGTGCTTGGTGAATACTGAAACCTGCTACCTTCAAGAGGTTGAGAAGGAATGTCAAAATTTCAAACCTGCCAAGTACTGAGCAGTGGTTTCACTGGGAGCTGGGAGTGCTCTCAGGCTGCACAGACACTGATTTCCTTTCTTCTTTCCTGTAGGTACATTGGCAAGTCAATATAGGGGAAATGTGCAATGCTGTTGCTGCATGTGTTCCACGAATAGAGAATGTAGTTTTCCCATCCTGTCATTTATTATGAAATGCTAAGGATGGGACTGGAGTGACACAGTGGATCTATCACTGCTCTTCATTAGGTTTGACACTAAGAACACTTTAGAATTTGCAGAAATAGGACCTAGAAAAACTGTTAACCCCAATAAAACCCCTGTAAGGATGTGCAGATATAAAAGAGAACTTCAGTGAAGTGGAAATTTTTATAGCAATGAGACAGAGAGAGAGAAGAGCATCAAGATTTATTGCAAATGACTAGTAGCAAGAGGTTCAAGCATTAGCTAATTTTTATTTGCTTCTTTTGTTATAAAATTTTAAACAATCAAAGAGTCAGTGATGGTATTAACACTGCTTCAATGAAGAAACAAATACTTTCATTATTGCTTCTGTTCTTAAAAAAAAAAAAATCCTTCTGCTAAAATGAATATGGAACAGCGTCACACCTCAGTGAAACTTTTTCCTTAAGTATTCAGAACATTTTGTGAGGCTGATCAATTGGGATTTTTTTTTAAATACCCGACTTGGTTACACTGGCAGGTATTCACAAGTGACAATTATTTCAACATTAATTTGAAAGCTCCCGACAGCCTCGGAGATGGGATAGAATCACCTGGAAGCTGGCATTTTGCATTGTACCATTCTGTCTATATGGGAACTGTCATCTTCCATTCAATATGGGAAATGCTATCTGCATACAGGCTTCAAAAAAGTTATAATTTCTTCTAAGTGATTGAAACTCATAGATCTCTCTCTTTCTCTCTCCCTTTTCAAGCTACACCTGAGAGGTAGCAATGATGACAGGCTGGTTTAACACAGCTCTTGCCAAGATTAAGTAGTTGTCAGACAGATATCATTGGAGACTAAGGGATTGCTTTTGGAAGTCATTCTGAATTGCTAACTAACCGGGAGCTTGTTCCTAGACGGGTGCGGATTCTTTTGTTTCCGGGGATTGACACATCTGCACTAACAATGGAGCACTCCTTGCCTGATACCTGATTTGTACTGGTCACCGTTTTAGCTGGAAAAGAGGATCTAATGAATTCCCCTTTCACCACTTATTTGCAAAAGCAGAAAACACCCGGAGCTGCTATTTTTGGACTTGAGGAATTTGATTATTTATGGCTAAGTGAAAATATTTGCAGCAATACCGTTCATTGTCAGAACAGACTTACATATCAGATGAATCTTTGTGAAGGTCCAGCAATAACCTCTCCAATGTCAGCTTTGCCAGTTTTTCAGCACGTAGGTTGGGAGGGATGTGTGTGTAACTGCCTGCTGTATTCTGCTCACCTCCCCTTCATACACATCCAGTGACAGCCCCCAATGAACAGGGAGTAGCAGAGGCTGACAGGTCAGCTGTAACACAACAAGTTGTCACTGTCATGGGAACATGGCAAGTGGAAAGCAGATGAAGTTGCCTAGAGGATGTTTTCATCAATTTAGTGTTATATACAAGCTAATAAATCTGCAGACACTCTCGTTCCACTATACACAATGTGTGTGAGGGAAAATGACTGAGCTTTGCCTGCCTTGGCATTTACTGGACCAGCTGCAGTGGCCACTTGAGCTAATAGTGTCAATGATTTAATTCCTTTCACTCCCCGCCTTCCCTAATGACGTATTTCCCATGGGACTGCAGACTGAAAAGTTTATTTTTAAGCACGGCTGAGAGATTAACTCTCTAGAGAGCTTTGGAAATTGCAGGGGGCTGCTTCTTCAGAAGATGATGAGATGGGAGGTAAGAGGTATGAGGATCCCTCCACCACTGGAAGAGGCAATCATGGGACAGGGAAGAGCTCACTTGTCAGAAAGTCTGGAAAACAGCCTAGACCCCCAGAACTGCCCATGTTGGCTGGTTGGACATTCTTAAATTAATCAAAACTTCCAACCCTTGGCATGATGTATTAGTAGGGATGAATAGTTTTCATCCTCCAAGCACCCAGATATGAAATAGATTAACACCAGCACAGCAGAAGGTAGCACACTGGGGGATAATGGATATTATAACAATGATTAAGGAGCCCTCCTGGATGTTCTATGGGTTCCTTCCAGCTCAGGACATTCTGTCATTCTGTGGAATTGTATGAGGAAGGGGTTTACCTTTTTGAATAGCTCATGGATAATTTGTGGCAAATCTATGTTTTGTTACTTTAATAATTGGCATGGTGTCATTTCTGTTTCCTGACTGGCTGAATCCTCACTCAGCTGGCATAGTGCAAACCTGAGTGATACCATCAGACAATTTGCAATAGGCTTGCAGTGATTTTTGGGTTGTCCATGCTTGTGGATGAATTCAGGATGATACATTGCTCCGGTTCTGTACTCTTGGGTTCAGCCACCACCACCTGACTTGTAGCAGTTGTGCTGAGGGGTAGCACTTTTTGTCTATTAGCACTTTTTATCTCCTGGAATCCCCTGACTATTTCACTGATACTAAAACAAGCTCTCAGCTATAGAAACAGCTTGACTGAACCTTGCACTGGTGTCATGCAAATGGTTCGATTGATTTCAAATAGAAATTGCTAATTTATTCTCTGTGCTGTTATATCTTTTTTCAAAGGAAACCCAAAATACCCCATAATTTAAAACTCTTTTATATCTGTAACTCTCACCTGGGTGTCTTCTTGGTACAGAACTTACTCAAGTCATTAACTCTCAGTTCAAAGTTATTCACATTGAAGAACTTTGTGAATAAGGCTGAGATTGCAGTTAAATATGTAAATTCAACCACAGTATTCTCAAAATGGTCTAGTAAATCAATGTTAATGATAGTAGTTTCCCATATAACATATTTAATTCTTCCTCTTCAAAGCATTTTACAAAGAAACTCCATTTTATAATAAATACACAGAAGTACAGAGCACAGGAAGCACAGAGAGAAATAGGTAAGTCTGAAAAAAAAGGAAAGAGCCTTAGAAGTAAAAGTTTTCTCATAAATGAAAGATTGGAATTTTGTGATTTTAAGAAATGTGACTAGCTCTTGTTAAAAACTGAAGACTCTAAAGCAATTTGCAAAGTTTTCTAAATTTTTACTTTGATCTTGAAACATAATAAAAATTTAAGAGTACAGATATTTCAGGCAGAACTGTTATTTCAAGTGTGCATCAGCAGGTGCAAGTAGCCATTCCCATTGCCTGTAAACTACTGTTTTCTTTCTATAATGTCACATAAAAAAAAAGAAAGAAAGGAAATAATCATCCCATACTTCAGAAACACCTGAAAATAAAAACCCCTACTCTGCTACTACCACAGTTTTACACCTACTCACCCAATGTTTCCTGCACCCACCCTGAAACAATGAAGCCTCTGCAAATTCACAAAAATTGTGTGTGAGTAGGAGACTGAGCATCTACTCAGGGGCTGGTAAATGCTACAGCCTGATAGAGTGGCTGTGCTAAAATATTTCTGCTCTGTATGATATTGCACACTCTATACTAATCTGTGTCTCTCAGCTGACATGACAATAAATAGTTATTAAAACAAACATGCAAATGATTTATAGTTAAATAGTCTTAAATAAACCTACACTACCAGTGAATTTTGTGACACCAAAAATTGTCAAATACATCTACTTCCAGTGGAAATTGTTCCTTTAGATCTCCCTTCCGAGGCAAGAAATGGTATTATGGGGTAATTTAATCTATCATGTGATTATGTTCTCATAACCAGGCCTTTAACACACCAGACTGAATTCTCTTTGTGAGTAAATCCAGTGCCACAAAACAGTTTTGCCAGCAGAGACTTTGGTCCCCAAAATACATCAAATCAAGGGCTTGCAAACCCCAGCAGAATTCCATTACAGCATACACAAGGAAATGTATTTAAAGCCAGCTAGGTTTATGTATTTTGGGATTCCCTGTCATGAATGTCAGAAAAAATTTAAGGCCATGCTAATTTTGCTTGGGTCACTTTTTCTCCCCACTGACTTGTGGGCTGAATAGAGATGGTCATAGCACCAATATAAATCCATTTATTCTGCTTGTCCCTGTTTCTGCATCAAGTGAAAAGCAGCTCATGAACCCTATATTTAAACTTCCTCTTGTGTTTTTTGTTTTTTTTCACTGATCCTTCCAAAATAAATCATGTTATGGCAAATGAAGTTTCCTAGGGATTTTTTTTTTTTGCAAAGAGAGGGTCTAAAATAGGTCAGTGACAGCTGAAAAATCGCATTCACTTCATATTCTTTTGCTGAAGGAGACTGAAATTTCTCCTGAGCACTGCTTCAATTTCACTTATTCTTGCCCCAAGTTTTTCTCCACTAGGATGTTATATGGCAAGAAATGACCAAAACTAGAATCAGTGTGGGACTTGTGTAGTTAAAAACCAGTTTGCAACAACAACAACAACAACCAGTTATAAACTGATAAATGAACATCTATTGTTCTTCTACCCTGGAAATTAATAATAACTGGACCAGTTGCCTTAGAGACAGCCAGGCAGCCATTAGCAATCAGTAAAAATTAATGTACTGCAGGGAATTTAGCAAGGAAATGTGTTTAAGTGTGTTAACCACCCATCCAACACGGGTGAGCGCCGGAGTCTCCGTGCCCTCAAACACAGACAAGGTGTTCTGCACAAGAGAGAGGGGTCCCTACCAAAGGCCCTAACTCTGTGAGGAGCACTGTGTTTT
The DNA here is from genome assembly GCF_051311805.1 of Agelaius phoeniceus. Classification (NCBI taxonomy): domain Eukaryota; kingdom Metazoa; phylum Chordata; class Aves; order Passeriformes; family Icteridae; genus Agelaius; species Agelaius phoeniceus. Next base: position 4,456,602 of record NC_135279.1, on the reverse strand, counting down.
TTGGACTTCCCTCGCCTTGAAAGCACCAATTTCCTCTGGAAATGCAGAGGAAATGCCCAACATGGCAGCAGCTCCTTGTTTCCCTGCAGAGCTCAGGCTCCTCCTGCATGGCTGCGCTCCTGCCCCATGAAAGGTTCTCTCAGGCAGGGTAGCTGTGCTTTAAAAACTCCCTGAGAGCTTTTAAAGCTGTCAGCACCATTATCATTCATGATGCAACTGGTTTCCAAGCCTGGCTTCTGTTTTTCCAGTGGGCAGTTTGAGTCTCCCTGGATAATTCCCTGGGGTGTGAGTAGTGGGGCTGGTTAGACCAAGCCTGTTGCTGTGGAACTCTTTGTGCCATGTATGTGGGGTGGCTGTGAGTGCTGCTGCCATGCTCAGCCCCAGGATGCTCCTGGGGGATGCTTTGGACCCTCCCAGCCCCACTCTCCAGAACAGGGCTGGATTTGCACTGCAGGGAGTGCTCTTCCTGCAAGGACAGCAGCTAAGCCTCCTGCAGGTTGTACATTTTTCTTTTCCTCCTCCTGTTTCTCCTTTCCTGATGAGAGTGAGATTCCACGTGGGTGCTGCTGTCTGGGATGGCTGAGCCTGGATGTTTGGGGGTCTGATGGTGGCTGCCCTGTGTTGTGGAAGGACAAGCTGTCATTAGATAATTACATGCTGTAATTAAAGATCTGCTTCTTAAGGGGTGCAGATGGACCCTGTGAGGACACAACAAATGTAGGTGGTCAAGGCTTCCCCTTGGTTGCCTTCCCTCTCTGTCCTTGTGTCTTCTTGAGGGGGGCTGGCCCCCTCCTGCCTCTTGCAGGCAAATTGCACCTTGGTGTTGACCACTTGTGGTTCAGGAATACAGAAATCCAACAAATCTGCTGGCAAGTGCCTTCCCTGAAGAACTCCCTGCAGCACAAGAATGACCAGTTTTGTGCAGACACTTGGGTGAGAGCTGGACTGGTCCATGGATAACACGTTCATAAGTTCTGTTAAAATCAGTGGGAATGGTGAATCACCAGCTGAGAACTGAATTTGGCACCTTGCTATCCAGAGGCATGATTGATTTATAGGATGGATGGGGTAGGTGAGTAAATAAGGGAAGCAGAGCTCTGGAAATTAAGGAAATAAAAAAAAAAAAAGAAGAAAGTTTCAAATGCAAAGCACTGATGAGTCCCTGGCAGTCATTTCTTCCTGTGACATCTGGCAAATGGGTAGAATGGCTGAACCGAATTAGCTGCTGATTTTGGAGGGGAGTTAAAATATTAACACTAGAGTGTCACCAACAGTTCTCCACCAGAACAACTGGAGAGAGCAGCATCCAGAAATCCCTGGCCTTGAAAGTCAGGGTGATCCAAAAGGATATCTCCAAAAGTGGGTAGATTTCTGCCAGATACCATCCATGGACCAGTCACTTGGGAACAGCCAAAGGAGACTCACAGAAGGGAACTACCACATCCTACTGGCAAATAGATTGGTCTGAGCTGAAAGAGATTCTCCCCAAACCCACATATTATTTTAGAGTTTCTTGGAATACTTCTTCTGTCGTTGGTGTCAGACAAACCAGATGGGAATTCTGAACTGATGATCACATTTTGAGGCTGGAATGCAACATCTGGAGTTGATCAGCATTCCTCACAGTTTGATCAATCATTAGGTGGAACTGATTACTACCATCTCCTCTTTTTACTCTTGATTCACTTAGACTGATTTTTTTTTCTTTCTATGAAAATAAAAGAAGACAAAAAGCATGAAACACAGCTCCTTTATAGAGACTGAGGTTATGTGAGTCACAGTGACTAACTCTTTACACATATCTCTTGTTGCAGTATCAAATGGAGCAGGGATGAGATAGATCTGCTCTAGTAAATATAAAATATCATGGGTCATATTACTCAGCAACAGGGATTTTGCAGCAGCAGCAATTTTGAAGTAAGACCTTTTCAATAAGTCACTATATATAGAAAGATTGGGACTAATGCTGCGAGCGTCACTGTCTGACACCGGGGTTATTTAGGAGTGTGCTACGTGTGGTATAAACACTCAACTCTGTGCCAGTCTGGCCACCAGCTAAAACAGAATTGCAAAACACAAAAATAATTTCCCAGCCTCTGAAAAATCTATCACCCTCCTTGCATTTGTCTTGCAGGAAAGAGAAAATGACAAGGCAATGTGTAAACCAGGCCACATGTGCACTGCACAGCTCTCACATGTGTTTCATATATCAGCACCATTGTCAGACACTGCAACCACTTCCCAAGTGCTGATAAAACCAGCTCCACCACTGCTCCCCAGGAGAGCCACTGGCTCGTCTCTCCCCCTGCATCCCAGGGATGTGCTGGAGGACCATCCCTGGATGTGTTTAAAGAAGCCTGGATGTGGAACTTGGTGCCAAGGTTTAGTTGAGGTCTCTTCCAACCCAGTGATTCTGTGTGAATTCTGTGTGACCACAGAACACAGCAAATACCATTTCAGATCTCTGGTACTTGTGTTTCCAGTGACAACACAAAAGCAAAATACTGAAAGAATATCCACAAGCCAAGCCCAGTATTTGCATCCCTTGTGCACATCTCCGTTGAGTCTGAACCTGCATTTCCCCGTGGATATTCCTGAACCCAGGATGGTTTGTGCAGATGCAGATAAATTGGTCAAGGGAAAATGGACTGTGACTGAAATTGTTCAAAATATCCATTGTGCAACCTGAAGGTGAGCCCATTTTGGGACTATCTTGTTCTAACTCCTTTCCTTTCAAATCTCTTTTTTTTTTTTTCTCAACAGGAAACCCAGGCCAAGTTCACTGCGTAGTTCCTGGGCACTGTTCCCCTGAATCCTCTTTGCTTACTCTGGCATAAATTAGGAATTCCTCACTAAAATCAGGGGAAGGTTTGATTAGGATCTTTCCTTAAACCAGCTGATGGTTTTTCATAGAAAGTGTGAGCATTTTGTGGATTTTCTTGGATTTAAAACGAAGACCAAAGAAATGTTGTGGTTTCCAGTGAGTTTCTCTTTGAGGTTCTGGGTCTGTTCATCATTTCATGCCCAAAATGAAACATGAGAAGTGCAAAAGAGAACTTGTGTGATGAAACTGAACAAAATGTTCCCATGAACTCTATGTGAAAGAAACCACAGAATAACCTGCAAGCTTTAGAGAAACGTGACCACGCAACTCGTTTCCCACTGCTGAGTCAGGGTTCCCACAGGGTGTTGCAGCCCTGGAAATGGACTGATCCCCTCAACTCCTGTGCCCCAATCTCTCCCATCTTTTCTTTGTGCTCTTGCCATTGACAATGTGCATTTTGGGAATTCTGCAAACGATGCAGCCGGATCTGAGTTCCTGTGTACAAGTGACTGGATGTAGAGAAAACTGCTCCACAAACATGAAGGGACTTATAATTTTCCCATCAGTAAGGAGTTATCTGAATAATTTTCCTTTTAAAAATCCAGGCATTTGTTTTGAAAATAGCTGAATATTGATGGGGAAGAAGCAATTTATTTCGTTCTAAAGAGACAAAACAGAAAGAAGGAATAATTAACAAAGACATTTCAATGATTCACCTAAGCTAAGTCAGGGAACTTCTGGCAAAACCAAAAGCCAAACTCCATTCCTTAGAATCCCTTTCTTGTCACAGGAACATCTCTTCAGATGCTTTAGTTCTGAACATAATGCTGTGCATTTTCTATTCTTACACTTTTAACAGCTCAATTTTTCAAACTGTGTAGTATTGTAGGAAAACAGTAACCCTGCAGCAGTAAAGGCAGCTGTAAGCAAGAAAATGCAGTACTGTTCCTGTGAATTCCTGCAGCCCCCTCTGTCAGATCTCTATGTGCTAGCTTTCCAAGAAAGAGATGAACTGAAACACTTAAGTTGAAGTTATGATTTTCCCAGGGAAAGGAAAAGGGTTACACACAGCTTTCTCCCTTTTAAAACAACTTTGTTTGTTTACTATTCTAAAATTATTGCAAAACGCTTTTTCAAAAGGGATAATGAAGTAGCAAGGAAGATGACAAACAGCTGATTATAGATAAAAGCTCCTTAACAGCAGTGTCAGCCAGAGCAAAGAGGAGAGAATTGTCTTCAGAGACTTTAGCTGGCACTGGCAGCCTGCTCCTCTCCAGAGCTTTGATCCCGTTCGTGCCTGAGCTGGTGAGCTCCCCAAGAGGGGAATCTGTCCCCACAGTGCCTGACACAAGCATCTGCCTCCTCTTCCAGCATCACTCTACACCCACGGATTTCCTGGCTGGGAGTGCACTTGGACAACTCACCAGGATGTCCCATAGGGCTTTGTGTTTCTGGTGGCCTGGGAATTAAGTGGTTTAGGGTTGACATACAAAGCAGGGTCTCCTGTAAGGGCAGTGTGTTCTGCACTGTGCCATTGTGGGGTGTAACGAGGAGCCTTTTATATATGGAATGAGAAAACCTGTGTGCTTTTACTAAAGAAGCAAAAAATACATGTGGAGTGTAAGCAGTAATGTGCACAAACAAGATACAGCCTCAAGAGCTCAACACATGGGATTCAAGCATTTTTTTACACCCCAAAGCTCCTTCAGTGCTTGTTGTATTCATAGTCATACTGTACGTGAAATTCATCTGAATCTTGTTTCTTTGGCCTATGGGGTATTTTCATGTACAAATTAGGCTGGCCAATGTTCCCTTTCTGCAAAAATTCCCAGGAGTGCAACTTAAATGTTATTAAAAAGCCTAATAAAAGAAGAGTGCACATTTAATAATGTTAGAATAACACAGCCATTGCAGCGCCGTGTGCCTGCGGTTCCAACCAAGCGAGAATATGAGGCACTAATGCACTTATTCAGGAAAAAACCCCATAATTATCAGCAACTATGAAGGACCATTGATACCACGATGCACAGAAATCTTTTCTGAGACTCCAGTTTGGACTTTGCCCATGACGTGATGATTTGGCCAGGATCTGGGCACAGTTCTGCCTGAACTGTGATAGGGATAGTCCTGTTCTTATGTCCAGCCCAGAAAAGGCTGTGGCCACTAAGGCCAGTGCAGTGCCACCTCACACACAGCATCAGCCCAGTTTTCCTTGTCTTAAAGAGCTGGATACTCTCAGTAGATGGTGCAAACTTTGCACATTCATGAGCTACCACTGCTGTGATACATCTCCATGAAGTTTTCTTTCACCTTTGCCCTGTCACACTGACATCTCTTCCTCTCATATATCCTTCCTCTACATCATCACATCATTCTTTCCTCCCACTTATGTATCCTAGGATGACTTTCCTCCGGGGCATGAGGTCTCTAACACAAGATCCAGATATTAACTCAGGCCCACTCGTTGGAGGGATTAAATACAACATTGTCACAATATTAATTAGCAACTTCTCCTTCAGTGGGAGAGATGAGACCATGCATTAATCCAGGATGGTTAGGTAGTTTCACTAAAGGGATGGGAAAAGAGGCTGGGTGGTTTCACTGAAGGGATGGGAAAAGGGGCTACAGGGCATGGGCTCCTCCAAACCCCACTTCAGGTCTCCACAGACTCTGCCCAAAGGCTCTGTCCACCAGCCCACACTATCTCCCCAGAGCAGAAAGCAATATCCTTGGAAAAGTGAAGCCTCATGAGCCGTCAATTAACCCACTGCAAATAAATACCCAGTGTAAGAAACAAACCTTTTAAAAAACAAAACAAAACCTGGAACAGTGGGGCAGTATCTGAGTTTTGAATAGAAATGGATTTAGTTTGGCTGGGGCACAAGGACAGCAGGAGTGTTCAAAGCCCTGGGAGCAGCACGCGGGGGCTCTGGAGGGGACGTTTCCTTCCAGGCAGGAATTCTCCCGCACACGATGGCATTGTTATGCATTAAACAAGTTTTGTTTTTTCCCCTCTTGGGGTGTGGGGGTGTGATGGAAGAGGAGAAGGCTCACTCTGGGATGTGGTCACATCAGCCATGCAGAGAAATGACTGCTCCCCAGCTTAGCAGCACATTTGGTGGGTTCCTTTTTTTTGGTTCTTATTTTTTTCCCCCAGGTGAAGTAAAGAACAGAGAAAGAAAACCCAACGGGCTCTCTTTGCAGGAGACAAATCCTTCATGCCACTGTTCCAGACCCTCACAAAAAATGTCAGTTCTGAGAAAGCAAAATCAAGCATTGGCACCTCACCCCTGCAAGAGGGGCTGGGCTGGAGGAAAGGAACTTGCATTTTCCTACTGCTTTTCTAGTTCAAAGTGAAGAAAATACAGAGCAGTAAGGCAGGGCAAGGCCCTTTTTTAGCCAATTTTTCTCTCTCACAATCCCACATACTTTTTTGTCCTGACATGTGAATCATGTGGCTCCAGAGTTCACCCTGCAATAAGCCCCTACAGCCTGTTTTTCTTCTGTAGCTTCATATGGCTTTTTTTCTGGCTCAAACAGTTTTCCCCTATCCTCCTTGTGACCTGCTGGCTATATTTTGCAGAAAGTTAAAGAGAATTTTTGAAAAAATTATAGGAAGTTGATCAAGCTGGGTTTGAGTTACAGGTCATTAAAGTTCACTGTAAGATGAAATTTTTACTATATAAACACTGTTAAAGCCCAGACTGCCAGCCAAGTGTGTCCATGAACCATGGGAAACTTGGGAGCAGTGGAGGCAGGTAAACCTTCAACAGATCTATGCTAGATGATTGTGCAGTGCTTTCCTTGCTTGTTAGAGGAAAAAACCCACACTTTTAAATGTTAAAATTTAATAGTATTGGGTTGGGTTGCTTTAGGTAGACAAGATGACACTTCTTCCTGTAGGCTTTTTGTGCCTTGTAAAATCCAGCCACTGAGGGATTTTTTGCTGCTTTTACATTTCAGCTCTAACATTAACAAATGCAAAGGTAATGAGATTTTCTGTCTTTTTTTAAAACTAATTTTGCAAGTAAACTCCCCTGAATTCTTTGAATGTGTCGCTCAAAGTTTTATGGTCATATCCCCCGAGATTATTTAAAACACTTTAGGTTTGAAGAATATGTTTTCTTTTCAAGTATTATTTGCAGCAAGTATGGGAGGGAAAGGGTTAATTTTTTTTTCTGGGGCTTATATGTAAGTGAAATGACATTTTAACAATCTCTTTAGTATAGCCTTGCTGTGCTGGGACCTCTGTTGCCTGCTGTCTTGCTTCTTGGCTTCTAAATAGAGAGTTATTTTCAATTTCTCCAGTTCCTAATGTTTTAAATGGAACTACTGTTCCCCTCAGAGCACCCAGTGGCTGGCTGGAGACCTTTATTGATATATATAAATTACTCCAGTCCACAGGGCTGGCTACAGATCCAATCATATCGAGCTAATGCGCATATAAATAAAAACCTGGGAGTATGGTTTATGGCAATAAGTAGTGCAGTAGAAGTTTATACCATCCTGCAAAGACACCTTGATACATTGCTGATAATCTCTATAATGTATTTAAAGCATCAGTCTGTAGATTCAAGGCTGAAAATTTCACTCATCAAAGCCATAAATCTCAGTGAGCTTCTGTTGATTGGCCTGGAAAAGAAGGAATTTCCCCATTCCAGGGAAAAGACAAAATTAAGGATGTTGGCCTTTTGGTGGAAGGGACCAAACTGTGTAAGCCAAGTGCAGCAGGTCCAGGAGTTCCCTGGCATCTTGGTGTTTGTCTGGTTGCCAGCTTTTGCAGTTCACAGATGATTCCCACTTCCCCATGGAATGATTTGCTGCCCTCTAAACAATAATAACCTAGTGTCCAGCTGATAAAGCTGCCAGCAACTGAATTATTTAGGCAAGCAATCATTTCACTAGGCAGGTGAAAGCAAATTTCAAGGGTTAGGCTGAAACTTCAGGCTAAATTCTGAATGGAGAGTGCAGCAAGAAACTGTTTTCTGCTTGGAGCACTGCCGGGAGAGGTGTGTGAATCTGGATTTCCCTGGTTTAAACATCTCAGCTGTGAGAGTTACAACTCACACACAGCAGTGGTGGCCACTGCCATCCCAGCAGAGCCAGTCCTCATGGACTTGGGTCCCTTCCCTTCCTTGCTGGGCTCTGGGGGAGGGATTGTCCAGTGGCCACAGAGCCTGGCAGTGCACAGAGAGCAGAGAGCAAACCTCAAGCTGCTCGTGACAATGACACTGATCCAGTGACCCCTGCCAGCAACCAGGAGTGCCTGGAGTAGGGAAGGGAAAAACAGTCCCATTATCAGACCTTGGGAAGGCCTGGGGGTGACACCAAGGAGCAGGACACGTACCAGTGGGGCAGCCCAGGCCATCATCCCACACCTTTTCCACTTTGGCTGCCTTGGAGTGGTCAGGGGACAAGCAGGAGCTTTATTAATAATCTGCAGTACCATGGCACAGCAAAAGGGTCTTGAGGCCACTTTGGCAGGTGTAGGACAGGGCATTATAGATAGAACTGATGCTCCATGAGATACTGCCAACTTTACACAAGTTTATTTCTTCATTTTCAGATCCTTCAGGCACCAATTTCACTGCTTCAGAAGAATGATTGTAACTTAAAGGAAAACCCCAGTATAAGTTGTCAAAGCAGCCTTTAGAAATACTTGTCACTCTTTCAGTATCATAGTCTGTGGAGCTGTCACTGTTGTCTCTGGATGCTGCCATTTTATTGTCACCTCTTTGCTTTCTGTCTCAGAAAGTCATGGAGGAACCAAAAAAATAAAGTTTAAAAGTACTTGCGAAGTCTCCTGGAGTGTCAAACCCAGCAGACTCCAATGAGCATGAAAGCTGCAGAGATTTACTCTAGAAAACCATTTACCAGTAGTCACCCGAGTACTTAAAAATTGTACAGGACAATTAAGAAAGCAAATAAATGAGTTTTTAGAAGTTTAATGCTGTGTCTCAGCAGACAAGGTTCAGTTTGTTCAGTATGTTTACATGCTGAGTCTCCATCCTCTATTTAATGATCCTCCTGTGTTTAAAGCTTTTTCCATACTTATATCTAAGGTGCTTTGACTGAAATTGCATTGAAAACTTGGCTCAGTTTTTCTTGTGCACAGTGCTGTGTGGCTACTTGCAGAACAATTTAAAGTTATCACAGTCTAATTTAGTAAGGAATCATGAAGCCAATTCAATTTAAAACCATTAAAACAATTTTAGAGTGTCTGCCCAAGGGTTTTGCATGTTTTCACTAAATGAGTTTTAAAAATACATTTAGTTAAACTGATGGAACTTTAAGTATCAATAAAGGCTTTATCTTACAAACACTAATGCTTGTCTTCAATGAGTCTTTTGCATCTGCTTAGATGTCTGTCTCCAGGATCAGGGCATTCTCAGTTATCGTATTTAAGAAGATTTATTTTCTATCTCTTTCAGATGAACTCCTTTAAAGGAAAATCCTTCCATTTCTCCCCTGTTTGGAGGGTGAGATGATGTGATCATTGCTTCCCTGGGCTGAAAGTCTTGTGCTACAACCTCAGTCTTGCTTCTAAATCACATGAGCCCACCTGGCAGGAGGGGACACGGTAGCCACCAGCTTTTTATCTCCCAGTCCCAGCCAAGGTAAATAGCTCAGGCTGCACCAGAGCAGTGCCTACTCATCCAAAAATGTGGTAAGATCCATATATTTCTATTTGTCCTAAAGAAAACTTTCATTTTTAGAGTTTCATTAAGCCCATTTAACCCTATGGTTGGTTGGAACATGATTGATACACCTTCTGCATCTTATATTTCCTGTATCTCATCTGCTCCAGGCAATTCACTTCAGGGAGCTATAAGTGTTTTTTAAACCTGGTTTAGGTTAGGTGTGAGGAGAGTGACTCTTCCTAGTCTGGATCTCTGCCATTTTGCCTACTGTCTGCTGCTCTGAGCTCTGGTCTTCAGGCTTCATGTACCTGAAAAGGAAAAAATCAAGGAGTCAAAGAAAGATGTATTTACGAAAAATAATGTCACACCTCAGTCTTTTATGATCTCAGTTTTTCCCTCCACTTCTGAAAAAAACTAGAAACTGAGATATATGAGTTAGAAATTCCAAAAAGAGTTTTTGTGTCCCAGGATCCTTGAGCTCCCAGGAAACCTGTAAGATCTCCAAGGGATTTGTGTATGATAAATGTTGAGGACAGGGAACCAACAGCTTTTCTTTCAATTAGCAGCACAGCAGCAAAAGACTGGAAGGCACCTCCCGAGTCACTGAGTCCGCTGCTTTGTGGTTGCAAACAAACAATGGTGCATAATCCCTTTAATAAAATGATCACGTTCCACCTTGAAAGCCACTAGGTTTTGGGGGCAGGACTGATTCCTACTGCTAACCCTGTGAAGCCCAGAACAAATATCTGAGCTCAAGATAATGCTGCTTACAACAGGATTAAATCCCTGCTGGGTGCCCTATAGTTGCAACCACAGGGGAACTCTGCCAGTAGCAGCACGGCTTTGGCTCTCCGTGTCCATGTAAGGGGAAAATTTGCTCTATTCTTCCTCATAATGAGGTGCAGTGACTAGACCAGGCTTTATATTGCATCATACTGGCTTCTATGCAGGGGCAGATGCAGCACTGAATGAGGGCTGAGCAGCCACATGACAAGGGGCCATGTGTGGCACAGACAGTGCCAGAGGGTTGCTCCATTTCCTTCGTGTCCCTGCACTCACTCTGGGATAACTTGGGAATTTGTGCATTGCTCCCCAATGAGCTAAGATAGTTTTGGGTCCTGGGAGAGATGAATGGGATGCAAAGGTAAATCCTTGTTTTCTGCTGGAGTTGTTGCTTGTTTTTCCTCCTGAAGAGCCTGATCCAAATGACATTGGATCTGTCTAACCCAGCTCACTCGAGGCAGATTTGGATCAGCACTTGGAGCTCTTCCTCTGCAGGAATTTCTGCCATGCCTTCTCAGACAAAGAGGGCACCAACATCCTTGCATCATGAGAGTTTTGACTGAGGAAACCAATCTCTCAAACAGGCAGACAAGTGGGCAGGAGCCAAAGGAGAGGTGGGAGAGGTGGGATGACCCAGTGGCTGGGCTATAACAGCCCCTATAAGACTCCAAGGAAAATCTGTGTCCTGTTATGCTGTGGGGTCAGGCACAGGCATGTACCTCATCCTGCTCAGTGCAGGCAGGGGTGGAAAAGCTCTGCCCAGCCATGCCTCCAGCATGCACCCAGAGCAGGAGCATCACATCTGTGGGATGCTAGTGGGATGCTGCAGCTCCCATAGCTCTGTGCTAAATGCCCTACATCCTGGGCTGTGCACAGAGGATGAGGGGATGCCACCCCACAGCAGGGCTGCCTAGGGAAGACAGAGCAGTCTGGGTGGCTCCTGGACACATCCCTGCAGCAGGTCTGGCTCATGTAGCTGCAGTTAAGCCCCCTCAATAAGAGTTTAAAGGTGCAGAGTGCAGCAAAGGCAGCCTCGAGGCCGTAATGTCACCTCACACGGGAGTTTCCTTGGCTGCTGGCTCTCTTCTGCTGTTTTTGATGCCCTAACCTGCTGACCTGAGCCCTGCCCTGCTCTCCTCACATGCCTTTCTGAGTTGCCACCTGCTTAGTTGCCCTGTTTTCAAAAGAAAAGGGTTTTGGACAAACAGAAGTGCTGTTACTTCGCTTCCTCTCTAAAAACCTCAGCCCTGTGGCGTGGCTGGGCAGTGTGAATGGACCTACAGACCTGGGTGTGTCTCTGGACAGGGCACTTTGGGATGCTTGGGGCAACCCTTTGCAGCCTGGAGCACACACCAGGGCTGGGAAAGGGACAAACTCTGGTGGGTTTGCTGAGTTTAAAGAAAGACTAAAAGTAAGAGAGAGCAAGGAGTAGGAGATATTGCCATAACCACACACTTGTGTTGACGATGAGCAATTTAATGCAAACTTGGTCCAAATAGAGAGAAGCACAAAATCTCATTTCAGGCAGCCTCACCTTGCCTAGATTTACATGTGGCTCCATCCTGCTCATAGTAGAAGGCCTCCTGCAGTTGTTTACATTCTCCACAAGCATTAAATTCATGCAAAAGAGGGTAAGAGGGAAAGGAAATGAATATTGTACACCACCTGGATTTCAGAGATCCACACTATCTATCTGCATCCTTCAAGCCATCACAAGCAATCTAAGAGCAGCCTCCACAGGCCCGGCCATTAACATAATTCTCTCTTTTATCCCTCATCATTGTGGTATTGTATGCTACAGTCTTAAACATTATTTGTTTTATCCACTTTTCAGCAGTTTAAGCTCATTCTTTGCTGGCTAAAAAGAAGTCCCATTTTTATCTCATCTGATTTGATATTCATCTGTCCCTCACAGGTTTTTTTTCTCCCCCTTTACCATAATTTTGGTTGGTATTTTTTTACCTCAGAGAACATTGAGAACTCTGTCTCAAGGCTTCCAGATTAGACAGAAGACTGATAGGATAATGATGATAGTATGTTAAATGCTATCTATGTAAATCAGCTCTCTCCATCAATGGATACAAGATGCAGCTACATTAGATCCTTTTTTGACATACATTTTCATTTTTTAAGGAAGAGAATATTGGATTGTTATTAAGCTACTTTAGAAAAATCTTTGCATTACCAGGCACATTACTATTGTGCATAAAGTCATATTAAATTTTGGGATGATGTACAACATCATTTTCTTTTAAAGGCTGCTTTTAACCTCAAAGTATCTTCTTTTTAGCTTCTGCTGAGGGATTTGTTTATGATAACCACTGACTGGGGGAGGGGGAAAGGGTGTTTTTTATTAAGCTCCTTGTAGTAGATAAATCTGAATTTGCACCTCTGATAGGAAACTGGCCCTGGCTAAGGGGAAAAAATGCTGTTACATCTCATCTGTTTCAAATGCCTGGGAAAGTAGCTCAGCAGATAGCCTTAAAGTCAAATTCAGACTGCCTTGGACTCAGTTGGAAGCCAGTTGCAAAAGCAAGACCCATTCACTGGAAAAATCTTGCCAGATAACCCCTCCCACATTGACTTTTTGTAATGAAAAGGCTATTTTTGTTTTCCTCTTTAAACTCAGAGACACAGGAATGAACATATTCTCAACAATAATGACTAAAGTGGTGAAAATCAGCTTTGCCTTTTTTTTTTTTATTTTTGCGCCTGTGGTCTCATGCTGATTTTCAGTGGCAGAGGAGCTGGCCAGCTAAAAATATATCATTAAAACTCATCTTCAGCCTGTCATTAATGTGGGGAATATCACCTCAAATGTAGGGTGGGCTTTGTTAACTAATTGATAAGAGAATGTACAGGCAACTGTTATTTTTTAGTTATCTTTGGCTGCGGTGGCCCAGAACAAACTAAATCCAGATTAGAAATTTTTTCTATGAACAACAGGACTGATGAGCTGGGATTCCAACATTTCTTTTCTACATTGACTCTCTAATGTCTAATAAAATGTGAGTTTATTAGCATTTTCTCTGTAACAAGCATTAATAAAAGCAGTTTCCCTTATCAGGAATCTATTTTTATAAAACCTGTGTGAACTTCTTATCTCAGAGACCTTGGTTTCTGGGTCAAATTTTCCTTGAAATTAGCCACTATGTCTTAAAGTCTGCATTGGTGATGCTGCTATCCACAAGTGGTAGGACTTGGAGTGGAGTTTAGGGGTGATAATTCAAGTTACTGCTCTTACCTGAAAGGATCAGAGGCTTTAACAAGGCTGGGATTTAAAATGCAGAGTAAAAGGATAGAAGAGCTGGGAGGGGATCCCAAGAGAGCAGGACCAAAAGGCTCAGCAGGGCAACAGGCTGCAAGGAAATGACTTAAACACTCATCTTTGTAAATCCTCCCACTCAGGAGGACTTGTCTGCTAAGTGGGTTTGAGTTAATGTATTGTTTCTTGGTTTTTTATGGTGGGGTAGAACTGCAGCTCAACACAATGTGGACAACCCATTAATTAATGAACAATGAAGAGTTAACTAAAAATATAAGGCCTTTTCACAGTCATGTGAAGCATGTGTGTGTATACATATTTGTGTGTGTCCTTTGGCATGGGGCTGTGTTTCCACTGTGATTGTACTGTTTCAAGACCAAGTTTTAAGTCTTTATGCATGCAAAATCTCCAATATATCTCAGGAACACTCCACTGAAAGCTGAGAGTATCAGAGCAGAGGTATTAATTTGTAGCTTTGTGAGGGATGGTAGAGATGTGGGGTTTTTGATCTCTCGATGTGAACCCAGTGCTGCAGTCCTGTGCATCCAGCTGTGCATCCAGCTGTGTGCCTGGGCTGCTACTGTGGGCAGGGATGCCTGCACTCAAACTGGGGCCCACTGGTGTTGTTATGTCAGAAGGGATCAGAGCTGGAGTCACTCTGAAGACATAAGTATTATTCTTAACACGTCCTAAATGGCAAAATTCACATTGAATAATTTTGGTAATAAATGGCAACCCAAATATGTCAGGAATGATTTAGTACCTGTGAACCATGTAGCTGAAATGTAGATGAGGCTAATTAGCTGATTCCTCATCCCAGCTCCCCCTTTTCTCTCCCTCTCTCCCCACCAAAAAAGTGCTCCTTTTTTTTATCCCTGCAGTTCTCAGAACATGCAGGGTTGGGTTACAGCTTTGGCATCGCTCTGGTTATTTTGTCCAGGTGTCCTACACTTAACACAAATAAGTTGAGACAAGAGGCTTGAGAGCAAGATAGACACAGCCAAATTCAGAGTGAGTAATGCAGGCGCTGAGGCAAAACGAGGTCAAAAAGAGCATTTGCAGGCTCTGCTCTGCAGGAAGGATCCTGCCTCTGTGCAGAGCACCCACCATTAGCCACGTGATGCTCTCACCCCTCATCCAGTTTCTATATTCAGAGGTGAAGCAGGATCAAAAAACAATTGTTGGCCAGGAGGGACTCCTAAGGGTCCTCTGCCTGGGCCCAGGCTGCTCCATGCAGTTTGTGCTTTAGAGATGTGTGTGTAATTAATTTTTCAGCTTGCTCACCATTTTAAGAGAACACAAAGCAGGTTTTCTTCTAAAATAACTCTCCCCACTGTCATCTCTTCTGGAAACTATCACTTCAAATTATGCAAAACATGTTGTTTTGTTCTGTTTTTAAGAAGGGTATACATTTATATATAAAAAGCCTGAGATTGAGCAAATTTGGTCTCAAAAAACCTTCCAGCTGAAATACAGAGCTGTTACATTTCATTTTGAAAATGTCAAACATGATGATTGGACTTTTTCCTAAAAAATACTGGATTTTAAAAAATCTGGATTTGTCTGGGTAACCCTTAACTGCATTTTCTGGATGAGTAAACTGGATGAGAACTTGTCACTGCCCACACAGCCCCAGAGCTCTCACCTGGCTTAGCTGGGCATGTGGAGAGCCTTGGGAAGATGCACTGGTGGGGCTGCAGACTCATGACCTCTGCATTTTCGATATGCACATCATATAAAAAGAATAATTTGCAGTGTCTGGGTGAAGGAGGCTCCAGCTAGAGCCTCTCAGCCAAAACACAGAGTTCTTGGAGACATCTGTGTGTCTACATCCCTATCATGTCTTCTGTCAGGGAAGGGAGGTGCAGTCAGCACCCTAAAAAATACTCCTGTGAAAGTAAAAGAAAGAGACAAAGAAGAAAACAGGTTTCTCTGGTACAGGGTGGTTTTCCTTCCTTGAGAGGTTTCCTTTCAGGTCTGACTCTTGCTCACCTGTGTCTGAGCAGTGGCACAGGTACAGCTTGGCACAGCTGTGGTGCAGATTGTGATGGTCACTGCCAACACCCAGCTGGATTTATGTTGCAGAAAGCAAAAAAAGAGCATTTTTCATGAGGTAGAGCTTCATCCTTCTGAACTAAGGGGGCACCTTGAGCATGTCCTGCTGCTCTTCTCTGGTTTTTAGCAGCTCTCAGGCCTGTTCTTCAGCTCTCTGGGAGAAGGATAAAATAGACATCACATGGTGTTAATGCTGCTCTCTCCCAGGCACAAGAATTGGCCTGGCTGAGGCATCACAATGAATAAGAGCAGGAAACAGCTCTTGCCAAACAGCTGGCTGGCATAAGGAGAAGCTCTTGCTGGTAGGAGAATTTAGGAACAAATATTTGTCTTGTGCCAGCTCTGCTGAGCTGCACAGCTGATCCCATGTCAGCTCCAGAGCTTCCAGTGGGCTGGAACAGTGCTGGAGAATCAAACCTGAATCCTGCATGGATCATGTGGTAGGGAACACACCAAAAATTTCTGCTGTGATCTAGATCAGGGAGTTCTGATAAACTCACTGTGACTTTGTGTGCAGAGCTGTGCCTTGCTGGGGGTGCTGTCCTTGTCCCTGTCACCAGAGCCCACTGCTGGGGTGCTGCAGCTGGTGCTCCCTGGGGCTCACCAGGACACATTTTCCTTTGCAAATGGAAGATCTGGGGCACCTGGTGATGTTTGCAGCTTTTCCCCTGCCTGTGCAAAGCTGCTGTGCCTGGGTGTCAGAAGGACCCCAGGTCTGTGTTGGTCTTTAGCAGACACTGGTCAGACGCAGCCACCAGGATCTGTGGTGCCCCAAAAGAGATTTCCTAGTGGCTTTAGCTCCCAAATCCCATTGCTTTGGGGCTGGTGTCTATTCCAAGCTGTGGAGCAGAGCAAGCCCAGGCAGAGTGAAGGGTCTGACTATGAGATTTTAGCAACTTCTGCTGCTTCCTCCTGCTGAGATCTGTGCTTCTAGGAACTGAGAGCCCTGAATGTAAACACACAACTGCATCATCTGATCCTTCTCAGAGCATTGTTTGTTTGGGGTCAACTTATCTCCTTTTCAAGAACAGGATGTTTAAGAAAAAAATATATAAAGCCTATCTGTAATAGTCTTAATTGTAAACCAGCCTCTATACTTTCAGACTGGAACCTAATTAATCATTGGCTGTACAGGGAACTGATTAATTGCTTTGCTGCTCTTTACTCATATAAATCTTTGATTTAGTGATTACTGCATTTTGATTTATCACTTACTACGCAAGTAATCAATATTTATGATGAATGGATAAATTCAACTACCACCTATTTTGCAATGTTATATACACATATATATATGATGTGATATATAAAACACACATTGTTTTCAATGTCTATTTTTAATTATCCAGACTGGAATTATGTATCTTTTCTCCCACAGTGATGTCTGTTTTCTGACAGTGTAAATTAGGAGTAACTCCACTATGGCCAACACTGAAGTAGTAATGAAGAAGAATCTGGGTTTAAGAGAAAACATCCAAAGGAGAAGAGAATTTATGCAAATAAAAAACTAACTGAAGAAAAGGCCTCACATTTTTTGCTAAAACCCCTTCTAGGGACAGAGCTTTTACTAGTGTAAACTGGTATAGATCCTGGCCTAATTTTTGTTGCCTATCTTTCTTCAAAGTCCTTCAATTCAATGTGAATCTGATCTCAGGGATTATTACACAGGAGTCTGACTGTCTGCAGTCCTTCAGAATTACAAACTAATTGTGGGATAAGAGCTATATATAATTTACTAGCTATGGATTTGTTTTCCTGCTTTCAGAAGTCCCTTTGCCTCCCCCCCCCCAGTAGCTGATCATGGTTTGAGTGAGAATGGGACCTCACTGGTGGCAGCTCATCCAAAGCCCAGTGACCATGGCCACCCCAAATCCTGGGAAAGGAGAAGGGGTTAGCAGGGGAGAGCCCCATTCTGGGGCCTGGCCACTTAGAAACCCTCTGGCAATACAATAATGCCTTTTACTCTGATTCCAGGAGGGCTGAGTAAATATTGGAGTAAATGGATTCTGTCTGGCCCATGGCTTCTTGAAAATAAAATAGAAGGGTGTGATCAGCATGGGTCCCAACCTGCTCTGAGAGCAGCATCTTCTTTGCTGTAGCCAAAAAACCCTCACCAATGAGAATCATTCAGGTGTGAGCCCAGGGCTGGATCCAAGGCCAGCTGGGGTCGATGGAAGGACTTTTGCTTTCTTCAAAGGATTTGTGATTGGGTCTTTGTGCTTTGCTGCTCTCAGGAAGGGATGTTCCTCTCTGCTCCTTTCACTGCCACATGGATGCTCATGCAGTGGAAAGCCCAAACTGTAAACTAAAACAAGGCTATGACCTGTGCCCTTTTTTAGGGTTCACATTGAGGCTTTGGTCCATCTGTGGACTCCTACTTATGTAGTCAAAGGTCAGACTGACTCATCCTGGGCTTCTGGTAGAGCTGGGTAACCAGTGGACATCTCCCTCTCCCTGCTGCACAGCAGTTTTATTCCTGTCACACCAGTCCTTGCTGGAACTAAGCACACAGAGAAAATGTAAACTTCTCCCACAGTGCTCCATACTTCTCTTAGACTATTTTACCAAACAAACCTCATCCTGAGTAGAAGGAGGACCTTTGGCATTTTATGTAGGACTTTTCATCACCTGGAACACATCAGGATATTTCCTGTGATGTTCAGATACCTGTGGAAAGTTAAGCAGACCTTAATTAGGAAAGATATGTTGTTCTTCTTGGGAGTTGTGTTAAAAAAGTGGGTCAGTTGTTTTGTTATTTTCCCATACCTCCCATAACTGTTCAGGTAAAACCAGATGCCTACTGTGAGCACAAAGAAAAGGGGAACTCCCTGTCTGCAGTGAATCCAGGCTCAGCTCTCCTGTTCCAAGCAGCCCCTGAGGTGAGCCCAGCACTCCTCATTATTTATTTTGTTCTGGGGCACTGTCCAAGAGTTATGACCAATGTTCTTCAGACTCTGATATATATTACATGTGCTCAGAGGAAACCCATTCATCTGTCCCTTGTCTCTCTCCCCCAGAGCCCGGATTTCCTTGATTGTAAAGTAAGATAAAGCTGCTATCTTGACTTTAAAGACTCTGGGAAGAAATGTGTTCACAATCTCCCTCTCTCTTCAGCTTATTATGCATCCCTGCTGTGATGGACACAATTCTTGTCTCCCTCCAGCTTCCTCCATTCTTGTCTAAACAGCTGAGAGATTTCTAGCTGAAGAATTGAGCCTCTTTACTCCACAGAGAAATATATTCCCACCTCGTTGCTTTTGGATATGGAAGGAAGAAGAAGGTCCTTGTCCTGCTGGGTTTGTCTCATCTCTCCTGAAGTGAAGCTGATGCCTCACTGAGGAGGATTATCCCAACAAAACTGTTGGGATATCCAGGCTTCAGTCTTCTCCCAAAAGCTGGGAGAAAAGAGCCCTGCTTTCCATCCTGTTGTTGCACAAAGCACTGCAGTTGTAACTGGGATGGGGAGCCACAGAAGTCTACATGGCTGGAATTAAAGGAGGGGAGGGAAAAAGGAAACAGAGCTAGAAAAGCTTTTGCAACTGGAAAAAAACATAATAAATCCATGAGCTATGCATAGCCCCAGGGCTTTATGACCACGAGCAGCCATGAGGGAATGACTTGAACTTAACCAAAGCCGTTAATTACCTGGCTGAGATCAAAAGCCTAAGTAAGGGAGTATATTTATGATGCACCTTACAGGATATGTTTCAACTTTCTAGATTTTTTTTATTAATTGGTTTGATTAAATAGATTTAAAGAGCCTGGGCAGAGGCTCCTAAATCATACTCCATATTGATCTAATGAAATACTCAATAAATTTACTAATATGGCTCCTTTGCTTTGTGCAGTCTGAAAGGAAATGCCACTCTAAATGGTGATAACTCAGTGTGGAGCCTCGGCAGTGACTCATGGCGTGCCAGGGGGATGCTGGGAAGATGCTGTCCTAC
Organism: Agelaius phoeniceus; assembly: GCF_051311805.1. Taxonomy (NCBI): domain Eukaryota; kingdom Metazoa; phylum Chordata; class Aves; order Passeriformes; family Icteridae; genus Agelaius; species Agelaius phoeniceus. The sequence continues at coordinate 4,437,087 of NC_135279.1, read as the reverse complement.
AATTTGCAGGGCAGCTCAGACTTTAACAGCACTCCCAGGCTCCTTCCCACTCTACCCCAGCTTTCCTACCCCATTTTCCATCCTCTTGACCAGCGTCCTGTGCCACTTCCAGATTTGACTGACGTTCACCAGCTCTCCAAAGTGTGTTCAATAAACGGCTCAGCTGAGACCTCCCCGAGCACAACTCTGTTTCAGAGCACTCTGCTTTATAAATACACCACACAATGTGTGGTCTAAATAAAATAAATCCTGCTCAGCTCAGGGTAGATCTAATGTAGAAAATGTATGATGTTTATTCCCTCCTGATGCAATAAACTGGGAATGACTGGATGGAAAGTTTACAGCTTTTCAGCGCTCACTTATATTGATGGAAATAAGGAGTTTGGGCAAGGAAAATCAGGAGTTTGGGCAAGGACAAGCCCTTCCTGCCCCAGGGCAGAAAGCTGTGATCACACAGTCTCTCCTGGCTGCAGTTTTGCTGGCTGAGCACGTTGCCATCTCCTGCATCTCCAGATCTGGCTGTTTCCCTGTGCAATACTCAGCTTTTTGTATGGGGGATTCTTAGAGCTGGTTTAGCCTAAGTGAACTAACTTAGCAAAGGCTCGTTTACTATGTTAACACTAAATAAATACACTAAATAATGAATTAAAAATACATTAAAGTGCACTTACTTAATGAATGGCTTCACCAGGACATGGTCATGCAAATGACCCAGCTGCCATACCTACAAGAGGGAGAAAAGAAGGAGTTGGAGGTGATGGGGAGCAGTGGCCCCTCATCCAGCCTCCAGCTCTTGTCATACAGCACCTGAGCTGGTTTACCTGAATTTTTAACTATTTAAACTTCCTTGAGCCATGTAAGTTAATGTCTATGTGTGCCTGGGAAATGCTAATGCAAACTATACTGCTAGGAGGCAAATTTAAACACGTGCCAGCCTGTCTGCACAGAGCTCTGGCAATTTGGAGTTGAATTTCACTAGACAATTACAGGATGTCCCAGTAGTTTGTGTGAGCAACCTTGCTTCTGGCAAACATCAACAATTTCATTCATATGCAATTTTTGTGTCATGCTGGAATATAGTTTTCCTAGTCAGTCTAATATGGGTTTTAATTTTTTTATCTTCTCTATATTTCAATTAACAAATTGAGAACAACATTTTTTTGAACACTGTGACTCAAAGTCAGTCTGTGGCATCAGGGCTCTCCCAATAAATCAAGGATATTCTTCAGTCTCATCCAAATATCTCTGATTTCTCTCTTACTTATTATTTTATTATATTTTTCTCCTTTTCTTGCAGTTTTTCTCTTCATCCTCTTTTCTGGGATGAAATTAATTTTAAACTCCAAACATAAATCCTAGAGAGGAGATCCCACTGGTGATGTATTTACTAATGGCTGTGAAAATCAGAACCAGAAAGGCAGGGAAAGAGGAAGATGGCAAAGGCAAATATATTTGGAAACAGCTAACTGAGGAACAAATTAAAAATGCCCTTTGAGTAAAAACAAACCACCCAAACAAAAGAGGCTCCCCTCTGAAGAACATAACCTCAAATCTTTTGTCTGCCTTTATTGAATCTGCATCCCCGGATCTTGGGAACAGCTTATAAATTTTGCCAGCTAGAAAATAACCCCTGACATTAAACGAAAAAGTCACAGCTTTTTTGGGCTCAGAAAACCAAACCCACAGTTCTCTCCTCTTATGGGATGTAGGTTTGTGATGCATCTCAGAACCTGAGAGTGAAGATGAGGAAGGAATACCATGGAAGGAAAAGGATGAAACTGGTGAGGCCAGTTTTGGGCTAAAAGCCCATCCAAGCCTCCCTGTGTTTGCACTGCTCTGGCAGCCAGTTAATTTTGCCCAAGGGATAACCCTTCTCCTGGCATCCAAGTGTTCTGCAGAGCTGTGCCATGAGTCCCAAGGCAAGGGGTGGCCACAGGGACTCTGGTGTCATTTCATGTGCAGGGCTGCTGCACTGGGGGCTCCTGCACCTCCCACATTAACACAAAGCTGTTTCTCCAGTGCCTCTTTACAGCAGATGTTTCCATGTGTTGAGATTTCTTCCTTCTACTTGCAATATTTTCACCTCCAGGAACAGCAAGTACCAAGCTCCATTCCTGTTCAGACAGTTTTGTGATGCATATGCTACCAATGCTCCTTGTTTCCACCCTCACTTCTGACTTACAGAAACATCCACTGCCCTTCCACATTGTCCCTCTGTAAGGGAGCTGTGGCCCTTTGGAAGATGAACTAAAGGAAAACAGAGGAAAATCTCACTGGCACTGACACATTCAGCTATGCCTGCAGGTGATGGGAGCAGGCTCAGTGATGTCCCTGTCCTCCTTTAGTAAATGTGCCCTCATCTGTCTGATGTGCTGTGCTACAGACATGCAATTCTTTTTCAAATCACTGCTTCAGGCTCACCAATGTGAGCAGGCAGAAGGGGCTTTTGTGTTTCCAAGAAACAAAATGAGGAGGTCTCCATAAATACCTTATATCTGGGTGTTTGCAACAGAGGCCTCTTAATTTTCTAAGAGAAAAAACTGCCCACAGAATACACCTGAAAATAATTTCTGAGTTTACAAGGCAACATGCAGCTTCTCAACACATGATCAAATGTTGCTTTTTCTGAAGGTAAACACAATAAAAAGGCATCCAGGAAAGAGTTGGTGAAGTTATCGAGTTTCTGCGTGAGAAAAAAACCCCAAACCCAAACAAAACAATCACAGCCCTCAGCCTCAAACCAGTGGGATGCTCTAGCCATGATCTCAGGGTGAGTGCAGTGTGGGACACCAGGGGATATAACACCTAGGTGGAATGTGGTCCTCAGGAATTCACCACTTGCCTGTGAAAGGAGCCAAGAGCTGTAATCAGCTTACCCACTGCATTTGCTCCTGCTGTTCACTAATGAGTGAAGGCAAAGCAAACAGCACACTTGCAGCTCCATCACACCGAGATTTTACCTGTAGCCAGTGGGTCCCTAATCAAAATTAAAGCAAAACAGGCAAAATTAGCTTGTTAGCATTTTTCTCTGTTAGCATTGGAGAAATGTCACTTTTTGCCTGGGGCACTTCTGGTAGCTTTACCACAAAGGAAAAAGCTGTTGTACCAGCTACGTCCCTAAACGTGTAGTCCTGGGCATTCAAATGTAGCAAGACTGATGATATGACACTTCTCTCTTAATTTATGCAGAAAAGGAAGGAGGCTGGGGATGGGGCAGCCCAGTCCTTAGCTCAAAGCTTCATGCAACTGGCAACTAACAAGCACTTTTTAGTCCTCTTTGATGTATGGATTTCTAACTTTTTGTTCTAACAGAGAGATAACCCTTTGCAGAATAATTTTAAGCCGACTGGAAATAGATTTCCTTCTCAGTTATAATTTCTATGCCCTTTGGGAATAGTCCTCACAGGCTAAAAATCTGATTCTCTTTCTTGTTAGTTGTGACAGGCAGCATGCAGGCCAGGGCTATTTTGTGAGCTGCTTCCCCCACACCCCCTCCACAGCCAGAAGCAGAAGGTATCAGTTCTTAGGAAGAGCCCATACCTTGGGGAAGGGTGACCAATTATTCAGAGCCCAGGAAATTATCAGTCTTGTGTCCAGTTTCCACTTCTGCCAAAGATTCCCAGCATCATCTGAGGTAAATCCTGTATCCCTTCACACTTAGCTCTGTGTCTGTAACATGAGGAGAGCACCAGGTCCTATCTTAAAGATGGATCCTCATAGATGAACAAGTGAGGTGTGATCCAGGGGTGGGGCCGGTTAAGCAGGATTGTGCTGATTTGGGGAGCAACATTTTTAGTGAGAAGGCTGGAATTGTTCATAAAGCTACAAGAGCTTTTGAGTTCACAGACTGGTGCATGGAGAAACAGAGAGATTATAAGTCAGCCTGACTCAAGTGAAGCTTTAGAATGCACCATGGACCTGGAGAGCTCAGAAATTTGAGTTAAACCAACAGGAAATTGTTGATGTGCACAACAGTGCTGGCATTCAGAGTTAAGGTAGAATCCCTGCAGGCTCTAACTTGAGAGAAAGGGGTTCAGCACTGCCCACAGCCACCTACAACCAGAATAGTGAAGACAAACCCTTCTTTCAACAGCAGCCAATTGAATCATCAGCTATTAGAGGGGTTTCTAAAAAGATGATGCCAAGTCCTGGTGCCTGCATTGGAAATGTTGGTGCCACAAGCACAGAACTTTGTGTTCAGCTGAGATCCCCTGCACGGCCCTGTGTGTGTAAGCAAATACTGCTCAGGTGTCAGTGAGCACTGTGCTGGACCTGCACCAGTGTGCTACTGCACCCTCAGTGCAGCAAAAACATCATGGCAACTGGAGAACACATACTTAAGGCAACTCTTTAAAGCATTATTGCCTGTCTGAACTGCCAGCTCTTCACTACACAGGGTAATGAGGGCAGGGGACAGTGGAAAACCCAGCTGAGGGCTTGTGGGGGCTGTTGTGAGGCAGAGCTCCTTGGGCACAATAACACTGAGAAACCATTTCTCCTGGTGAGTGCAAGTGTGCTGCTGAGTTCAGAAATCACTGCATCTGAGCTAATATCAGCCCTGCTGAGACCCCAGACCAGCCTGGACAGGACACCTGGGGTGCTTGTTCCCCCTTCCTGGCTGATCCAGTCCAGAGGAGCTCCATGGACAGCAGAGAACTGACTCTTCCTGTCTCTCAGGGCTGAGCTGCTCATAGAGGCACAAGGTCCATCCCAAATTGTGCTCTTCCAAAACAAAGCCTGGTCTTTTTAATTTATCTAAAATACAACCCTGGAAATGGCACATCTCTAGATGTTCCCTGTTTAATATATTTCAAATAACACCACTGATATAAGGCACTTTTGGAATAACATTAACATCTGGGCTGACCCTGCCTCCCTACCAAGTTTGAGCCTGATGTTAATTAAAACAGGCAAGTTATAAACCCCAGGAAATGGCAGCTGACCCTGGACTATGAATGTAATGCTGTAATAATATGCTGTAAAAACGAGGCATAGTCAAACTGCTGCCCAGGTTGCTCCTAGAATGATGCTCTCTCTCTCAGCACTGTGCTCCCTCTCTCCAAGAATGAGATCATTATCCCACTGGCACCCTGGACAGGCTCTGCTTTTGGGGTTGTAGCCTTCACATTCTGAGTCACCCCCAAGGAAATGATCCCTCCTGACAGGAAAAATTGCCTCTCTCCTGAGAGGCACTTCTCATTTCTGTGTGAAAACTGCTTCCTGACCACATGTGGTCGCTGAGGATCCCCTGATGCTCTGTCAGGACAGACTTAACCTGAACTGCCCTGATGTTTGGAAATATATGAAAAAATAAGAATTATTTTTTCTTTCCATTTCGTATTCGCAGCTGTGTGTGCATGGGGAGGGTGGAGGAGGATGGCCCCAGGACAGAGGGATGTAAACCCTGGAGCTGAGGGCAGAGGGGAGGTTTGCTCTGAGCCACCTCCAGAGGTGGCAGTGAGAGGCTGCACCTTCCACTTGGGTGTGTCCCTCCCTGTGACTTCCCTTTCTTTGGTGGTCCAGAAGTGAAGGGTTGGAGATGTCTGTGATGGGGAACCAGGTAACAGCTGGGAGCAGGAGGTGAGATGGGGTCAGGGGAGAACTGGAGAAACCCCCAGGCTCATCACCACATCTCTCACTGACTAAATATTAGATGTGATTTGGAAGTAATTAATGAAACATTTGTGTTGTTGTTGGAAAACACAGTGCTGTTGAAATTGGAGCATTTCCTCTCAAGATGTTGCTTTTTGTCAAGCTATGAATGAAAAAAAACAACAAAACCCAAACAGGAAAACCCTTCCAAAACTAAAGAAAACAAGCAAACCCCAAATCCAAAGGGCTCCTTGTCCTGCAAACACCTCTGAAGAGACCCTGCAGGTTTCAGTTCCTGTGGCCCATCGGAACCCAGCCCAGCAGCATTCAGTGTCCCACAGAATATGTCCCTTTGTTTGTAAATAAATTAAATGAGCTTTTGAGCAGATACATTTTATCTTCTGTGTGAGCTTAAGGAACCAGGATATGAGCCTCTGAAAAGCTGGGTTGTAATGGATACACCCTGCCCCTTCTCTCTTTGAGGCATGGGAAAGGTCAACTTTTGTCCTCTAAAATGTGTCACTGCTATAAATATGACTGCATAATTTATTGCAAATTGTTTAACAAATTTATTGCAAACTATTAATAAACCTCCTCAAAACAGCACAATGAGCGTGTGCAATAAACAAGGGAAATATTTGCTTGATTCAAACCACATTGGATGATGTTAAATTAATGTTGAATAGATACATTTGAAGGCCTAGAGGGATGAGTGCAGGCAGCCACCGGATGCTGAGCACCCGCCCTGAGCACACATGTCAGAAGATGTCAGGGAAGTGACCAAACCTTTTTGTCAATGGCTTAAAGCTGAGATAAGCCCCGAGTGTTTAAATTGGCAATTCTAATAGCTACCTGAATCCAATCCAATTCACAGCAGCTTGGCTTGTAAGGCAATCGGTGATACAGTGTTAATGCCAACTAATCTGATAAAAATTGACACAATGACAACGTTGGGCCATTAGTTACCAGCAGTTTTTATGTCTGTGTAAATCCATCGTGTTTTACAAGGTGCAGGGGGATTCTGGGAGAATCTTTTTTTGGTTGTTTCTTTTTTTTTTTTTCAGAACTGTGGAAATAAAGCGGTTTTGCCGCCGAAGCAAACTCATCCTCTCGCTCTGCGCGCCGCCGCTCAGAGTGTTAAATGGCAAAATTCATCACAACTAATTTCTATTTGCCATCTATTAGGCTACATTGTTTTGTCCTCAACGTCAGGTTAAATAATGAACCTCTCGGAATAGAGTAAATTAACCTCCACTTTATGTTCATGTCATTGTCAAATGGAAACATCACTTGTACAAATGAAAAAGATTCATTAGTAAAGCTAATGCATAGGCTCCACTCCAGTAAAAGATAAGAGCGATTGAGGCCTTGTCATAATGCGGTGTCGAACCGCTGGCTTGTTATTTATGATGCCTGCCATAATCTTTGGAGATTATTTTCAGCAATGGTAATTAGCACACAATGCATCAGGAACAATTATGGAACAATGTCTTAGCTTGACAGGTATGCCACCCTGCTGCAGGCGGGCTATGATCCATGAGAAATTCAATCAAATCTGCATGCTGCAGGGAGTTTATTAATATTTCTCCTTCCGAGGCAGTTTGAAAGGCAGCTATGCTTGACCGGCCACCCAAAAATACTTAGCAGAGTGATATGAGTGTGCTCCTTGTTAATACACACCTATCTGCACAGAGCCTTCCTGTGCACTTAGGGCTGATTAAAATAATGTCTGTGAGTTTTCTATTTACCACGGTGAAGAGAAAATTGCTACCTCTGCTTGCTGGCCATGGGGCCTCATTCAGGGTAGGCTGTTGCTAAAGGAGCTCTGTAACAAAGTGGCAAATTCCAGCACTGACACAAATCCCGTAAGTCTGCTAGAAGCAGGGGGACTACACTGATGTACTGCTCCTCACATCCCAGCTTAGGAATCAAAGTTTCCCTGATTAAGGCAATTTTCCATCGAATAGCACAAATGCAACAGCGTGGCAGTTTGTCCTTTCAGGCATCCCAACAATCCTGTGTGCAGCCTCTCCTGAGGGGTCTGGGGCATGGGCAGGGAACAGAGGAGAAACGTGGCTGAGGAGCACAGACACAGAGTTAATGTGTGTGACATCCTTTCAGGGTAGATGTAGCCACTGTATCCAAAACTGATTTTAGTACCTGCTGAAAAACTCCTCAGGTATTTTAGAGACAACCCCACAGACACAATTTTTTTTTTCTAGGTAGTGACATGAGGATCTTCCAGCCAACTTCTATCCCTGCCCTGGAGTGCATGGCAGAGCTGCACAAGCTAGAGCCAAGCTGAGGTGAGGAGAGACGCAAATCAATCATCACCAGTCTTTGGAAAGACAATTGTTTTCAAACTGTACTCAAAAAAACACTGCAAAACCTGAGAACACCTTGGCCAGGTCTTACAGGACTTTTCACTTCAAGTTTTCTAGGTGTACATTTTGAGATAACTTCCTGATAAATGTTGTTTAACATCTTGTTTGGTTGCTAATAGACTGGGAGATGCTTCATCATCCTCATTCAATAAAAATACATCATCCTGCTTCTTTCTACATGCAGAAGTGTCAGTGCTAAATGCACATTTCTGCCCATTCTGCATCATTATTAATGATTTATCATTGTCATCCTTTAATAGGCTTATATCATTATTAGGATTTCTTTTGTTCTTAATAATGCTTAAAGATCATTAAGAAACAGAATTCATGTGCACATGTCAGTGGGTGAAGAGACACCCTTAAAAGAGGGGACAGCTCTGAGTGGAGAGCAGGAGTGTGGGAGGGATGGCTGGATGCATTTAGCAGCACCAACCATATTATAAAATCATCAGTCAGAGAGGAATTGTTGCTTTTTGTTTATTTTAACATTATTTTCCATGGGGACTGCTGCTAGGGGCTGAAAGGCATGTCTAAGCTGGTTTTTTTTTTTTTTAATGCAAACATTGTTTGGTATTTCTGTTGCACACAAGCTCTTTCCTTCCTCTTGTTTGGTATTTAAATGTATGGATGGCTTGTGATTAGGAGCAGGTGGAGGGGGAGAACAGGACAAAGTGATTTTAAGTCACTCCTCTTTTGTGCCACCATCTGTTCCTGGGCTGGAGTGAAACTGAATGCACAAAAAACCGATCGGCACCATAACTTTTCCAAAGAAAATGAGGATGATCAGGAGAATCCCCAGGGACATGGGCCTGATGGGAGAGGTCACACCCTCCTCCTCTATACCCTGACAGATTGCTGCGCTGCTTTTCTGCTTGCAACAGACGAGCCACCATTTATTAATTATGGGTTGTTCTGCTGCTGAACCTAAAAATCGGGCCCCACTGTGCTTGGTGCTGTATTAACACAGGGCTCAGTGGCAGCCATTGGCCCCAAAGACCTTACAGTTTGCATGGAAGAGAAAAGCAAACAGATGGATACAACAAACCGACTGCGGGAGCATGGAGTAACCATGAGACAATTATGATCCGTTAAACTATTCAGGTCAGGAAATGCACTGCAATACCATCCCCAATTGAAACACTAGAAGGATGCTAAATGGGCAGAGGGCAGAGTGTAATGATTAGATTTGGGACAATGGATCGAATGTTCTGTTGCAGAGATTGCCACAGGATTTTTAATGACCAGGTCTGATCATGGTTTGTGTTTTACAGACTGCCCAAGGAAATTGTGTCTCCAGTTGCTTTGTACCTTCTTGGTGTGCACCTTGTGAAGGCCTGGAGGGCTGGTGTTTAACAGCCACGTTAATTTTGATGAGATAGTCTGCAATAACAAAGCAGCAATCAGCACCAAGAGATGGCTGCAGCCAGAAGTGAAGTATCTGCCATCAGCAAACAGCTCTTGGTTGTTGTAGCCATCCCTGCAAAAATACCTGTGGCTCAACATATCTAGGAGCACTGGAAGTTGCTTGGGGACAGGTTCTGGATGTTCCAAGGGCATTTGCTCATGTGTCTGTGAGTCAGCTGAAGGAGAGGGGCCTTTAGAGGGCACTGAAGAACACCTCACTGAGCTCCCAGGTTCTTCGGGGATGGTTGTGCTGTGGATGGGGCACCTGAAGGAGGCCTTGTGCTCATTCCCACCCCAGATTAGTGACTGTGCTTGACTGAGACAGAGCCTAAAAGCAGTGCAGGAGATGAGCAGCTCTCCCAGGAGCTGGAGATAAGTGAGATGCCCACAGCCCTCCTGCTCTGCCCCTGTGCTCAGGGACACCCAGAGCTCTGTGTGCTCCTCATATGTGTCCTGTGCAGCCCTGCCTGCCCTGTGCAGAGCAGCACTGGTCAGGAACTGGTCAGTCCAGCACAGAAGGTCCCTGAGGGGCTGAAGACAGTCCCAGTCCACCAACTCACAAGTATTTCCCACCTCTGTCCACCCAGAGGGAGGCTGAGGTCCTTTAAGATCCTAAGTAGGGCTTCTCTGAAGGTGATGCTGGCCCGAGATCTTGAGTGATGCAATACATCCAGTGAGTGAGGACAGAGCAGCAATGTCCCTCAGAGACTTAGAACAGTTCATTGGTGAGAGCAAAGCTCCTGCCTGTTGCTGAAAAAGCCCTTCCAGGCTGTGGGCTTCTCTGTACTTGTACTCACCTTCTGTGAATGTTTGGGTTGGCTCCAACCTCCTGTAACTCTCCAGAGTTTTACATCTTTAAATCAGATATTCAGTGTTCTTCAGACTCCAGGTTGGTCCATACAGCCAAACCCTGACAAAAACTGTTTAATGCTTTATACAAGCATTTTCTTTTTAATGATTCCGGCCAGGGATGCTGAGTTGAAGAACCAAACTAATTTCATGTGCTTCTCCAACACCCCATTATGACATTTATGACATATTTTTCTGTTTAGAGGGATGATTTTTTCCAGATGCCAGTACATCTAAAACTACCTAATGAGATTTCCACAGATGTAGAGCTTAAAACCATCTATGGTATTTTTATTTTTCTCTCTAAGTAATGATACTTTCCAATTGAAACATTTCCTGAATAAAGCACTAGAAACAATTGAATGTGTATCAGATTCATAGAAAGAAAAGCTTTTTCATTGGCAGGCAGGTATTGTGATTGAGTCTTGGCTTTTCACCCACTTGATTTGAAATGGGTTTTATTTTTTCTGGAGTTGGTCAAGATTTAAAGACAAAATTTTAAATCTGAAGTTTGGAGTGGACAGGGAATGCTTCAAAGGCCCTGTAGCTCTTCTCTGCAGTAACATGACCTCCCTAATTACAGTGTCTTGCTCTGTACATTCCAAAGTAGGTATTATTGGTCATGTTTTACACTGGGAAAACACAGGGACAGAAAGATGAAATGACTAATGGGTAATTCTCCCTCTTTTCTCCACAGGTGGAAGAAGCCTCTGTTTCCCTGAGGACAGCTGATGCTGCTCCTCTCTTGTATTTTCATCCTTTGAGGGATGGTGATGATGAGGGGTTTGTATGCCTCTATCCCTGCTCTTCTTGCCATCCCTAATCAGCCTATTAAGAGGGAGGAAAGCAGGATGACAAGTGTTGTCCCACCAGACTGCAGGGTCATTTGGGGTGCCAGGAAGAAACTGGGAAGCTGCTCGTGGTGGTGGTTATTTGATCTGAGCCACAGCAGGGCAGGGTATTTATATTTATATTGCTGCTGGCTGATCATTTTCACCCCTTTGGTTCTTCACACTCTTATTTCCTAACACAGCTGATGAGACCCACAGTTTGTTCAGGATCAGGGAAAGCATCTGACTCCCAGAGAGCCTTTTCCCCTAGTGAATATGGAACAGCACAGGGAAAGAACCCTGTGTTATTTGGTGGCTGGTGCTGGGATTACTGGCCTGGGCGTGATACCCAAGAGTGGGGACATGAGAAAACTGTTTAACTGTGACTTGGGTGGGTGTAAGTCCTGCTATCTACTGCTTCCCCACATGTCTTCTTGCTTTCACACTGAAAAATTATTATATTCTTTCAGTGAAGAATGACCCCTATTACACTTAAAATAAATTGCAGCATTGTCTGGAAATATTTAAGCTGAATCTCTCTCACTCTTGTAAGAGCAGAACACCCACAACCAAGGAAGGGAGGCTGGGCTGTTCCAACGCTGAACTCAGCCTTGCAGATGTCTGTCACCTGTTTCTAAGGAAATGTGCAAGTGTTTGGGAAAGAGCTGGGCTTCGTTGTTATTGTGGGAATCTGAAACCACTCTGAACTTTGCCCTTCTATCCCCTTTCCAAATTTTTTTTTTTTTTTTTTTTTTTTTTTTTTTTTTCAGAAGAAAAATTGCTGGGCTCATACTCCACTAACTGGTTTGTATTAAGGGCTTTTTTTTTCCTGCAAAATGCCAAGTGCTCTTAACTCCTGCCCAAGCCAAAGCTGCTCATCACCTTGCCAGAACTGAGCTGTGAGATTCAGATTTGGGCCACAAGCTAGAAAGTCGATCTGCAGTTGGTGTAACTGATCCCTTCAGCCAACGTCCCACTCCTGGCTGGGCAAGGCTGTCACTCAGCATCACACATGGAATTAATCCATAAACCCAGACTGTACCTGCAGCAGCTTTTCCATTCGTGGGGCCCACACCTCTTGTCCTACTAGGCAGACAGCTGGGCAGGGGAGAAATGAAATAGTTTGTCTTCTACCTGCTGATGGGAACTGCTAAACAAAAACCTTTTGGGCACTCAAAGAAAGGCAGAAGCTGGCTGTCTGCAGAACAGGAGGAGAAACCTCCTGGCGTGGGTCTGGCCCTCATTTTCTTTCTGAACAGCCCAGAGCTTGTTTATTCTCCTTCCACCTTCCAGCTACTGCATGGGACTCCTTACTGCACTCCATCACCAAAATCCTTTGCCTTCACCCTCTGGTTTTCCAGCTCACTCTGCCTCTCAGAAATATGAATAACAGAAAGTCTGAGCAAGTAGAAAGCATGGCATGATGCTTGTCAGGAGGAATCCTCTCAAACTGGTGCCATTGCTATGCAGGAGTCTGTCCTCCACCCCAGCACAATCCTGACTTGGATAAACTTCCTTCCAGCTTCAGATTGTGTGGGCAGAGCTCAACTGGCTGTACTTCTCCATGGGAGACAAACACTCTGCAGACGTGTGCCATGTCTGGCACAACCTCACTGACACCAAATTGAATAAATCAAGATCAGGATCAAGAGGATCATCCAGCTGTTGTGTTGGGTGGGACTGCCAGCTGAGATCATTCTGGACCCAGAAGCAAGTTTGTGTCCTTGCTAACAAAAGAGGTATGGGCTTACTTGGAGTCAAAGCCAACCTACCACTCACTCAGTGAAATGTTCTGGTCTTAGAAACCACCTTGAAGAGGGTGTAAATAATGTACATCTTTGTATTTCATGTAATAAAATGGTTTCTGGTCTGCTGCCCTGTCAGTTAAGGATTACACACCCACCCCTATTCATGATTAATCAGATGTCAGGATGTATGTGCTCTCCCAGCATATCATCCCATGGCAAGGAGCAGCACTTTTACAAATGTAGAAAGAAAGAAAAAAAAAAGACACAATAATAGGAAAAAGAATTATTTTTATGTGTACTTGTCTTAAGACATATTTTTCCATTCAGTAATTTGAAAAAAATAACCATCTGGAAAAAATCATATTATGGACAAGGCGTGTCATGACATTTACAGCAAATATTTTTGCTCTTAGTATCAAAACCAGCTCTTTGCTCTATCAAGGGCTGAATATTCGTATACACATAAATGTTCAGTAAATAAAAGGGCCTCTGCAGAAACTCAGAGCTGGGAGATCTTGTGCTCTCAGCATTTACATTCCCACTTGTTTATACTTGTTTGAAACCCATATTTTTTACATCTCAGATGTGAATGCCTGTAGTTCCTTTCCCTCTGCCCCTTTGGTCTCAGGAGAATGACAATAAGCGGCCCGACTGTGGAAGCAGTCCTGATGTAAGTAAAGGTATCAGGAGGCCACGAGGTCATGGGCATAAATGAGGCAAACTTTCCAAAGAAATCACCAGGAGGATTTATATTAATGGGCAACCTTGTTCAGACAGAAGAAGAAATAAAATGTGTGCATCGTGCACCAGGTTCTGAGAGGGAGCAGAGGAAGAAACCCAAGAGCATCTCTTGTTTTCTAAACAGGATGGAGCTTCCCAAAAAAGCTGTTGGCCCTCTGGCAGCAATGCTTGGGGTAGGAGGATAACTCCCCTCTCTTTTGGGACTTTGCTGAGATAACTTTTTCTCTGGGTCAGCACTTGCTTTAAGTCTGAGTTGGAAGATGAAGGTGTGGTTTACATGAGGAGTGAGCCTTGACAGGGTCTCTTCACAGAGGCAGGCTGCATGTCCTGCACCCACCTTGGGTTCTCTGCAGCCTGTGCAGCCCATGGGCTGGTGTCTGTGTTGGGGCACTGGAGCACATTCCCAGGATGCTGCAATGCCCACTGTCCCTGAGAGGTACCTGCAGCCCTCTCCAAGGGGGCAGCTCTGGGGGAAGTGTCTCCATGAGGACCATGCCTTAAAAAGGTGAGTGGAAGTGAGGTGTCAGCACCTGGGTGGGGGAGGCAGAGAGCAGGAAATGAAGGTGTTGGTTTGCAGAATGGTGGCACTGACAGCCAGAAATTCCCAGGGTGTGGGTGTTTGGACACACAGGCTTCCCTGAGGCCAATCTCTGCCTGTCGAGAGGCTGTGGGCTGTAATGCCCAATATCACTTGTAATTCCAATTACCATCTCTACTGCAAACTCACATCCTTCATAGGTTTCAAATGTCCCTCTAAAAAGATAACTTAAGATATTAATTAAAACTACAGAAAATATCAGGTAATATTGATATTTATATATTTATATATTATTCGTAATTAAAATCTAGAAGAGAAAAAGTAATTCTTCCTTTGTTTTGTGAGGATTTTGAACATAACCTGCTATTTAACATAAAACAGGCACTTAGCAAATAATATGACTATTTAAAAATATATTTGCCCTTTAGCATCTTAAAAGCTCTGTCTCCTGAGATGCCTCCACAAAGCAAGGGGGTAGCAGACAAGTTGTTGTTTAAGCCCAGGCTTAGAAACCCTGAGTGTACCAAAATCTCCTTGAAGTGGTAACGTGGTAATTCTTAATCTCAGCATGATACTCCTTTGACATAAAGGAACAGTGATTCTTTCTCTGGGAGGAGGGTCAGTGGAAATGAATCTTCTTAACAAAAATCAATATCCCAAAATTTGAAAACAGTTGATGCAACTATCTGCAATTCAGCTTGCTTATTAACAGACCCAGCCAATCAGTTCCATGTGCTCCCTGTTGCTAAGCTGCCTCCATAAACAAATTGATTAATTGATTTTTTTTCCCCCCCAAGGCCTTTTAGTGTATAAGCAGGTCAGGCAGCTATGATTTCATTTTGCTCATCTGCTCGGCACTGGCTTTGTAAATCAGTTTGGAATCCCAGTTCTTTATGTCAAAGATCAGCAGCGTCACCTGCAAGCTCAGATGGAGAAGTGGATCTATGGAGAAACTTCATCTCTCTGGGAAGATGGGGAGAGGGTGGGACTGGGTTTCAATGGCAGAGTGGAAATCATCTCCTCTGGCTCTGGATTTGAAGCACCTGGATCAGAACCTGTGCCTGCAGCTTCAGTCTAGGTTAAAATGGAAAAACCCCTAAGAAACAAAAGTGTGTTTTTAATTTGACTTTTTCTTCCAGCTGTTTTCTGAGTGAAGTCTTGACTGAAAATCTGTTTGAACAGGCTAATATTAACCTGCTTCCATGATTTGATGCCAGATTGTAGTGAGAACAATGTCTCAGATTTGAGAGATGTCACGTTTGGCCCTAGGCCTCCGTTTGCTATTAAATTTGTGTTTCATGTCACTTCTAAAGAAAGGCTGCCTTTGCAGCTGGTCCTGGCTGCCCTGTTCTACTCGAGAATCCACTATGGTGGTTTTGAAACTAAGACTAGACAAACTTAAAAAATTTAAAGACCATGGGAAGAAGAGGAAACTTTGAGTCTTCACTGGGCCAGCAGTAAGAAAGGAGCCCTAAAGGGCCACCTCTGGAGGGGGAAGGAAGAGCCACAGCTGCCTGTTATTCCTAATGATGCAGAGTGGTGCAAGCTGGTGCAGGCAACTCCTTTATAACTTCCTTTTTCAGAGGCCTAATTTCTCTTCCTGTCCTTCTACCCTACACTTGAGAGGTAAGCCAAACATCTTGCTGAATGGCTTTGGAGGCTTGATACCAGTAGCAGAACATTCAACTTCTCAGCAAAGGTTTGCTGGACTGCTATTTATTTATTTACTTAATTAGTTGTAGTTGGATTGAATTGATCCCTAGCCTTAGAGCTGAATGGGAAATATCCATGTGCAAGGAATAACTGCAAGACCACTACAAATGGCAAGTGCTACCCTGGAGGTGTGTGAATGCTATTTTTTGGAAATTGTTAATGAGGGAACAGGTTAACAGAAATTGGTGATGTTTTAGGAGATGGCAAGATGGCCTTGTGTCCACTGGGTGTCCTGGGAAAGAGATCAAACCCAAAATGTCCCAGCCAGAATATGGAATGCTTTTCATTGCCAAAAGGTGTCTTTCTTGAGTCTGGCAACACATTTCAAATTGTGTATCCAGTGGGTATTTGGGTATAAAAGCAGTAATTTCAAAATATGAATAGTGTAAATACTGGCAGTATTTCAGATACTTCTTTCATTTCTCTCTCCCTACACCCCATGTAGCCAAGGAAGTCAGAGAATGTAATAACTTACAGAACTTTATGGAATGGGTACCTCTGAACCCCCATCATTTTTACCTCTTAAAGTTGGGGAGTTGGTGTTCTGTTTTTCTTTCCTTTTCCTTTTTTTTTTTAAACCTTTTCACAATTATTCAACTAGACGCAAACTGAAAAATTGCAGAAAGAGAAGAAAAAAAAGAGGAAAAATGAATGGGAAAAAAAGTGTGTGCAATATCAGTGATTCCATCACAGTCAGTGACAAAAACCTAGAGAAGAAGAAAACAGAAGGAAAAAAAGGCTTAAAAAATACCCCAAATATTTTAAAGGGAAAAGTTTTGGAAAGACAAAACCTGGTATCTTTTAACAGTTTTTCTTTTTCTATTTGTTTAAATCAGTTCCAGAGCTATCGATGGTGTTAGAGTCAAGAGCTTCAAAATGTAGCCTTTTAAACAGAAGCCTTCTCCAGAAGAGATTTATGCTCTTTGGTAGAGAAAAACTGATGCTTTTTGGGAGCCAAGTTTTGAACTGGGCTTTGGGTTGAAGTCTAAAATCTTGCAAACTTTGTTTCTGTAGATTTTATTTGCAAAAGGATTACAAAACTAGCTGCTCTAATGATTTGTTGGTCCTTTTCCCATTTTAGATTAGATGCAAAACCAGAACACTGGTGGCTAATTCAGACCTTGGGAGTTGTTCCTGAACTTATCCCAAAATGTAGAAGCATTAATCTTCATGATTTTGACTCTTACCTATCTCCAGTCAAAATATGTTTTGCATGACTTCATCTCTTTGCTAAGTGAAGGCAGTTAATTGCTTGTTTGTTTCTTTAGTCTCAAAGTAATTAAATGTTAATTCTCTCCATAGCTGAAACAATACTCTGAAGCAGAAAAAATTAAGTTTTTTTAATTACTACCAAGGGTTTTGTTGTTGATTCTAACAATAGAATTCAAGGTGATCCAAGGTAATAAGGCCTCTTCTCCATAGATTTCAGGTCTCACCAAACATTAATTGAATACCTGTGGCTGGCTTTGCTTGGGGTAGGGTTAATTTTCTTCATAGGAGCTGGTCTGGAGCTGTGTTTCGGATTTGTCCTGGAAGCAGTGTGCATAACTCAAGGCTGTTTTCATGACTGCTGAGCAGGGCTCACACTGAGGAAGTAACTGGTGAGACACAGCCAGGACAGCTGACCCCAAGTGACCCCAGGGATGTCTCAGACCATGTGGTATCATTGTCAGCATATAAAGCTGAGGAAGAGGGAGAAATGGGATGTTTGGAGTGATGGTCTTTATCTTTCCAAGTCCCAATAACAGTGTTTCGTGGCCCTTTGGGGTTAAACCATGACAATATCTGGGGTTAAACCATGACAATACCTCCCCTAAGAAACAAAATAGACTAAAACCCATGTGCTGTGGTGGATATTAGAATTATATCAGCTTTAAATGTAGGGAAATTAGAGCATAACGTTGCCAAGGGACACCTCTGAGCACTGGTCTGTGCATCCTTCCAGCCAGCAGGGTAAGAAGGGTGTGCAATGGTCCTGGGGCTCGGGCTGGTGCTTCCCTTGCCCTCAGCCAGGACCATGGTGGGACCTCAGAGGTGCTCTGGATCCCACCAGCTGGGACAGCCCTGGGTTGTGCCCCATTTCATACAGCTAAATGACCCCAGAACAGAATGCTGTGAAGAGTGACAGGCCCATGTATATTTAGAAGTAGGAAAAGAAGATCTTTCTATTTCCATCCATGGCCTCCCCTGGTACTTGCTAATTTTTTGCTTTGTTTCTCTCCTCTTGCCACTTTGACTCTTATATACATTTCTTCACTGTAGTAAACATTCCTTTTCTACATCAGAGAAAGGAGCCTTAAAAGATCCCTTCAAATGCCAGAACCTCAGCAACAGTGGGGAAATGTGCTGTGACATTCAAGTTTAGGCATGTTTTTCCTTTGACTGCCACTTTCAATCTCTAGAGGAAAGTGGGACCTTTTAATATGGGTCTTGTTGAGTGTTCATTTTCTTTTCAGAGGTAGGGCACTAACTGTGCCATCCCCAGGAGTGTGCGACCTCTATCCTTCAAAAAATATGACAGACAAAAACACCCATCATCATTAATCTTAAACTTTATCTCTGATTAGCGCATCAACAAAACAACCTTTTCTTATGCCACTGGTTGACATGCTGGACACATGTCGGGAAGACATGAGCCATCCATATCTTATCTTGCATTAAGAAGAGTTATCCAGAAATGTACCTTCATTACTGCGACAGCCACGTCAAAAAGAATCGATTTATTGTCAGCGCGTCTGAGCTAACCACGTTAATGGACTCTTCAAACATCGTCTCCTTCTCATTTGTTTCCAACGTGCCCATCAAAGAGACAAAGCGAGATGGTTGCCAAGCTCTGGGGAGTGGGGTGTGTGTTCAGAGAGTCCATGGCTGCTCCTTGGGCTGCCTGTAATGAAGTGAGATGGGGGTGCAGGAGGAGCAATTCAGAAGAGGCTTCTCTAACACTAGGAGAGACCTAGAGTAGAACTTCAGCTTCCTCTGCTGCTGTATTTCCTCAAACTTTAACAGTTCTTTTGGGGATTACCTAGCAATGAGGTTGGTTACTCCATTAGTTAGCTATATCTGGAAAGGATTTACCTGCATTTCACCTCTGTGTATTTACTTGTGGCTCTCTCTGATGCAGCCAAAGGCTTGAACCAGTGGTGCTGAGCACTGCTGTGAAGGAGAGATGTCCTCTGGAGCTGTCAGAAGGTGAATGTTTGATATTGGGCAGAAGTGTTTTCTCCGTTGTGTCTTTGCCAAGTCAGTCACTGGGAAACCTATTCTGAGAAAGACTCTGCATTCCTGCTATGAATGAACTCTCCTTTTGCCAAAGTATGACTGGCTGTCTGCTGCTAATCAGTGGTAACAGGATGACCTTTGTGAGTGAATAGAGCAAAAGGCAATTTGTCTTATAGAACTTGTACAACTGTTTTGTTTAATGAAACAACATGATTATGATCTTCCCACAAAGGCACATAAACAATTAGAGTAAATCTCCCTCACATGTTGCTAGGTGTTTACATAACTCATCCTTCTCTCTTATCAAATAATGTGTACAATGCTCTCCTGACTCTGGCAGGGCTTGGATCGTGTAAGCTTAATCAGACCTGATAAACAAATGTGTTTCCTATAATGCTGGAAGAGCATCAGCACTAGTCAGCACACATTTATTTATGTACTCAGGTTCTGCTTTGAAAGACTCCCAGTCCGCCCATGTGTAGTATTTAAAGAACCAGAGAGAATGCAGAAATGGATGCTATAAGGGCATTGATATTACTGCCTTGGTGCTGCTATATTCTTCAGTCATTCCAAGTTATCAGTTTTTGGGCTGAGTTTGTTATTTGAAAGAGGATTGAGAGGGCCAGGCTTCTTGTACTTACTTATTTCAAATTAAAGCTATCACAGAATTATTTGTTGGGAAGCATTTACTAAGCATATACTAGAGAGGGCACAAGAAGATTTCTGCTATCTACTTTGGTGTTGCCCTGCTTCTCTGATCTTGGTTTATTCAAATATCATTTCACAGAATGATCAAACTGCTCATAGAACCCTAAGGTCTATGTCTTAAAAGTTTTCTTTTTCTCTCTTTTTTTTTTCTTCCCAATTTATATGGGGAAATGACAGAAACTACTTTCAGTGCACAGGAAAAGTGTGTTAATGTGCCAACATCAAGTGAATTCCATGAGTCTTCTATTCATTAAACTCCCGCTTCCTCCACATGTAATTTATGTCAGTTCAGTTATGCTCCTCCAGGGTGTGCTACTAAAAGAAAAAAGAAACAGGTATTTAGCCAAAAAGAGGTGTTTTGGGCTCCAGAAATCAACTTGCACCTACTGACAAAGGAGAAACAGACATGTTTTGCCAAGAAACAAATAACCAAGCCCATTTTTTTAGTGAGAGGTATAACATTTACAGTTGGAAGGTTTAACATTTACATTGTTCTGTAGTGATTTCCCTTTACTAACACATATGCAAAACAAACAAACCCCAGCCCTTTCCCTGTGGTGACCTTGCACATACATGACCCTGCTCTAATACCTTGTGGTGACTTCGTGCCTGTTCAGGACTGTTTGGTGACGAATCTGACCCAGACCTTGGGCCTGAGCACAGCCCTGCAGCTGGGAGTCATTAACTCTGCGCCCAGGTTCTGACTGGGGCTCCTGGAAACTGAAGCTGACTATTGGATAGTGTGAGACAGACTGAGTCCAGAACTCTTAGCCAAATACAGTAATGTTACAAACAAAGGGCTAAATTACTTCTGTTCATGGAAAAGTACTTTCACTGGAGCAAAATTCAGATTCCTGCTCCCCCTCTCCCCTGGTTCTGGTCCCCTCCCCAAAACCAGCGAGTCCTTGAAGCCTCAGATCTGGGGGCTGGGGAGAGCCTGTGAGGCTGGTTTGCTGGGAGAGATCAGGTTGCAGAGTGCCCTTTGTTAGACTCTCTAAGTTAATTATGCTAATTGGAGCCCTGAGATTCCTCCAACATGCCATGTTAGATGTTTCCCTCCCCTCTGGCGGAGCCAGGACTGGTGCTGTACAAGGCCCTCTGTGGCCGTAGGGATGCAGGAGCAGATGAAGGCTCAAGGAGAGAGAACAGCTGCTGGTCCATCTTGTGATAGGGGGCAAGGAGAAGATGTGCCATGAGAATATCAGAGCCTGTTTTCTGAGGTCCTGGCTGAATCCATGTTACTTCCCTCCATAAATTCTGGCAGGCACTAAAGCCTCATCTATAAAAGAAAGTGAGATACAGAGAAGCTCTAAAGACAGGCTCTGAGTGGGTGGGAGACTTGATTAATTGCAATGTCAGACAAAAAGAGAAGGACATATTTTAAAGTAGCAGCAAGACCTTTCCACTGAAATAAAGTAATTCTTAAATCTGCTCTGCTACATGGGCATTAATCTTGAGTCCCTCTTAGAAAGCCAATGGAGTGATGAGGGTTGGCAAGGGGAAAGTGAGAACCAGGTCTGCCCTCTAAGTATTGAGAGAAACAGGGTGAAGGAAAGGAATGATGTCCCTTTCTCTGGGGCATGTAATTGACTGGCATTTGGATAAACCCCTCGTGCTGGAGCGACCTGCCCTCCTCCATCCTCTACAGCCTCTGCTCTTTATGCTCTGGGTGCTCGTTTCACTCGTGCCACGGGTACAAGTGGCACTTTAAACCAAATCTGTAAGTCAGAGAACTCCTGAGCTTTTTATTTCTGGTCTTAGGATTTGGAAGATTCATGTAAAAATCAACAGGGAGTGCTAATTGTTCTGAATTGTCTTCTCAATGGATTTCTTCTAGGGGAGCTCTGATACAGAGCGTAAGGGAAACTATATGGAAAAAAATTAACTGTGGGGGTCACAGTGCCCCTCCCTTCCCATTCCATAAACAGCTACTAAAAGGACAAGAGAGAAAAATCCTTTTTTACTTTTAGTAGTTGTGTCCACAGAAGTCCCATTTCTAATGTCTCCTGAGAGGAACTAAGGAGTAACTCCTTGTAATATTTAGCGATTTATAGAGCTGGAGACAGTGAAAGCATTTACTGTTAATGGGGAGCATCATTTGCAACAATTGTCTGCACTTTGAGAAGTTATATGAGTAAAGCTCACTCAACAGCAAATCCCATTCCAGTGTAAACTCTGGAGCAGACTGTTGAAGAGTAAAAATACACTGTGGGAGGAAGAAATGTGTTTAATTTCCAAAAACCAACCCAAACATGTACAGCTTAAGAGGTTAGGGTCCTTTATAGTTGAAATGGTATTTACCTTGCTAAGGTGCTCTGGTTTTAATTTCTTTTTGATGCTTTTAAGACAAAGCTGGAGATGAACAAGCATGGTTCTGAGATCAGTGGTGTCAATGGGAATTGCTTGATTCACTTCAGTAGACTTTGGTGTTAAACTTAAATGGAGAGATCTGAATTGGGATGAAATCTATAGCCTGTTGAGGCCAGTGGAAGCACAGTCACTAGTTTTAATGAGTTTTGAGCCAGACTCTGAACACCAGATGAAGTCTGACTCCATGGTTTGGTGGAGTTAAATGCATTTGCTCAGTCTTGGGGATCAAACCTTAAAACTATGCTCAGGAGGAAAACATGCATTTAATGAAAGTCCAATCATCATCAGACAAATCAAACTCCTTAGATTTCAACTGAACTAATCCAAATTGATGGAGAGTCAGTTTGGCCAAATATCTGAACAGCACTTGCCCCTTCAATAACTATTTATTAAAATGCAGTCCCCAGACTGAGTTTCTGGTTATTGAGATACAGGTTCAGGATGGGCTGATGACATGGTGTGTACTGTACATGCTGAAGGAAGTGCACAAAAGTGCTCTCCTTTAGCTGTTAATCAGCTTACCACTTCTTGCACAGAAAATGCTATATTCTGGACTGTGATCCTGGCAAATAACCAAAGAGGAAGTGGATTTTCAAATGCTTATTTTATTAATCTTTACATATCGCCTCGCTAGGGCTTCAGGTGCTGAGTGGTTTATAACACTCTAAATTGTAATCATGGATAATTTTTAATCCTGTGCATACATTCCATGCAGCTGAATGGGGATCTCACTGTAAAATGAAGAGCTGCCTACCAGATCTGTTCCTTGTCTCTGGCACAGCAGCACAAAGGAAATTTCCTGCTAACCCATCAAGTCCTTGAATGATTTGTAAAATACCATAAGAGTCTGAGAGCATTTAAAAGGAGGAGAAAGATAGAGAATTGCACGTTCCTGCCCCTGGCACATCAGCTAAGTGGGATCTAATCCAACCACCCCCTGTAGTTAAATGAAGAACTTGACTAATTTTTGGATCAAACCCAGGTAGTGCACTGCCTCACATTAACAGCAGTTCCACTTATCTTTGAGTTGGATTTTCCTGACTTTGTTTCTCTGCAGATAGTCCTTTGCTTGAGGCTGGAGGATTTTCAGGCCAACAATATTTGAGTTTTTCATCGTTATCTTCATGTTTCAGGCACATTTTTACAAGTAACTTAGGGGTGCTGCATTGTGACAATAAGTTTATTCAGTTGGCACAAGAGATATTTATCAAAGGCTTCAGCTCACCCTCTTTTCAACATTTATTAACTCAGGGGTATGAGGTGCAGACCTGATTCACCTATTGACTGTGGCTTCCTTCCAGCAGAGTAGTGGTATAAGTGATGGGTTTTTTTAGATTACAGAAAGGATTGGATATAGGTCTATCTGACCAAGGAATAAGTGTTGGAGGTAGCGGGATGGGGCTGGCAGCTGTCAGGGTTTGGGGAGATGGGGGAGAATTTCATTGCAAATTGAATTTTAAGAGGATCTATGTGATAAAAGGAGGCCTCCTAATGGAGGTTAGTGCTCGTTCCCTGTGAAAAGCCATCAGGGTTTGGATGGCTGGCATTTCTAATTCTGTTAAGTGTCAAAATCGATGCTTGATGGGTCTGTAGGAGCCAGGCAATGGGCAGCCTGTGCTGACAAACCAATCTGGGACAAGAAAGGGACGAGGAAGGGACTTCCCAGAATAAGAGTGAGATGTCTCTTGAAATTTAATTTGCTTAATAAGGTTTTAAAAGCATTTAAAAAAATAATTAAATAACAGGGCCATTTCTACCCTCCTCCTAAAATAAACCTCGAGCTTCGTTTGCAGTTTTCCACTTGTAAGCAACACATGTAAGCAAAGGGCCTGTTGTTGCAACCCTGGAATGCTCCCAAGCAAATGATGCTCCTTTATTGAAAGCAAATGAAGAAAAAAGAGACTCTGTCAAGGGGAGAGAACAGTTTAATTGGATTAAAACCTATGAGCATGTACAGTAGGGAGGAGAAAGCTCCTCTATCCCTGATTCCTGTGGAGAAGGCAAGGAGATTACCGGGGGGTGAAGTGAGATCTGTGCCATGCAGCACAAGCAGCCATCCAAAGGCTGGAGCTAGCCAGCACCAGGGCCCCAGAGGAATTGCTGGCTCCTTTGGGGTGGCTGGGGAGCTCTCCCTGGAAAAGGGTGGCTGGCAGTGCTCATTAGAGGGAGTGCAGCTCTCCTCTGGCACTGAATGCAAATTAAGGAGCAATATTTGTGTTTGTGGTTCATAAGCAGTCAAGTGGTTCGTCCAAAATACATTTTGTTTTTCCTCTAAAGGGGCCGACTGTAGATTCAAGCCTCAGATTTTTTTATGCATTTTAAATGACTCGCTCCAGCCCTGGTCTTTCATCCCCACATTGTTATTGAAAAGAACTCTGAGTTTTGAATTCCTTTTCATGGGCTCTTGAGGAAGCAGGAACTTTGCAGGGGAAGGCACAACTCTGCTGAACAGCCAAGTTGGGAGGATGTAGAAAGTCATTTGTTGGGATGTGCTGGGGATAAAACTTGGACAGAAAGGATCTTTGCAAACTCAGTCTCACTGCAAAGCCACAGATAATGATGGTCCAGGATCAGACCAAAATATTCCTGATATCCTAATTCTAGACCAAAATTTCTTGAAGGCTCAATGATTTAGATGCTCCTCTCAGCATTGAGGAAATGTAGGTCCTTAGCCATTCCTGGAATAACCCTTGGAACAAAAGGGGAGCCACACCAATGTTACACTTCTAAAGCCCAAATCTTAGTGTAAACTGAAATTTTGAGGCCTGGGACATGGCTGCTGTCCCTTATCTCCCCACTGCCACCAGAAGGGATGGAGGGTGAAACTGGGCCAGGTAATTGCACATCGAGGCAGGGACAGGGAAGCCAGGAAGTTTTTCAGGCTGGGTTGGGGGAAGGGGCTTTGATTTGAATACGAAGAAGCATTTGGAGCCAAAGCAGCAGCAGATTGCGGTACCTTCTTAATTCTGTGAGCCACACATGAATGACCTTTTTGTCTGCCTCCGCCTGCCTGCAGTGGGGGGCTCCCCCCCTGCCCTTCCCCACCGCACACACTCATTGATAATATACATGTGCTAAATAGGATTAACTCTCCCTCATCTGCATGAGTTGTTTCTCTCCCTTGGCCACTCTGCCCGGCTTCCCCCTCTCCTCTCCCGCTCCCTGCAGCCCCCCAGCTCCTTCTGGAGCTCCATGTGGGCCTTGTGTGGAGTTTAGCTGGCTCATTGTAGGGCAGCTGGTAATGGGAGCGGGGCTGAAAAGCCGGCTGTCAGGCTCAGTGCTCGGGAAGAATAGGCGGGCGTCTGCTCCGCAGCTTTGCCTTTGATAGAGGAGGATAATCCCTGCTATGAGAAGGCTGAGTCAAATGGAAAGGGAGAGTGAGCCCAGCGCCCTCCCACAGCCCCGGAGCAGCACAAATTGCAAATCCCGGGATTTGAGTGGAGACGGCTCATCCTGCTAAGCACCTTGTGATGAATCCATCTCATCCTGGGGATGGAGGGGAGGCAGGGGAGCCGCTCTCGACAGCAGAAGTGCCCTTTCTGCAGCCTGAGCAGAGAGCTGGGAATAGCTCAATTCTCTCCAGGACATGGGACAAGGTGCAGGACAGTGCCCCTTCTCCTGGTGCTTCACCTGGGAGCATTCCCAGCTGCCACAGGCAATGAGCAGGGAGGGGACACCGGCAGATGAACTCGGCCAGGATCAGACCTCCCAGGCTGCTTCTCCACCAGCAACCATCCCATTCTTCAAATTGGGAAACCAGTGGGGGGACAGGTCTCAGGGTGTGGGTCTGGGATGTGGCAGTGAGTCCTAAGGAAGCTGCGCTGGTGTCTGAGAGGCTCCTGCAGCTGGGTTAGGGAGGGGGTGTGAGACCCCTGCAGTGGGAGAAACATCACTGCAGAGATGGGAAATGGGTGTTTGAATATCCCAGCATGCAGCTGTGATGGTTTATTGATATCCCATCACTTAGGGGGCTGCCTTAGGAGACAAAACCCCTGGTTCAAAGTCCCCTCTCCAGCTCAAGTAATCTGCAAACTTCAATTCCCACAGTTCAGGTGGAGGCCTTACCCTCAGTCAGGCACTGCTTGGGTGTCTCTGACCATATGTCACTTTCTGCAAAATAGTTCTTGATTTTGAGATGTTCATCTGTCAAGAATTGATGACTTAAAATTCACTCAGAGAGAAGCCTTTTTCTCTTCTGCATGTAAGTTTTATGGGTCTGGCATTCCCTCGTGTGTACCCAGAGGTTTAAAACAATGTTCAGGCAGGATGTTAAATAATTTTATTCACTGATGTTTACAAAAATCCATGGTTTAGGATGTGGGCCAAGTATTACCATGCTGCTCGGTAACACCCATGGCCCACTGAGAGAAGAGGATGAGGCAGAGCCAGGACAAGAAACAAGAAATATAAACCAGTGAGAAGCAAGCAGGGTTTTTTAGCTGAACTTTACATTTCTTTTGTATATTATGTCAAATCAACTCTTGATCAAGCCAGGAGTGGCTTATCCATTCCTGGTGCATCCAGTCCTTCAGATGTGTTGAGTTTAGCTCCAGATTTAACACTTTGTTCTCTCACATTCTCCAATGCTGAATATTTACCTGTGCTCACTCAACTCTTTTGATGCAAAAACCTTCGAGTTAATGTTTCCACAAAACAGGTTTCCTACAAGCTCCCTCTACTTCCAACCAGCCTGGGAGGGCAGTGGGAGAAAAGCAATGTTTCAGGGCCTGCTCTCCCACATGGGATCCTAAAATGGAGCAGCATAATAATCAAATGGGTGGCACAAACCGAGCGTTTGAGAACCTGGAAGGAACTCTTGTTTCCAATTCAGCTTTCAAAAGAGGCAAAAGGCCAAGGGCTTTCACATTATTTATTCCAACCCATTTTCCCATCCTTACTTGAGGCTCAAACAAAAGTGGCCCACGCTGAGCCCTGCAGATGGATTAGCAATCAAGCACGCAGCTGCACATACCTGGCACTGCAGTGTTCGTGCTAGCCAGCCTCCAAAGAGCAGATCTCATTTTTACTTTTTGGGTGCTGGAATGTGGGAGTGGGTGGAAGGGCCAGGATATGAACAGCCTCCACAGATGTTTCACAAGAAGGAAGTGAATCTATAGTTTAGGCAATCTGATTTACTTGAATCCCTAGATTTGTTTTCTTGGAGGGTTTTTGAGTTTTGCTGGATTTTCTGGTGGGGGTTTGGGCTATAGCTTATTTTTTCAGAATTGATTATCCTTTATCCCTTTGGGTAGCGTTTCTCTCTCTCGGGACTGTCCTGATCGTATGGAAGTGAGGAGCTGACCTTGCTGCATGGGCAGTGAGAAATATGGCAGCTTGCCTTTGATGTAAAAGTCTTCATCATGTCACTGTCACTAACAGCTATATCTTTATCATCCTAGATGGACCTTGGAAGCCTTTCCCTAATTAATTTCAAAATGTTAATCATTATTCATAAGGACTGACCCATTGAATACCAGCTAAGTGTGACAGCTCAGTGTGTCACTGCTCTGTTAATCCAAGGGAACAGTCTGCTGGACAATAAACTCTCCTCAAAAGCAAAAGAGAGCTCAAAATACTGGCAGCAGGTCAGGTAAAATTCGTAGGCTTTTTGGAACTTAGCTCTGTTGAAAGGTTTGCACTTGAAACCTGCCTGATGGCGGGCTTGAAACCACACACCCCACACATGGCTCCACCTAGACAAGGAGCACTGCAGAGACTGCCAGAGTGGAGTGAGATTTCAGTTAAGATTTGGGCTTTTTTCAAAAGCAGAAATCAGGGAACAAGGAACAGAGTGAGCTGGAAACAAAAGCCCAGGGGCTGTATTTGCCCAGAGGAATGTGATGCTGAGGTGGGCAATGGGAGTCCACGATGAGGAGCTTTCTGCTGCTGTGGAAATGCCCAGCCCAGCAGGGATGCTTTGCCTCTCTCTGTGCTGAGCAAAGATCTTCCTCCACAAAGATTGCCTCAAGGTGTGCAAGGTGCCCCCTGTGCAGCCAAACCCCTGGCTCTGTGCTTGTGCAGGTCAGCAGAACGTTGCAGGGAAGACGCTGCACGCCTGTGTGCACACACCAGGTTGTAAAATCTGTGGAAGCCTTTCACAGAGCACTGATGGGCAGTCCTCCCTGTAATGCAAAGCAGCCTGTGGTCTGTTTGCACTTGGAAAGCTTGGAAATGGGAGTGAGGTCTGTGTTGGCACAGGGAAAATCCTGAATCCTCACAGCCAGCAGTGCTGGCAGCCGGAGATGATCATTGTCAATAATGTGCAGGAAGATTGTGCTCCATTGTTGCGGTTCATTATTAAATTACATAATTTTCATTTTTTCCATCCTTAAGCTTTACCACTTAAAATGGTCTGTCCTATGCAATCAAATGTGATCCTTGAGCCTCAGCTCAAAAACCCAATAACAATGAGCATTCTCTGGAATGGAAAAACAGAAGAAAATAAAGGGACTCTATAGTAATTCACTTAAATATGTGTGTAGGATCTAACCAAGAGCCTGATACAAAAATACTGAGTGATCTGCATCCAGACCACCACTTTGAAGGCACAGATACAATATCTTGGTGCTAGGTCAGCCTGATCTCCTGACCCCAGGGAAAAATGCCTCTGGCATGAAGTGGGGCAGCAGGCAGGATAATTTTCTCAAGGATTTTACTGGCTCTCTGATGAGAAATTTGATCACAATTTAAGCTCCTCAGTATAGCATTTTCAATGGACTTCAAGTTTTGACATGGTGATTCCTGTGGCTTAGATGAAGAGAGGTAACTTTTAAAGTGAAATTCATGCTTGTGATGATGTCAGTGAAAGCCAAGATGTGGATACTCAAATATTATGAGTTCAAAACTGACAGAATGTTTAATTGGTATGATTGCTTTTATAACACACCAGCAGCCATGGGGGAACTGAGCTGAATATTAGAGAGCAGGAAAGAATCTGGACTGACAAGTAACAGCTTTGTCTAAGCCCAGTTATCCTATTCCACCAAGAATTAGTTGCTAATGGGTCCAAGTAAGTACTCAAATATTTTTTTAAAATTTTCCTCATGCCAGTGGCTCTCTGTGGTATATATTCAAGCATGCTATGAAATGTTGCTACAACTCATTGCCCTGAGATTTCAGCCAACCACCAGACTCTGCTGTAGTCAATGCCTTTGGATGTTCTCCTTTTCGGATCCAGTTTGTGTTTGGTTTAATTTGTGGATTTAAATCCAACACCATGTCCTTCTCCCCCACTACTAATAACACATCTCAAGGTCTCTGAGTTTGGATTTCCAGCCAAGGTTTGGTTTCTTGGCCCTGCCTGTCCAAGGCCTGAGCTGCAACCTGCCTTTTCCTGGTACTTTCACTTACCAGAGTGTGGTTTGTGCTGGCCATGGGAAATTGCCTGGATTGCCTCCTTTCAGGCCAAATCAGGACTGATGAAACCCAGCAATGCTGCATTAAAAACCAAACTGAAACAAGGCAATTTTTTTTATTTTTGAGGTGCCCTTGACCAATCTCTTTCAGTCAGGTAGAGATAACAGGAAATTTGTGTGCTGTCCCAAAAGCAACATCAGAGATTTCATGAGTTTGGGGGTTTTGTTTATCCTTTTAACCCAAACTACCCAAAGTGGAGAGGAAGTGACAGTGTGAGCCCACACACACTGAGAGGAGGAAGCAGATTCAGGATTTCAGCAGACCAAGCTGAAGGAAGGATTCACTTAAGCCCCAGTGATTCACACTGGAAAAGTTGTTCTACTTTTTCAGCCTTTCTTCCCCCCCCGCCTCTTTGTTTGGCTGGTTGTGTTGCTCCTGGGACATCCAGGGTGACAATAAGGCAATTGTTCCTTCAGGAGCAGGCCTCAGTGAAACACTACAGAAAAAGTGACAAGGCAAGAAAATATGACAAATATTCTGCACTTCAGTATGGAATACTGCCATTTCCTAGTGTGTATTCCTGAGAAGAAATATACCCATCAAGATATTTATTTCAAACAGGGAGTTGCCAGGGAGTGTTTCTTCTCTTGTGTTTCTTCTCTTTCTGAAAATCTAAAGCTCAGATCTCTCCCTTGCCTGCCCTGTGAGGAGCAAACACACCCAATATCAATTATGTTTTTAATCTCTAAGACCCAGTCTCCAAATGTGTTTGTGTCTGTGTATACACACGAACTGTTTTGCCTTTGTCTTCCTATCCAAAATGCAAAAGCTCAGATGTTGTGATTCCTCCAGGTTTTTCCCCTGTGGGAGGTTGGAAACATGTAACATTATCTTCGAGCTGCCTACTGCCAGTCTCTGAAATTAGCATTTCAGTGACTGAAAGGTAGTTAGTTTCCACACACACACACACACACAAAAAAAAAAACAGGAAAAAAAAAAGAAAAGAAAAAAAGGAGGGTTAGTACAAAGCTGACACTAATAGTAATAGGAGATGAGGTAGAGGGTACAGGACATGTTGGATGACTAAATGAAAACTGGGATTTTACCAGATGTGCTAACAGAACAATGAAAGACGCGTTTACAAAATAAATAAAGTCTTCAAGTTTTTGTAATTAGCCACCTAACGAAAAAAAGCCTCACAGGACATGTTAACACAGAGTTAAAGGATAACTCTTTTACTATCCTAAATCTGGGGTTTTTTTCCAAAGTGTTTTAGTTTTTATTTCTGGGATATTCTCCAGATGAACAAGGGCAGAGTAGGTGCTATTGGATGCAAAACTGAGGAACAGCACAGACACTCTGGTCTAATGTTAATTAATGGAGTCTGTTGTTTATGGCTGTCACGCCAACAAATCACTCGTTGCCCAAAAATTAATCACGCCTCCTGTGTGGGGGTGCAGCCCAGGTGGCTTGGCTTCACCCTTCCAAGAGGGATAGCCAGGCCTGGAGCTGTGTTTCAGCAGCTGGCTTAGCTAGGCTTGGCTCAGAGAGGCAGGATTTGGAGGAGCACTAAGGAAAAAAGTCTGAAGAAAACTTTTGTCCTTTCTCCTATATCAAAAGACTCCATGTTTTCCATGTGGCTGAAGAAATTCCTGTCCCAGTTCAGTAACATAAGGCTTCCAGGTTTCTCCTTTTGCTGTCAGAAAGTTCACATCTCTTGCTGTGGTAGTGGAGAGGGAACATGGTGGAAATCTTGGTCTTTGCTCTTTCTTTCCAGCTGAGCTCTGTTCAGAGTCTGTAGCTGGGTGCTCTTGTGATCAGAAACCTCAGGGAGCTGCCAGGTGCCTGAGGAGGTCAGAGGGACAATCCCCAGTGGGTGCCAGGGCCCTCAAGAAGCCTCTTGAGTTGGCATTGTGGGGCACCAGTGGTGCCACGTCAGCCACAGAAAATCAGTGAGACCAAACATCGAAGGAATGACTGCTTCCATCAAGGATGGACCTGAGTATCCACACCTGGAAAGAATTTGGTCACTGAAATAAGGGCAGATGCAGAGGTGGGAAATCCAAAACAAATGGATTTTTTCATTTGTTTCCAGCTTTTTATTTTAAAAGACTTGAAAAACCTCTAAAAAAGCCCTGAGTCAAGTCCATAGGGGAAAGAGAGTTGAGAGAGGAAGGACCATACTTTTGAAATCCCACAAAAGTTGTTGATGATGTTGAGGAGAGGGATAAAAAACCCAAAGTATTTTTCTTTTTTTTTTTTTTTTGTAGGATTATTACAGTTTTTGACACATGGTGGAGAAACAGTGAATGAGGCAATCCTCATTTGGAGTGGGCTCCTTTCACTTGCTTTCAGCACTGTGTGCCCATGGCTCCCTGCAAAGTCTGAAATAGATGTTGGCCCCTCTTCTGGCATCTACCAAGGATCACAGCCTGACGTTATCCAGTGTGGGACTGCACAACACGGGGCATTTTACCCCTGCTGGGACAGTGGCTTCCCAGATGGCCAACAGGGACATGTAGGGGATTGCTTCACTGTCTGAGCTCCAGTTGTGGAGGGAGCAGACATCTGGTAGTGCTGGAGAGTGGATGAACCAAATTCCTCTGTGTCCCTGTGGCCTTGGATGCAGCATGGGAGCTGTCAGCCTGCTGTAGGCACCCTTGGGGGAGCTCTGAATCAGGAGTGCTAATCTCATGGGTACCTTTCAATAATATATTTCTCTTTTTCACTCTTATTTGAAGAAGGTTCTGCCACCTCCCCAACTTTGCTAGACAATTCCCATCCTCAGTCAGAGTGGCTGCCTTTTGTTGGGAAAGCTTCCCGGGAGGGAAGAGTAGGAACAGAATTTATGTGTTTGAGGTTTTTTCCTGGACGATTTTTAAACTTGATTTTTGGGGCATTCACAAGGAAAAATTAACAGTCTCTGCTGATGACTTTGCTTATTTTAAATTAGCAAGGGAGAGGGGGAGAGCAGAGCCCCTGGGGCTGGTTCAGGGGCTTTCCTGCAGGCAGTGTCCCCTGGGTTAGGAAATGTGGCTGCTGGGCTCTTAGTAGGGGTTAGGTTGTAGTATCCACTGTGCTGGGCTAATGCAAATAGTTTAAATGGAACCAATATTTTTTGTTTCCAGGAACTTGGAAAGAAATTTTGGGAAAAAACAGCTCTTTGAAGACTTGAAAAAAATTACTTCCCTTGT
Source organism: Agelaius phoeniceus (assembly GCF_051311805.1). Lineage (NCBI taxonomy): Eukaryota > Metazoa > Chordata > Aves > Passeriformes > Icteridae > Agelaius > Agelaius phoeniceus. Next base: position 4,404,441 of record NC_135279.1, on the reverse strand, counting down.
CCCCCAAAGTATTTAAAAGTCAGGGTAAATATCAGTGCTGTTCTTACAGAGTCCTTCATCTCAGCAGGACCATAAACCTGATGCCAAATTTTAGGTACCCATTTTGGAAGTGGGTGAGTCAGCTGCAAGATTTGCAGTTTCCACCAGTGTCCCAGACCCAACAAAAACTGGAACTCCAGAGGATGGTTTTTAACCTTCCTTGCCACAATTAAAAACGTTGTATTTAATATTAAATGCACATTCATTTTTAATCTGAAAGTCTGGCTTTCTGCTCTCAAATAACCCATTTGTAATGGGTTCTTCATCCAAGCAGGGGAAAGAAATACTTGGTCTTGGAAGCCAGCTCCATAAAGAAACACAAAGAGCATCTTTCTAAATAGCACACAAGTGTGAAAGGAAACATGCAACTGCTGGAGAAATGGAATCATTTGTACTCAGTGAAGGGAAAAAGAAGAAAAAAAAAAAACAAAAAGCTTTTGAAAAGGAGATCTGTGACTGAAGCTCTCTAGAACTGTTTAACCTGTTGGGGATATTTACCAGATGAATTCTGACCCACGTTCTCCACTTTGCTGTGCCCTGTGACAGAGCGACGCAGCATCTGCCGCTTGCGTTCCTCTCCAGACACGCTCACAATGCCGGAGGAAACGGGGGAGAAAATTATGCAAATTGCTCTGAGCAGATTACTTTGACCAGCTGCTCTTCTTCCTCCTCAATCAAAGGTCTGCCTGGGAGAGCCAATCTAGATTATATATGTCAGTGGCGTGCTCCGAGGCTGAGCCGCTGCCTCGCCGCTCCTTTTCCCCAAACAGGGACGTTTCTGACAGCGAGGTAAAATGCAAAGCACTGGGGACATCAATCGCTCAAAGGAGAGCACGAGGGGCTGGGAATTCCTTTTGGGTTTTCTGCAGTAGCACCTCGCCATGTCGCTTGCTGGTTTTTTCAGGGCTATTCCCAGAGAAAGTGGTTCATCTCCATGCTAACAATTACTGAATTTTATTATTAAGTATGATGAAATGTGGCAGAGAGGGGAAAAAAAAATGAGCAAAAAGGCTCCCTAGACAGTGTGTTCACGGCATGGCCTTAGGTGATATTATTAAGCACATGGGCTGAAAGCTGAGTAGCTTTACCCTGTGCAGCCAGGGATGCTGCTGGCTTTTTTTTTGGTGCTTTTGCAAAGTGAAATTTATTCATGAACACAAACTGGAGGCCATCCTGCTGACGTGTGTTTCCAAACCCGCCAGACGTGGCTGTGACGTCACCCTCAGACAGACCCAGAGCTCCAGCCATGTCCAGGCTCTCCCTCCCTGCCCTCTCCTGCCACATGCTGCCTACCCTGTGTCTTTAACAGTGCTCAGAGTCCAGAAAAGACTCCACAGCTTCATAAATGATTAATATATTCTTCGTTTAAAAAAAAAAAAAAAAGATAAAGAATGTTGCTGCACCAGAGAGCACCTAACCCTGGCAGAAAAAAAATACAGTGCTGTCACAGTCTGGTGGCAAGCCAGATTTCACTGCCTTAAATCACCATTAAGGTTTTCCCTAAGTTTGATGGAAACTTCGCTTTTTTTAATCCCGTATACAAATCAGAGAAAGTCCCATGTTAGCATGTGATAAAACACACACACATAAATATGTGAGCAGAGTGTGGCTGCAGAGCAGTGGGGATGCGTCCTCTGGAGGCTGCAGTGCCAGGCAGGGAGCCCTCACTGAGCTTTAGGGAGATTAATAATTCTCCTGCCCTAGTTTATTTTTTATTGGTTCTATCCCATGGATTTTTCCCAGTGCCAGAATTGCTGAAGATTTTAGCATTTCAATATGCATCCCCTCCCCTGAATTTCTAATCTGATTCAGCAGGTGCTGAGGACCCACCAAACAGGCACAGAGTACCCAGGCCTGGAGCTGCTGTGCTGAGCTGGACTCTGGAGTGTGTGGTGTCACAGTTTGGCTCACTTTTGGAATGTTTTTTACTATTTTTTGTTCCCCAGTTAATATGGAAGTAGGTATGATTAGTGTAAACAAAAAGGGAGTCAAGCCAGCAAATTTTAATAAGTGGGGTGAAGATTTATAACAAAAGCTGTGTGTGTTGAGATGCTCAAGGCAGTCAGCACAAAGGTGCAGACCCCTTCCTGCTTCCCACCATTACTTAGTAGTGGTGAGAATGACAGATTTAAATCAGAAAAAATAATTTAAATTTATTAATCATGTGGTGTGAAAACTAGATAAGTTAATGCAACTGAATACAGCATTCTTTTTTTTTTCCTTTTTCTGATCTTTAGGTGCTTTTCAAAATGTGTTTACTCATATTTTTTCTGTGTTTATGACCATGATTTGATTTTAGCAGAAGTAATATTATTGTTCAGAAGTAATATTATTGTTTATGCTGCTGTTTCATGTACCATGCCTTTAACTTTCTTTGCAGAAAATATTTATAAAAAGGAGACAGTGACAAATAAACCCCGCTGCAGGTTTGCCCTGTTATTTCTGGATTGTGGATCTTGCCTCAGAGTGAGCTGACTGAGGAGTCTGGGGGACTTGCTGCTCTGTCTCATTTCTGTTTGCTGCCAGGTAAGTCTGAGCAGCCCCTGTTCAGGGAAAAGCTGCAATTATAGCTGTGATCTTGACACCAGAGTTCACCTGAGTTTCGGGAGAAGTTTGTGGAGATTTGGAAGCTAATGAGCTGCAGCCAGAGCAGGGGGAGAGCTCTGCAGCCACTTCTTTAGGGGGGTTGATGTTCCTCAGCACTGGGTGTTATTCAGCTTTTCTGTCTTGCTCTGAGCTCACAGAGTGCACGTTCTCTCTTTATTTCTCCAAGCCTTGGCTCTATTCTGCATTATCAGGGCTGTCTTGTACAAAGAATTGTATTGATGGAATGAAAGTTAGCAGTGAAAAAAAACCCAACAAAACCAGCCCTTGAGATATGATGAATTAGCTGCAATTTCAGTGGTAAAAATGGTCTCTCATAGCTGGCTATTAACTACACTCTGGTGAATACATTTTCATGCAAGAGATGGTTTGCTATTTCAAAGGAGTCTCATTGAGACTTGATCAAGTTATTTTCAAAAGTTTAAAGTATTATTAGCTGTAAATCCTGCTGCTCAATTTTACAGTCACGTTTTTTATTTGCTGTTGCTTCTCTGTGTATATTCTGGGTGGGCACTGAAGGAAAAGTGGAGCTAACTACCCTGGAGAAAGGGGAAACACAGAAATGCTTCCCTGCTACTCTGGCTTTAAGGAAGTGTGACCTTGTATTTCATGGTGCTGTGGAGAAGCTGGAAATCACTCCCTCACCAGCATGCCTGCATTTCTAAGCTGCAGCCAGGATTCTCCTTATCTTTCACAGAGCACAGTCACTGATGTGCCATCATGGGTCATTTGTTAAAAAACTCTGTTTGCTATTTTTAACGCTCAGTCAAGAGGAATTTTTTTTGTTTTATTTTGGTTTTAGATTAACAAGGAAAGGAAAAATCTAGCCAGCATGGTAGCTCAAAAAGTTCAGCAAAATAAATGCTGTCAGATAACGTCTCCAAGAGAGGCAAGAGAGCAGAGGTTGCTGTCTGAGAGCCCATCAGGAAAGGCTGGTCCTGAGCAAGCCTGGGAGATGAATGTTACTGAAGAGCCACTGATCAAAACAATAAATAATTGGCAATTCAGCAGAGTGGCTAATGAGTTCTGTATGGAACAGCTATCCCCTCACCTGAAGAAAGAAGTTTCTTTCCAGGTCTGGACTGGCCTGGACTGTTTCTGCAAATGATCTGAGGGCATCTTGGATGCACTAATGCCATCGGAAATTTGAAATCTGTAAGGTATTGGATCATCCTGCATTTACTGTGGCTCTGCAGGGAACCTTAATTACAGAGAGGAAATGACTTGCCGACATTTGCACTTTCCTGCCTTGCCATTGAATTCATCATGGTCAGTGTTTTCCTTGTCTCCTTTCAGTTTACTGGGGCTGTAACCTCAGTGGATCCTTCACTCAACCCCAGTTGGCCCAGGCCAGTGCCTGCTTAGGAGATGTCCAAAGGAAAACTCAGCTGGTGAATAATTTCTGTTGAACCAAAATTCATAGGGACATGTTCTTTTCAAAAATACAGTAGATCCATGGTAAAATTCTTGTCCATGTTCAGTGAATAAAGGAATAGCATTAATTTCTGTGACTTACCTAAGTTCTTGCTCTGGCCTTCCCTGAAACCTGTAATTTCAGGTCAATAAAACTGTACTTCAGTGAACTACGGCTATTTTTTGCTGCTGACAGTTCTTTGTCTTCCATCCCAGAATTTACTGCATTTCACTATGGAATATTTGCTGAACAAATCCCTACACATACAGACAACTGGATGATCACGTGAGCTTGTTCATTCTCAGTTCAGTCAAGTCTTAAAATATTGGATCTTGTTTTCATGTCTTGGGGAAGGCACTGACTTAATATAAACGTGTCTGTTGAAAAGCAGTTTTGAGTGTGCCCTGTGCCACTGTGGGCAGGAGATGGAAATGGAGACCTGTTCTGCTGCAGCAAGGCTGCCCCGCTGCACCTCTCCTCTTTTCTTTCCTCTGAGACATTGCTGGCATCTAAAAGTGAGCCTATCATGGTGGCACATGGTTCTTCCTCTTAGGATGCCTTGAGAGTCAGACCATTTAGGATGTGAATATTTTCTTTTGAAATTCACATTATTGTCTATGGCACTTCCAGGGGCACAGAGCCAACAGTGAGAGAGAGCAGGCTCTGCTCAGCCTGTCACACTGAGCTGCACCAAGGTTTGTTTGCTAAGTTCCTCCTGATTTTAGCACTGCACAGGGGTGTGGACTTACCCCATTTCCTTTTCAGATGCACAAGCTGGAGCTGGAATTGTGGATGCAGGTTTTCCTGGCCTGCAGAGTGAGCTGGTTTCACAGCAGCATCATCTAGAGAGAAGAAGTACAGAGAGAACCTGTGTGATCTTAGTCACTCCTAAAGCTCTCCTTGATGCTTCTGAGCGAGTCCTTAAACGAAGCAAGTAAGCAAAGGCTTCTCTCTCAACTCAGTCCTGTAATGCCTTCTCTCTTCTTTCTCTGCCCCTTCCCAAAATCCCCAGGCAGGCAGTGAAATCCCACAGGCTGCAGGATCAGCACTCTGCCCTGTTACCAGGTTACCCACCACTAAATCTGCCAGGGACTCGGGGACATTCTCTGTGACTGAACAAGTGACTGCTCTGTCCTGGGGGTATAAATCTAATGCAAGCTTGTCAGCATAAGCCTTGTATATTTATGGGGAGGTTTCAGAGGAGCTGCACGGGATCAGAGCTTCTGTTCAGCTCCAAGGCACAGCATCCCTGGCATGGCTGTGAATGGAGAGCCATGTCCCAGGCACACTCTGCTGCCTCACTGCTGAGCCCTGCAGAGCAGTGATGCATTTGTACTGATTTGTCACTCCTGGAACCGGTGTAAGAGACCTGGAGTGGGAGCGTGAAGGATGGAAGTGACACCAGGGTAAGGGCAAGGAACATTCACACTATATTTAGGGCAGAAGCAGATAGTGGTAACAATTGCAAGGATCATATATAATGCAGTAAAACTGTCTGCCTGAAATATAAACAAAAGCCCTTTCCTGAGGCAGTGAGGGGTGATCAGTCATGCTGACAGTCTCCTCAGCTAAGCAGCCAGGACATCTCATTCAGAAAGCATGGACCAAGTGTAGGGCACTGCTGATTCCTTTACAAGCATCCTGGAAACAGCATCTTTGCTCTGGTGCAGAGGAATGTCTCCTCTCCAGATGTTTTACACGAGCTTCATGAGTGTGTGCTGGCACCTTTGGTGTCTCCTATACCCCGAGCAGCACAAGGGTGGTATGTGCCAGGATGCAGCAGAAAATCAGAGTATTTGACTTAGTTTTGAGTGTGTTCAGAATCTGAGCAGCTTGCTCAAGGAGATATCTTGGTCAGCTGTATTGGATCACAAACCAAAACATAATAATTTAACTCCTGGATATATTCATTTTGCTTCTAGGATATTTCCTTTAGCAAGCAAACCAGCAGAATTCTGTTCTGCACAAATATGCCTCAGAACTGAGGAATGGACTCTGCTTTGATCTGCCCTTTCACATATTTTTCTTTCAGCTCACATGGAGTAAATGGAAAAAATTCAATATCCTTCCTATATTGTTTTTACCCTTTCCCAAGAAATCCCTTTTTGGCCACTCTCAGTGAGAAGATGCTGGCTGGATCTCAGCTAGCACATTTATACTATATTGTGCTGAGAAGGAAAACTGCTCTGGTTCTTCAAAGTGCACAAAGGAAGCAGATGCTACCCATTCCTTCTAAGGTAATTCCCACATTCTGGAGAGCATCATCTTTTCCAGGCAGCACCAACTAAATAGTGCCAGAGATCTCTGTGTGCTCCAGACTGCTCTGTGTGCTCCCTGTCCTTTGCTAATTCTTTACCTGCTCCAGTTTTAAAAGCCTCAGAAGAATGAAATTCCACTCTGAGATATCCAGATACAATTCAAGAACAAACCCTTCAAAGTGGTAGGAGGAAGGTAAGAGATACAGGGGGAACCTGATCCCCAGGCTGCCTGCACTGGAGGAAGGCGTTTGATTGCAGTTTTATTGTTCCTCATGTCAAAACTGATGGACTGCCAGGAACAGGAGGCTGTCCCTGGGGAAAAGTGGCCCAAGGCTGGGCTAACAGTGGCTCCTCTGGGTCCAAGAGCAAGTGGCAGGGTGTCCTGTGTTGCTTATGTGATGCTTGTATCCCCAGTTGTCTGTTCTGTTTATGCTGGGTAAACAGAACAGTTTTCTCCCAGAATTTCTCCCAAAATTGCCCTAAACCAGGACACAGGGAGAGGCTGGCTCTGAGGCTGGTGGCAGCTGTGATGCTGCTGGGCATTACTGAGGCTGCCACCAGCAAAGTGCCCCCTTCCTATCTGCTCCCAGCCTTGGCTACCAGCCCTTCATTTACACATGTAATAAATGCACTTGTTAATTAGAAGAAGTAAATATGATGAGCTTTTGATATAGTTCAAAGGAGCAATAGCCAGTTTCTTGATTCCCAGGTTGGCAGCTGTCCTTCCTGTGTGCCCCAGAATCAAAGTGCAGCTCTTGCTCCAGCAACTGTCAGGCTTTTTACATCTTTTGATCAAGAGCCTGGCTGCAGAAAGAGGAAAAACCAACACCCAACTGTTTGGATCTTTTCCCCTACAATTATTATCACATCCATTACTCAGCAGAAGCCTGGAATGCCCTTTCATTCTTTCACAAATACTTTCTTTTGGGATTCATTTAAAGTTTCCTTGTGCATGAAGTGGTCACTTGTCAGCCATCCACCTGAAAGGGTGAGGCAGAGAAAGCACAGTCAGCTAAAAAGGAGCCCTGGCTTCAAGCATTTATAATGAATATTGACAAAAAGAGGGGGTGGGGAGGAGTGGGAATCAAAAGCTTGAAAATTGCTGATTAGGCAAAAGCTGACTGCCTCCTGCCTATGGAGAAAATGGCATCATTAGAGGGATGCAACAGGGCTGGCATTATGCAACGCCTGGTCAGGAGCAGGGAACAGCTCAGCAGCAACTCCCACTCGGACCAGAAAGGCAGGAGATTGCCCTTCTGTCTGACTTGTGAAATTTCAGTCCTGGAAAATCCCAAACTGCATCTCCCCTGTGGTCTGGGCAGCCAGAGGTGCCCCACAGACCAACCCCAGGAGCCCTCAGCAGGCAGGAGTGGGGGGCTCTGCCTCCCTGTCCCAGGTGACAGCAGGCCCTGTGTTAGGGAAGCCATAGAGTCTGGTGTTTTCCTTCCTTCTCATCCTTCTCTTCCTAATCTCAGGGTACAAGTGAGCCCACAGACCAGGTGACTCGAGCATGGACTGGGATGGAGCAGCACCTTTGGCTCCTGGAGCCCTGCAAAGAGCCAGGGGCTGGGGACAGAGTGAGCTGAGATCCTGCTCAGAGCCTTCCCTCTGCACAGATTGAATGGTGAGTAGGGCTGGGGCTGCCAGTGATCACCAGCCTTTACTGGCTATCAGGTGATGAGTGGTGCTCTCAGGCTGCCTGTGTGCACAGCCTAAAGGAAAACCAGCAGGGCTGGGGTCTCCTGGTGCTGCTGTGCCAGGAGAGATGGAGATCACTTGTTAGTTACTTTTTTTTTAAACAATCTCCAAGCATTTACTGCAAGTCTGGAAGGGGAAGGTGCAGAACTGCTTCCCATCTTCTCTCTTCCAAGTCTGGAAGCATTTACTGCAAGGACTGAAAGGGGAAGGTGCAGAACTGCTTCCCATCTTCTCTCCTCTGCACTGAGCAGACCCAGGCCCCTGGGATATGGATTTCAAGAGCAATAAATTCACTCTAAAAATTTAAAGAGGATGACGCAGAAAACTTCAAAAAAACAAACAAACCAGCTCCACACAATAAAAGCCATTTCTCTCCTGACGTCTCTCTCTAGTTACAGTGTGACACATCAAGGTCAGACACCCTGTCCCACAGGAGCTTGGCTTTGTGCAGGGTGAGAATCATCTCCTAAAGGTGTCTGGTGCCTGACTCTTCCTAACAACAAACTACTTATATAAAAGTCAGGACTCTCATGGTGGGACACCATTTCCAGCAAGTATTCCCTCTCACAGGGCAGGAAGCCCTGAGCTGAAGTTCCTTCAGGAGGTAGAAGAGTGACAGAGAGGTTTAACCTGGGATTGCTGCTCCCAGGCCCTGCTCCTGTGTCCGACCGCATCCCCTGTGCCAAGGCGAGCTCCCATCTGCAGCTCAATAAATCACCCATTCATGCCAGGAGCTTTCTCTATGGCAGAAGCTGAACTCAACTGCAAGAATAATAATCCATATGTTTGTAATTGTGATTAGCTCCTCTGGAAGATAAAACCCAGAAAGCTCTGCTGGAGCATCACAAATGTGGCAGCGCTCAGGGCCCCCGATGCTCTTGGTCAGGAAAGGGGATGGAGCAGGGAGCCCCTCCCTGCCTGGAGCATTTCCACCCCACCAGTCTCCTCCATGGCTTCCATGGCTTGCTTGGCTTCCCTTGTTTTAGAAAAAAATCTTTTTTTATTTTTTTTCCTTAATGCAGTGAGTTTTCTTGTGCATAGTCTCCTAAATGAATGCACAGGCTGTTTCTGGCGTGCTTTAAACCTTCATGCATTTTTAATGATTTACAAGGAAAAGAATTTTTTCTCTCTTTCTCTTTTTCCTTCTATTCCCCCCCTTTTCCTCCTCCTTGATTCCCTTTTTCTTTCCTTATGAAAAAAAAAAAGTAATGACTTAATACATATCAAGTGGAATTGGTGGTTTGTGGTGACGGTTTTATAATTCCAGGTTCAAGTTTTTTCTATTTAATTATGCACTATAATTCTCATGAACTATAATGCAATAACAAAAGCATGCACCAGGGTTGGCACAAGTCTGTTCTTTATTAGCATGAGTATGGGTACAGTGCTTTATGTGTGAAATAAAATATTTGGACCTGATGCTGAGTCTGTTTCTTTAGAATTACACTGAGCGCTTCTTCCTTTCAAACACTGAAGCTGAGGCTCTCTGTTCCCTGTCTGGCCGGTTTCTCCCCTGATAAATTCAGTTGTACTTCATTTCATGAAGCCTTATTTGTCTGTAACTGCCTTTGTAATGCCTTTATTGAATAGAGGGTTCATACATTAACCTGAAGTCCTCTATAGTATCTTAGTTTATGAAGGTTAAAAGTGATTAACTGATGAAAGGCTGCTTGCTATAAATATTGACATTTCCCCAACCTGCCAGGGTTTTGATTAGCTCCTGAAGTTGCCTTAACATTTTTGTTTATCAGGTTATCAGCATTTCCAAAAGCTTATAAACATCAGGACTTTTCTCATGCCAATTAATGTTTCAGATCCTGAAGGCAGTGCAAAACAATAAATGGTGAGTACATTCATCACCTTTGAGTGGGACTGTGTGTGTAATATTAAGCTTGACTGTAAATATTTGCACAAACGGGACTAATTGTGCAAAAATTATTCTCACAGGCACTGTATTTCCTTTTCATTCACTTTTGACGATGCTGTTTGTAAATCATTCTGGTTTTTGGACAGAATACTCTCTGGAGCAAGCAGGACTGCTTTTTACAGCTGCAAATGGTTTATTTGCAGGATTCTGCCTTGCCCAAAAGCAGCTTGGATTTGACAGCAAGTGCTGGTGAACTTTGTAATGTTTGTAGCTGTGTTTTAGAGAATTCCTCTGAAATCTGCCTTTGGTCCTGGCTCTGACTTCCACAGCATTTCCATAAGTGTTGCTGGCAATGAATATTTAACCCTTCTGCTTACCAGAATCTCATAGAGATTAAAAGCTCCCCAGCCTCTAAGAAGTCAGATTTTGTGAGATGGTTACCTTTGAAATGCCTTGGGAGTAGAAAAATGATATCAAAATGATGTCAGGTAACTTAAGTAACCTGTTATGCAGCTTGTAAAGTCAATTATATATATATATATATATATATGTGTGTGTGTGTGTGTATGTGTGTGTATAGATATATAGAATAAACAAATGAAATGCACCTTTAGGTCTCCTTACTGCAAATTTCTCACAGGTGACCCAGATTCACAAACATGAGGGGAAATCCTCCCAAAGACTCAGGAGTAATATCAGGGCCAATTAACCAGTGTGGCTGGGTGATCCCAGGGCTGGGAACTGCTGGGATGTGCAGAACTGCTGGGAATCTCAGTGAAAAACTCTCCCTGCTCCTTCCCAAGGAGCCCCCAGTGGCTCCCAGCTTCTTTATTTTAAATCAAATATTGTTCTTGGGGGTCCAGGATCCCTCCTTTCTGTATCTGTTCCCATCCACAGATGTGGGGAGGGGGCTGCCTTGGTCTGTATCAATTTTTTTTTCCAATATGTTTTCATGGTTGTGTTTTCCTTTAAAACTGTGTTTTGACCTGCCCAAAAGTATTTTCTTTAGTGTTTGGGGGCTCTGAAATTCTTCCTAATGAAGGTGAGCTTTCATCTCTGGCCATGAACATGAATAATACTTCTGAAGTACTTGCAAGAGAAACAATTTATAATCTAAAAATATTTAAGGCAATTATGTTATTCTGGGTTAGGGGGAGTACAAAGTTTGTGCTTCTATTTTTTCCTACCCAAACAATTTAATATGAATTTTTTTCATTTCTGTCATCCTGCTCTGAACTTCTCAAGGGCTTATGTTGCATTTTAGGCATGAATGATGAAAATATTAGTTATGGACTCATAAACATCACCCTGAAGAGCTGTGCCATGTTGAAGACTAACTTGTAAGTGGGCAAAGAATTTCACAGCAATTCCCAGAGCTGTGACACCATCAAGGAGCAGTTGCAGAGAAACCTGTGTGCTGAAACTTGTGGTGAGGCAAAAAAATCAAAGAATAATTTCTCTTGGTATTAGGTGACAAATCTAAGAATGATTTGGTTTACCAATATTTCACTGATTCAGAACAATTTCCAGTAAAGAGAGAGATGTGATGGTTTTGACAGAGTTCTGCTGTCCTCCTCCATCCCTGTCTGCATTTTCTGTCCCACAAGCCCTTAGTTTAACCAAGCCTTTCTTGTTCCCTCCATGTCATTCCCACTCAACCACAGGAAATAAACATCTGGACACAGACACCCTTCTGTTCCATCAGCCAGGAGTGCAAGCAAGCACCAGGCCAAGTTCTCCAACCAGCACATTGTCCCATGTCTCTGGAGAGGAGGAGGGTAAATAAATCACCTTCTTTTATGTATAAATGCCATTTATACTGACACTGTGCTGTGTTTTAGTAAAAACACTATAAGGTGTGCTGCTTTAATCTTAAGAGGACAATGTTTTTACCTTTTTTTTTTTGCTACTTGATGTGTTCCTAAGGGTGTGCTGCACGTTCAGCTGCTGGTTTACTGCTGACTGAGACTTTTTCATTTTTCAGCTGGCTTTGATACCTGGTTTTCCTACTTTTGTACTCAGGCTTTAAAGTGAACCCGGCGGCTGAGTGCTGCAAAGGTGAGGTGGCTCCCTAAATTCTCTCCTTGAGCCTCATAGGTGTGTAAAAGATGTGTTGCTGCCTGCTCTGAGGGGTGGGCACTGTAACTGGGTGGGAAAGCCACAGGCACTGCCAACATCTGCCTGGCATTAGGGCAGGCAGGTCTCAAAGGCACTGAAACTGCCAAGTTCCTCTGGAAGTGAATGGGTGTGTGCCATCCCTTTGAACTCCTTGCAAAATCCAGGCTGGGAAAAGGAAGCTTAACCTTTTTGTGTCAGCTCCACCTCCCTCACCTCTTTATGATGCACTGAAAAGTAATCCTGCACCTCCCTGAAAGAGAGATCTCCCTGAACACCCATCCTGCCAGGATGAGCCGCTTCCATGAGTCACTGCTGTAGAGGCTTCCCCTCCTTTTGACTGAAAGGTGTTTAATGAATTTCATCTGAAATGTATCCTGAATTAGTAACAGCCAGGCAGATGTAGCTATTCTGGTGCTGGGTGTCAAAAAAAAAAAAAAAAAAGTTTAAAAAACCCCAAAAAAGGTGCTTTACACAACTGAGCCTCTGGAAGGATGAAGCCAGGGGGCTTTCCTGGGAGCAGAGCTTCTCCTCTGCCACTCTGGGTCCCATCCCAGCAGCAGCAACCCCTTCTACCCCTGTTACCTGGTGCTGGATTGCAGCACTGTGACACCCATGGCATGGCACAGCCAGCCCTGCTGGGATGGATTATTGATGCTGAGGAAATGGGAGGGTTACAAGGGCTTTGTTCAGAGCTGCTGAGCCAAATAACAGTACAGAAGTGGCTAAAAGCAGGGAGTGCCCATAAATTCACAAATGTGCTTGTTTAGCCATTGATTTAGATGTCTGGCCATTTATTCTGGTTGCCCAAACCTCCAGCTGTATTTTTCTTGTATTTGCAATGGTGACTGTAAGTGTTACAGGGAATCATGTGGGGAAAGCAGGAGCTCAAAGGCAGCTGCAGAGGAGCATTGCCTGGAATGCTTCTCTCAGAGCCTAGAGCTGGTAGGGTGGAAAAAAAGAGATTTGTGTGTCCCCATGAACCTGTCTCCAGCCACCAGGGAAAACAGTGAGCAAATCCTATAGCTAAAGAAATTTATAAGGTTTTTGGGGCTCCTGTAAATTGGTGTAAGCTGGCATCCAAGTTGGAGAGGGTCCCCAAAGACACACATACCTGCATCAGGCAGGGGTTTTCAGCAAACCACAGCCCCTCTGTCCCCCAGAACACTGATTCAGGGAAGCTGCAGGAGTTTGGAGCATGGTTTGGTGGCTGTGCCAGAGGTCAGGTCTTTGGAGCCTGAGTCACGTTCCCATAGACTCCATGTGAGCCTCTCCACTGATTTCTGGGCTTTGTATTGGTCCCTTATCTGTGATTAATTTTTTTTTTTAAATGAAACTTGGCAGGAAAGCCAGGTGTGAGTGTTATTCTCCTGGCAGGGAGCCAGCACAGCCCCTGGTCTCCAAAGGTTGGTGGCCTTGGGTTTTGCACTCCTTTGCCTATTGTTAGAGCAACATCCTTCTGTTTCAGACCGTTTTTTTTTTCCTCTTTTTTCTATTTGCAGAAGTGACTGGCCTTGCTGCACACATGGAAGTTTTAATAATTATCCCCAAGCAGCTCTGAGAGTTTTTTAACATGGAAACAAGTTCTACATTACTCGTTAAATTGGTCAAATTTCAATAAAGTCAGGAAAACATCTTGAAAACAGCATGAATATAATTTACAAAGAAAACAATCCAAGCGTTACTGCCAAAGAGTTTTCCAACAGGAAGGAAGAAAGAATTTCTCTTTCCCCCCACACAGAATGACTGTACTGTACGTTAAATTAGTGGTTTTGGGAGTGAAGGAAACCACCACCGGATCCACAATGTTAATAAGAGAGAAGCTGGTACCCGATGTGAGGATAGGTCTTGATTCTTTGTTACCTTCCTAGGTAGGCTGTATGAATCCTGGCTGCCAAAACTCATTCCTGTAAGTACCTCTGCATCAGCTTTTCATCCTAGAGGAGATCTTGCTTGCTGTGTTTTTAAGTGCAGCAGTCAAACTCCATGCAGGGGCTGAAGTTTGGATTCTCAGCAAGCATGTAAGTGCATGAGATGCCCTCTTTCCCCTAATACCACATTGTCCTTTAATTAATCTGCTGAATCAGAGCCTGCATGAACCAAGTCCAAACCCATGGGCTGACCTGTCCCACTGCAAACCTCTCTGGAGTCCTCAGATCAATGAATCTCAGAGCCCAAACCACGGTACTCTGACCCTGGCTAAAGAGTCTCAGATGAAACCTTTGTGATTTTCCTACTCAGAGTAAAAAGATGGGCTGTGTAGCAGAGCACTGGCAGCAAATATAATGCTTATTTCTTAACAAAGTAAATTCAGAGGCCTACATGCTGTGTTACATGTCCTGGCCATGGAAAGGGGTTTTTACAAGTAGGCACTGACTGGAGGCATTATTGTTGTAATTGCTTGTACTATCAACTGCACTACCTGAAAGGGAAATATAAACCAGACCCAAACTGGCCTGATGATAGAAGGAGATGTAAAACTACAACTGTGTCTGGTGACCACATTTCGCAATTTTGAGATGCTTTTGCACTGACATGAAAGGTAATCTTTCCAAGTTTTTTGCAATATGAAACTCAGACCTCAGGATTGGGGTCTGGGCTGATTGCACATTCTCCCCTTTTGTTAAGAGGCACAAGTTAGTCCATGCTGAACTGCACCAACTTTTCTGCTGAAATCTCACGTGAAATCAAAGTAATTTTTGCAAAACATTTTTGTTTTGTTAAAAGGGTGCTTTTTGCTTTAAAATAACCTCATCAAACTGTTTAATAAGAGCAACTCAAATGCATTTTCTCTGTCAGTTTTTATATAACCTTCCCCTGAGTTTCCTTTGCAACTGATAAAAAATGGGAGAGTGCAAAACCTACAAATACACTTTTGGAAGAGCCGTGTTTTGCAGTGAGGCTGCTGCACTGTTTAGTGTATGGCACTTTCAGAAATGTTGTGAGGTTTAATTAACTAAAGCACTTTATCATCATTAGAGAAATGCAGATCTACGAGGTTATTACAAGAATTTCTAAGGGCAACATCTGTATAGGAAAGAATTAAAATTTCAAACTGGTGACAAACTATTGTTTTGCTACCAATAGAATTGGGGGGAGAAACATGGAATGGGCACAGCTACTTAATTAAATTATTGTGCACTTTTTTTCCACTTCGCTGTTATTTTAACAGCTGTGCTCCATCTCTGAGGCATATTTTTCTTTATCTTTGGCCACTTTGTCAGAGTTGGCAGAAGGAATCTTAGGTGGGGTTGTTCTCTTAGCGAATTAAACAATGACCAAAACTTTGCTCATTTCTTCCATCATTATTTCAGATTTCCATGGCTTGATTTTGACTGAGCAATATATGGCTCTGCTCTGGAATATGGGAGCAACTCAAGGACTGTAGGGCCTTCAAGGGCCTGCCTTTTTCACAAGAGTGTTCAGGGAGTGCTCTGTACCATCCACCTACTCACAAAGACAAATGCTTTTACAGCATTTTAAAGTGCATAAAAGTGCTCAGGTCTATAGTTTGTGCTCAGGCAAAGTAATGCACTGATGAGATGGATTTTATCTGAGCAAGGTAACAATTAGGGGTAGTAAATACTATTTAATATAAGCTGTTTGTGATCCAAACAGTTCCAGTACTTTCTATTTCTTCATTTTAGTGCCTGGTGACCATTGGAGGATTTAATTTGCCAATAGATGCTACATATACCAAAGCCACCTCCATCTGCTGCTGTACAGAATCTGATCACAGGAAAAACCCAGGTATTTGATTTGCTAATCTCTAAAGTCCCTTCTGGCAAGTTTGGCAAACTTGTGTAAGAAATCTCTTTTTGAAGCTCACACTTGCATTCAGGGTTTGTTGTTTGCCTGTGTTGGTCTTGATGCAGAGTGCTGGCAAAGGGGGCAAGGAGCAGGACAGGTAAAAACAGCACAGAGAAATGTCAAGAGAGGAATCTGAGGAGAATTTAAGGAAGCAAAATGCTCAGGAACTGGGAGCAGTGAGAGAAGGGGGTCCTAGAAAGTGGGACCATGGATGCTCTCTGTGTTTTTTTTAACAGAAAGTCCCAAGTCTCTTGTACCCCCTGGGATATAGTGGTGATGGAAGGTTACTAGTTTCTATTACAGATTCCAGGAATTTCTGAGGAAAACCTTCCCCTCTGGTGTTCAACTGAGCAAAAAAATGAAGGCCAAGTTCAGATGTTTAGAGAGATGCAGGTTGCAGTGCCCTGGTGTCAGCCCTGTTTGCCCTGGGTCAGTGTGGTTTAGCCTGTTCACTGCACTCCTGACATTGGTTTGTGGCTGCTGAGGTCTTGGGCAGAGAGAGTTGTATCACAGGGTGTCAGCCACAGCCTGGATTTCCCTTCCTTTCTCTTTCCCTAACAAAATTTCAAAAACAAATAGTCAAAATCCCCCTGTGCCAGACAGGCTAAACCACCTGCAAACTGCTCCAGAAAATCTAAAAAATGCCCATGAATGTGCTGGGCAAGGTTTTGTGGGCCAGCTGGCATGTTTGGTGTGTCCCTGGAGATTCCTTAAGGGACTGCAGCAGGACACAGAGCCTTCCCTTCCTCTGAACTCCCCCTCAGCTGCTGACAGCCACATCCCTGAGAGTTAATTCCAGCTGTACATCCAGAGCTGAGTGTTGGCATGGCTGTGAGGATGGCAATTGCTCAGCTGCTGTGACACCTGCCCATCTCCAGTAGAAAATACAGTAGTCAGTGTCCAGGTGTGACCAAACCTTCCTGCAGGAACCTCCTCACCCAGTGCCACTTGCTGGTGTCCCTTACTGCTGCTGTGCTGAAGTGTTATGATGATCTTTTGGCAATCTCTGATAGAAGAAATAGGACTCCAATTTAGTGCACAAAGAGAATGCTCAAGGAATCTATCATTATTAATCCTGCTGTCAGTTTTAATTTTGGGGACATTACCTCACTCAACACTCGTTGGAGAGAGCTGCCAAAAATGGTGATGTCATCATCACCAGGCACATCTGACCCTGGCTGCTGATTGCCAGTGTTGAGTGCAAGTTAATAAATCCCCTGGTACCTGGATACACTCTGGAGTTTTATTACAATGCAGGCATTCCGTGATACTCCAGTAATTAAACAGTCTGGGCAGGAAAGGAACCAAGCCACCATTTTCTCCTGTTCAGAGGAATTGTAAAATATAAGTGTCTTTCAGGTCAGCTTCATACAACTGTCATGTAAACCTGTGTCTGGATTGTGAGGAAAACTTGGGTGTAGGCAGAAATTCAAGATGAAATATAAGTGAGAAATCAGATCTGCTTCCCCAGATTGACATTTGCAGAACAAAGTGGCTCCTGACAGTCAGGGCACTCCACCTCCAAGAGCCAGGAACATTTCCATTTCTAGGGAAAACTGCAATTCTGATATCTACATATGGATTTGGCAGTGAGGATCCCACCACTCTGTCTCCCTGCCATGGCTGTGAGCTCCCTGCCATGGGAATTTTGGGTGCTGCTCTCTAGAACAGCAGAACATCCCAGTCTGACCCTTGTCTCAAGTCCTGAATAGGAGCCACATAGATTTCTTGTGAGTGAGGGATCCTAGCCCATCTCCGGACGTAGCCACAAGATGAGACAGACACAGCATTCATGGGGTTGCCACATTCCCATGGCAGTAGCAGCATAACTTCTCCCAAATTTATAGAGCCCATTGAATAAAGGAGCAATTGAAGAAGTCATGTTGATGAAGCAAAGCCTTTGAAATGGGAGCAGAGCTGGGGACTTTCACACCAGAGAAAGCTTTCAAGTCACGCTTGTTTGGAGCTGACATCTGTTTACCTTTAGAGGTCTATAAATAATATTACCTTTCCTATTTACTGACTGCTGGAGATGATGCTTTGCTTCTGTTTATAGACCCCCTCCTCCTCTGTCTTGATATTGGTGTTATCTGGCTGAGCAATTTGACATCATCATCATCACAGAGGTTTCTCAATCTCTATAGCAACGTGTGATGATGCCACAAACAGAGGATTATGCAATCTGTGTAGGCTCAGATGGAAGGAGAGGCAGGGCTGGGACTTCTGATTTAAGCACAAATGTCTCTAATAACAGTAAGGGGAATACAGAAACTTGTTAGTAAAGGAAATGGTTTTTTGTATAAACATTCTATTTTCCAAGATTTCCTCTGGTGGGAAAGTTCCTCCTTAAAGTCCTCCTATACACATACATATATTATATATGCACAGTCATAGAAATGCATGTTTGTGTGTAAATGAATATATGCAAATACAAAATCATTCCTAGGATTTGCAGAGGTGTTGCCAGTTCCCTGCTCACAAACCCCAAAGCATCCAGGATCTCCTGAGCTTCATCCATCCCAAGCATAAAGGTGCTCTGGGTCTGCCCAGACCTCACACTCCCTCTTCATTTAAGGCCTGCCCTGCCAGCCCTGTCCTCTGTGACATCTGGGGACATTGATGTCCTTGGCTGGATCAGATTTCTTCTTTGGATTCTCCTTGTTCAGACCCACCCTGGTCTTTACCAAGTTTTTCCTGTGATAAAAGCACAGCAGAAATACAAGGGGAGTTCAGAAATCTCTGCCTTCCCAAAAGCTGTTTGGCAAACCCTAAGGAAATGCCTTTGTTGCCATCTCCATGCCTCAGTTTCCCTAACAATAAGGAAAATAAATCTCATTCTTAGGGAGGCACTGAGGATAATTTTGCTCTTGTTTCTGAGTGCCTGACATTTTGGTGAGGGCATCCATGGAGACTTTGGAAAACATGCTTGTTTATCTTATTTTTATTGAACATATGAATGCATCCTATCTAGCACATGTTGTCAGAATCAGTAACTGTGTCTTGTTACCAGTTTTTCCATTTATGGCATATTGTCCTGACATAGCTGTAAAACCTCAATGAATATGGTTTTAATAACCCAATGGTATTTAATGTACAATCGCTGTCTTATTAAGTCTAAATTAAATCCTTACTTGAGACACTTAATTTAAAGTGTGACTGATCTTTTCCTGGCCTAGAAGGAGATACTTAAGTGACACTTCTTCCAATTTGGCTACATGGCTGAGAGGGTGGGATTTAAATAATATATTTTGATGATACCACTCATCTGGTTAAAGCTGAATTGCATCATTTTATGAACACTCAGAGACAGGATCAAATTAAACCCAACTTCCCACCAAGTTAACTCAGCTGAGTTTCAGAGCTTAATAGTGCATTCAAAACACACAGTTATTGTGACTATCCACTCATCAGCATCTGCTTGGCTTTTCCAAAGGAAAAAATGAACTGCACCATATTTTTCTACTCAGAGCCTCTTGTGGGGTGCCTTTAGAGTTGACAAAGACAAGGCTTACATTCTGCTGTGGGCACACTAATAAAATAAACCTAATAAAATAAACATTACATGCAATAACGATGCTACTAAATCTAAGTTCAATGTGTAGCTAAAGTGTTACCCACAGATCTATTTAGAGTGATGTGCCTGGACTCTTTTTCCATCCTTTTCCAACCCAGAGTCACATAAACATTTGCTAAATTGAAAGCGTCATCAGAACCAATGGGAGCTCCACAAGCAATTTTGGCACGTGCAGAGCTGGGGAGGGCACTGAGCTCAGGGATAAATGACATGCTGTCACTTCTCTGTGCCAAGGCACCACTGAAAAATGGCCAAACCTGAGAGTTTGGAAGGAAATTTCTGAACAAAAATGCCTGGTCAGACCCTGGATAGCATCACATAGATTGTGTCTGTGCTTTGTGGCTGGGCCACACAATGATCATCAGGTTGGATTAATGCAAATTGTGCAGCTGAAAGTGCACAGGAAAGGAAAACGCCCTTTAGTACAGGCAGATGTGGAGTTTCAGTTTGATGTCTGGGAACACATTGCACTGGGAGCCAGGAGAAGAAGGGGCAGTGGGGTAACTTCTGGCAGGATTTTCATTTCCCTCTCTTTTTAGCCTCTGGGTCTTTGACAGCACTGATGGAAAGTTGGGCAGGGCCATCAGGACTGTTGGCTCTCAGCTCAGATTACAGCTGCATCTGAAGCTACTCTCTCTGCATTATTTATTGAAAATAAAGTCTGGAATATTTCAGTGTAGAGTGGAAGCTTGTAACAAAGCAAAACAAAAGAAAAAAAAGGAAAGAACGTTCCTAGAATTTCAGAAATCTTTTTATCTGTGGAAAAAAAATTCTGCAAAGCAGTCTCTGTATTTGCTGGCTGCCATGGCTCTTTGGACAGTCCCTGGAAGGATGCAATGGAGTTGCTGAAGAAATGTGCCCTCAAGAGGTGCTCTGGACAGGCTCTGTTCCATGTCTATCTCCATATTGAACAAATTTGGTTATTTTTCTTTTTTTCTAGCGAGCTTGGTGGTGTTTCCTGTTTTTAGAATGAACTTTCTCTTTGCACTACTTCAAGATCTTTTCACAGCCCTGGCTGCTGGATTCATGGGGTTGCACAAGAGCTGCTTCTGTCACTCAGAAAACCAAAGGACAACCCAGGTCCAAGTGGTTTCAGGGGTAGGGACCAAAACCAGAGGTCAAGCATAGGGACAATGCAAGCCTATTCCTCTTTCCAAGAGCCTCAAAGCTCACTGTGAAGTGTTGTCCTGACTGCTCTAGAGGATGGACAGTGCTTGCAATTGGCAATAGTGCTCATATGTGCAATAAGGGGCAGGACAAGGGCAGTTCATGGCAAGGGTCTCTCTAAGGTGAGAGGTTCCAAACAGGTGCTGGAGCTCTGTTTGCAGAGTGCTCAGAGCTGTCTCTGAATTAAACCTTTGGGGTTTTGCAATGCCAGTTACTGTGTGCAACCTCACAAGGAGCTGAGGATAAAGCAAATGTTGTTGCAATAAAATCTTCTGAAAATCACAGCCTGTCCTGAAAGCAAGGAGAATGTGCTCAGCTCAACGTCACCACCAGCAGAGCCTAACTGAGGGCAGTATAACACTTCAAGTGAAAATATTTGTGTTCCTATTATGTCTTCCATCCAAGAACTTAATGGCTATTTGGTTCAGCTCAGTCCTGATGATTGATTTCTCCTGGATGCTGGGGTGAGAATTGTTTTAACAGTTTACAGATGGACAAATGAAACAGGGAGGTGTCCGATGCATTGCCCAGCACTGTCAGCTAAGCCAGTGGCAGAACAGTTGTATCCCTGTTTGATCCCAGCCAGGTTTATCCCTTCTTTTTTTTCATTCTAGCAATTTGACTTCTTCCCTAGCATGTGTACAGTTTAATAACTGAATCACAGCCACAGGAAATGATGAGGCTGAAGACACTGATGAAGACCTTTCATAGTGATATTTATCCTTCTTGTTCTAAATCTGGAATAATCCCTATTGCAATAATTTCAGTTCTGTGAGATTTATTAGCTTTGCACGGTTGTTGCTGCTGCTGTGCCTGTGTATTTAACAGTCTTCCAAATAATTTACTCAAGCTCACAAGTTTTAGGAGCTTTTCCAGGATGAAAGAGAAGGGAAAGTAATATGTTCACCCAGAGTGTTTTCTCTGTCCCTCTTTTGTCTATCATAATTAGGAAGGGTTTCAAGTGATAA
Organism: Agelaius phoeniceus; assembly: GCF_051311805.1. Taxonomy (NCBI): domain Eukaryota; kingdom Metazoa; phylum Chordata; class Aves; order Passeriformes; family Icteridae; genus Agelaius; species Agelaius phoeniceus. The sequence goes on along the minus strand of NC_135279.1, from coordinate 4,382,927 downwards.
AACCAGCTTGTTGTTATAAGTCATCCACATGCTAAATTAAAGTGGGCAAACTGACATGGCAGTTAAACCCTCAAAGCCTGAAATCAATCAATAAAATCTATGGAAAATTACTCTGAGCAAATTAACATCCTTTAATACATAAATGTAATTTTTTTTCCTATGTCTCTGCATAAAAGCTAGTCAGAAATTTCCTGTGCATCCCAATCTCATCCCAAGACAGGCACTATAAACTCTCCTCTTTCCACCTGCACTTCTTCACAGGAGTCCATAACTCTGGAGTGGTGATGCTGGAGTAAAGCAGCTGAATGAGGTTTGTGTTGTGTCCTCACTTTCTGGTAGATTTTCCCCAAAACATCTCTTTGACTCTTTCCTTAAATCTGACAATTTCAGCCCCACTGAACGTGTACACAGAGAGGACAACTGGATGCACAGAGCTTCGAGGAGCAGAGCTGGTGCATCAGAGAGGTTTGCAGAGCAATGGAACTTAATGGTTTCTGGGGGCTGAGGACAAACAGCATCCATCTTTCTGTGTACTCTTGCAAGCACTCAGCATTAATATCTGAGGGCCTTTTAGTGCCACTGAAGAATTTATTCTCACTACACCACTGGGAGAAGGGATTTCATGGCTTTAATTTCAGCATCAGTAAGAATTTGAGAAACTGAGCCATAGAGCTGTTGCTTTCCACTCAGCTCCTGTCTATGGGTATTGGCAAAAGATTACCAGATGAGATGAATGAACTAGAGAGTGTCCCAAGAATTCTATTCCCCTCCTATGCAGCAGTGTTTCGAGAGCTTTAAAGACTTTGAGGGTGTGTAATTGTTTCAGATTTGGGCTAAGTCACCCCAGATAGAAAGTGCAACAGGCCAACAAACTGAAGAGTTGGGGTGTTTTTAATTGAATGGTCAAAAGCTGACAGTTTGCTGAAGGAGAAAAGAATCTGAGGTTGTGAAATGCAGGAGTTCATTTCTCTGCCAATAAAGCTCTGGAATGGGATTTCTAGATGTTTCCTATCAATAAATTGTTCTAATAAAATGTTGTCTTTACGCAAATTGAAATTTTTTGCAGGAAAATACTGACTTTGCTGAGTTGCCCCCTCCCCCTGGGAAAATTTAAACAGGGCTTCCTGGCTTCCTGCTGGGAAGATTTTTGCCAATTTTATTTTCTGCCTGAAGGGAGAAAAACAAATTGATGCATGTTTTCCAACAGCCAGCAGAGCTGGGAGGAGGAAGGAAAGGCCAATTGCCCTGGATGTCTGCCTGCCACACAGCGTGGTCACCTCTGCCCATTGGGCTGGGCGGGACAAACAGAGGCAGGGGTCCTGCAGGGATGCTCTCCAAAACCTACCCAAAATGCTAGTGACAGGTTGAATGAATGTTAACCTATTTTTAAAAGCAATTTTTAAACCTCTTGTAAATTTCTTTTTCTTTTTTATTTTTTTTTTTTTTAAGGAGGGAAGGATGCAAATTAATTTAAATTTTTTTTTCTCCCATTGGAATGGATTTGCACCTTCTGGACTAGTCCCCTCATGCAACAGCTACAAGGAATTTGAAAGGACAATTGCTTTTGAGAAGTCTACAATACTTTGGCAGCTGGAATTCCATCAGATAAGCAATATTTGATTAATATTGGACACTAGGAGGAGACAAAATGGGATAGTATGGACATATTGGAAAAGCACTCACAAGAGCTACTCATGGATTTGCAATATTCCAGCATGGGTTGCCGATGCTGCATTAAAATATTGCCTCAAAAGCAATTCCTTAGACCCAGTCCATGATAAGCCACCCCCTCCTCCATCCCACATATCTCCTTCAATGATCTTTCTATCCATTTCCTCTACCTCCAGTGGCTCGAGCAAGGTTAGTTCAAACAAATTTAAAGCAGGGATAAGTATTGCCAATTCAAATCATGGGTTTTCCAGTCTGTCCCTGGGACTGTCCCCAGGGCAGGGATCCCTTGCTCAAACAGGTCATCTCCCCTCTCTAGGTGAGAAGAATCAGTTGAGTGGTGACAAAGAAAAGGCAGGGTAAGGACAGAATCAGGAGGCAAGCAAAAGGTTTGCAGGGCAAGGAAGGCATTCAAGATTTTGCGTTTCTTGTCTCATTGTATTTTACTCCAAATCCTGCCACAACCTTCCAGGAGGAGGGGGAAGGGCAGGGGCTGATTTGCATCTTATGTTACTGCTGACAGTAGGAGGTCTTAATTGGGGCACCAAAGAGCAGGTGTATGCTAACGTTAATCTTCCCTTTCACCTGTCACTCATGCAATGAATGTGATCTCTCCCTCTCATTAGCAGCCCTCTGTCACATGCTGGGGAGCTTTGGAAGGGTCCCTCTGAAACTTGTTGGGATTGATTTTCCTGCCCGTGCTGCGTTATTATTGCCAGACCCCGGACAAGCGCTCCCAGGGAACACATCTGCCCGGTGGAGGTATGGATAAGCACTGCCTAATGGCCTCAAATTATGTGTGCCTTGTGGAGAAATGATCAGGAATTCGTGTATTGGCCTGATGATTAACAGATAGAGACCGGCTCGTTTCGAAAATAACGCATTGTGCGCTCAAGTGTTACAGAGATGACCTTAGGAGGAAAGTTAATTTAGCAAAGATACTCAATTTGGTGTTATCTCCAAATGTTGATTCCTGGAATCATTACTCACTCTGTAGTCAGGCAAAACTTCCCTGGATTTCAAGGACTCCAGCTGGAGCCAAGAGGAAATTGGCCTGGGAGAGGATGAAATAGTAACTCCAGAATTTGGACCTCCATCTCTTGCAGTTCACCTATCACAGCCTAATCCTTTGCTCAAGCCATGCAGAGTATTAGGAAACAACTCTGAGGAGCCAAGAGCAGCAAAACCTGCTTTGCTTTGCTCTTTGTGCACCCTGAACTCTGTGTCTTGTGAGGAACCTGCTGTCAGGACACACATCTCTGTCTCCCAGCCACACATTTCTCACAAAGAGAAGGGGAGAAAGGCAAATCACCTCACAAGGAATTTATCTGAGCTTTTCACATTCTTCTAGTGCTGCTCTGGAACACGTTCCACTCTGGTTCACCCAGAGGTGAAATAAATAATTATCTTTGGGGGAAAAAATTCACATGGTCAAAAGTATTATATTCTGAGAGCAACAGTTTGTTGGCTGTGAGTGGGATCCAGGGGGATGAGCATCAGCTGCAGCCTGGGTTCTGACTCAGAGCAGAGTCCCGTGGGAACCACAGCTGCTCCAGGGCTCCAGTGTTGGTTATTTCCTTCAGGATGATGATGGCTGGCCTCTTCTTTTATCATTCCCCTCCGTTGTTGGGAGGTGGCTTTCTTTATCATCAGATTCCTTCCAAAAGCAGTAATACTGTGATTCAATAGAATGGAAACCAAGAAACAAACGGGACTGACACATTACATTAGTAATGTAATTTGAACTCATAATCTGTATTTTCCTTGCTGAGGTTCGGTCATAGTATGAGACTTTTCTCTTTTCTGAGGTTGGAGGAAAAAAACTCCTTTATTATCTAATTGTGCAGCTCTTTTTGGGATAAAATAATATTCAGCTCTCCTGTAGAAGGAAACAAGAACTTCTACAGGAAGAACCAATATTCCAGTAAGTGTGGCAAAAATTGTGACATCCACCCTGCTCTTATTGTAATTTCTCCATTGGGCAATGGAAAGAATTCTATCCAAAGTTCACAACCCCCTTCTTGTCTGTCTTTTAGTGAATCTAAATAATTGAATTCTTCAATTCTTGTGTTTACCTAGCGTCCTGAAATCAAGCAATTACCAAAACTATAAGGGACAAGCACAGAATTAGGAATAACATGATTGATTTTAAACATATGAATGTTACAGACTTCATAACTTGGCAAAGTGGGACAGGGAAGTGCCAGACTCAATGAGATATCTACAGTAAGGATGTGCTTTGGCATGATGCTGGATGGGAGTCTAAAATCTGTTATTCCAGTCCATGAATGTGTTGTCTTGAAATGTACAAGCTGCAATTAAGAGCTATTGGATAATAACTATGCCATGAAAACGTCCTAAACTATTAAAGAGCAGAAGATGATAGTGTGCTTTTAATGTTTCACATAAACCATTTGGGATTTGAAGAACTTTCAGTGCTCGTGACGAAGTTGGAATATATCCTTGCTTGGGTTAAAGGGAAGGAAGAGAAAAAGCCCTGAATTAAATTTTTGAGCTCGACACCCTCCAATTTTTTACATGTTGCTCAATTCTAAACAGGGAAAATAAAATCAGCTTTGTTCATGAGCATATGCTTTTGACTTTTTTTCTTCTTGGAGCCTGTGAATTATTAATAAACTAATTTCTCTTTATAGTTCAATCTTTGGAGACTTAAAGCGCTCACTCAAATGCACTGAACAAGAGGAGTGCTTCAGCTCCAATCAGCTCCCATCTTCTTTGGAAATGCTGGCCTTGAGGTATCTTTGAGTCTTTGAAATCAATCTTTTATTCAGCTGGGAATTTCTGATGGCTTGGAGGTCTGGTCTGTTAATTCTGCCTAATGCCCTGTTTAAGTTTGGGGTGTTTCTCTCAGATGATTTTCTGCTTTTACTTCACTGAAGGACTAAGAGCATCCCTCTCTCCCTTCACTATAACCCTGTTCCTTTGTCTCCAAGTGGAAACAAAAATGTTTGTTGGGCTTAATAAGTAAGTGGGGGGTGGGATGATGAAGAAAATACCCAAAGTGGCACCTAGGTGAGATCTTGTGGTTTTCCAAAGCCAGATTAATACAGCTTGATCTCTAGGATCAGGAGTGCAGATGTCAGAGGGATCCCTACGCCATCCTGAAGGTTCCCATCGCTCCTGCCTCACCTGAGAGTTTCTCATTCTTGGTTTATCAGTAGCGCTACTACAACTGAGAGAGAGGAGAGGGGGAAATCAGAGAATGAAGGAGGCCAGGGCAAAACCCTGAAATTCTGTGTCCACCAGGATGTGAACATGGTGCAATAACTGGGCTGTCCAGTTTTGTCTGCTGTCCTCTGGATCATTTGGACCAAGATTTGGATCACAGAATAACTGTGTAACATCTTCCATAGAGGGCTAGCATGAACCAGAAATTACAAGACTGGGAGACTTTTTATTAAAAAATTGTGATTTCTTCTTCCCCAGAGCTTGGGCTGAGAGCTGGACAAACTCATTTCGGTTGTGATCCTGTGAAACAAAAGCTCTCAATGATAAAGCAACATTGTTTGGTCTTTCCATTCTCATGCTTCTAAAAAAAGCTACTAAATGACTGAAAAGGTCCACATGAAATTTAAAAATAGGCTGAGGGACTGGGTTATAAGTCACTGAGCTCCATGTGGTCAAATAAAAACAACTATAGCAAAAAATTACAGTGCTAATTTAAGCTGTACAACAGAATTTCATTAACCAGAAATATTTAACTAAAGAAAACCGCATTAAGGCAGTGGCCTTCAGTAACAAAAATGTCCTGTGCAGAGGTGACTTCCCAGTTAAAACTTTTTGAGGAAAAAATGTGACTCCTGAAAGGAAATTTAAAACAAAACAGTTAAAGAAAAAAAGTCAGGATTTCTCTAATGTCTGACGTGTCTCTCTTCCTCAGTTCTTATTTCTGGGGCTGTTTGGGGACTCTTGATCTCCTTTGTGGTGGGATAAATCTGGAGAAGCTCCATTGGATGCAGAGTTGGTGCTGGCTCTCAGCTCTGGTTGTGCAAAGCTGTGCTGTGAGCAGGGCTGGTGGTGGCACAGAGGGGCACAGCAGGGTTTTCTGCACAGGATTCATTTTCCAGCTCTCTCTGAGCAGCTCTGCAAGGCTGGGAAAACACATCCAAACCTGGGAAAATGCATCCAAACCTGGGAAAATGCATCCAAACCTGGGAAAATGCATCCAAACCCGGGAAAACACATCCAAACCCGGGAAAACACATCCAAACCCAGGAAAGGGAAATGTTTCACTCTGCTGGTGTGCAGGGGGATCCCCAGCAAGGCACAAAACCAATTTGATTCCAGCCTCCCGTTGAGGTCGATGGGATTTGTGTACCTCAGCCCATGAAGGTCTTTGGGAAATTCCAGCCATGAAGGTTAATTATAAGCCTTTAATTAATCAGACATTCACTGTGGGCTGAAGTGGTCTGGCTGTCTGAGCTCTGGCAGGTCCTTAATTAACACCACTGGGGGCTGGGGAATGGGGTGACTTTGAGGCAGCTGCAGGTCTCTGGTGAAGGCTGGAATGGGCAAGGCTGGAATGCTCAGGATGGGGGCTGGAGATGCTGCCAGGGGGCCAGGCTGAGCCCTGGGCTGGGGACAGTGATTTGTGCCATCCATGTCTGGTGCAGTCAGTGAATGAGCCCCACTGGGCTCCCCAAGGTGAACAGGAGAAAAATCAAGGTTTCGTTATTCCTTATGCATGAACAATTAGAATAAATTGGCAAATGGAATAAAGAATCCAAACTGGCTGGCTTACTTGGTGAAGCCTTTTAATTTAAAATTGCCTTAAAATGAACTAGCAATAAATATGTCTCTGAACTTTTTTCAAAAATGTAAAGAATAATTTTTGAACTACACAAGAATTTATCATCTCCTAGGTTTCCCTGGCCAGTTAAACTTTCTGCATGTGGCTGGTGCTCTGGAGGTACCTGGGGCAGAAGAGGGCCTTGACTCTGCAGAATATGGGAATGTGGCCTGAGAGAGAACTTCTGGCCTCCCTCAAACCCAAAGCGAACTAGCATTAACTTCAAGGGATCTGGGATTTCTCTCAAATAATATTATTAGCAATGCTTCAGTGGTCTTTAACTTAATAAAAACAAAATGGCAGCATTAGAGGGAGATGTTTATGAGGGAATAAAAAAGCCATTTTGTTTCTCCCAAAATTACAGGAACTCTATTTTTTTTTTCTCCAGACACACACTGCATTTTTAGTAAGAGGCAAAAATATGATGTAGGAGAAAAAAACTTTCAGCTGATGCACTGAAACATTTTTAACTATACAAATGATGGAAACTGCATCCATGAGAAAACCAGAGAGGACTTCTAAAACATTATGAAGCCAACAGAAAAAAAAAAAAAAAGAAAATAAATATCCCCATTCCTGGTGGACGCCTGTTTCTTTAAGCAGCTGTTTCTTGTCTCTGAGGTAACAAAGTTGTCATGTGATGCATCTGTTACCATGGCAATAATCTGTAATTGTGCAGAAAATCCACCAAAGTAGCGTGCAAGTCCTTGGTGAATTGGACAGAGAGAAAAATCACCCCTGTGCAAGCCTTGAATTGATGCTGTTGTGCAACTGCCCTGGCCAAGGCAGCCCAGCTTCACCTCCAGTGAATTTCCTGGGTTTATTCTCTCTGCTGCTGGTGTCCAGTGTTTGCCCTGTGTTTAAACACCCTCCCCATTGCTGCCCCCACAGCTGGGGGGTCGTGGGCATCTTTTCCACCCTCCCCTGCCACATTCAGGGCATTTTACAGAAAGGATCTGGAAACTGCTGCTGGTTTGGCCAAAGGTGCAACAACTGTGATTTATGAGCCATTTCTTCCAAGCACAGGTGGTAAAATGGCATTAAATATTGTGCCCTGCTGCAATTGCAATGGGGAGGATGTTCCCATGTTTATTTTATCCCTCTCTCCCAAAGGGGCAGCCCCCAACATCTCCATTGGCTCTGCCTCCATCAGGATGTGTCGTTTCTCCAACACCTTGGGACCAGCTCCCACACACCCTCATGTGCACACAATATTTGTATTTATATATAATATATAAATTTAAATAAACCTTCTGCTAGCAGGCCAAGTTCAGAATCCTTTAAAACCGACTGAAAATAGAAACACAGGAGGATGGGAAGATGAAATCTGCAGAAGTTTCTGCCATGCATTAGTCATAAAATAAACTGCTGGAATTTACAAAGAAAATCCTTGAGCATTTTGAGTCATCTGCTCATGATATCATTGGGCTAAAAGTGCTTGCTACTATCCAAATCAAAATGCCAGGGAGATCTCATGAGAATATGCCTCGTGGGCAAATCCCAAAAGGAGAACATCTGGATTTAAGATGCCATTGCCCTGTACTTAACCCTAAGCCACTGAGAAAAATGACTATTCTCCTTCTCTCACTCTCTCTGTGTTATTAGTAAATATTTATACTATACAAGCACCCAAAGGGCTCAAATGAGAGTGGACTTCCATCTTGAGACTCGTGCAGGCCTAACAGAGAGAGGAGCCCCTCTGCTCTGCAGGGCTTGCTCCTTGTTTATTTTTCCTCTCAGCTATGGGGAGATGAGCTGCATCATTCCCAGCAACTCAGTTATTGGAATTAGATGAGACCCTCATTTCATCCACAGAGGGAAAAAAAGTGTTTTGTTAAGTGAGCTGAGGCAGCTTCAAATCAGTGAAACTCTTTTGTGCCCACACCAGCAGTGGCACCTTTAGCTTTGCCCAGCAGGCTCTGATAAAACCTCTTTACCCTGAGTTAATAACATAAAACTGCTTTGTTTTCCCTTGTAGTGTAGGTGTTAATTAGACTGATGTGGATGATTTAATACCACTCACACTGATCTTCAAGCCTAAGACCAGACCTTCTCAGAGCCCAGCATTTGCAGTGAGTAGATTAAAATTCTCTCCCCCCCATTCAAGTCCCTGCCTGTCTCTGAAGGGTGACACAGGTGATTCACCTGCAGAAGTGGGGCTGCACCTGGGGTTGAAAGGACCTTACAGAAACTCATTTGCTCTCCAATGTCTCCTGTAGCTGAACCCAACCCCGCTGGGTGTGTGAGCTGAGATCTGCCTTTTTTCCATCTGGTTTTGAAAGATGGATTCTGACATTTGAGTGGTGGGAGCCTCATTTAACCATGACCTGAGTCTTCTGCAACCATTTCTGAGGGGAGCATTATGACCCCAGGGTAAACTAGATGGAGCTTCCAAAAATCCCTGGCACCTTTGCTCCATACAAACTTCCCTCCCGACTCTTTTGCTTGGTGGTTTCTGGTGAGATGGAAACCACCCAGTAACATCCTGGGTGAACCTCCCCATTGCTGGAGATGCTCCTTAGCTGTGCACTCCTCAACACATCTGACACAGGGAAAACACAATTAGCATAATTACCTGAAATAGGGCCTGGCCAGGGCTTTCTTGTTGGGAGCCCTGAGCTTATAAAAGTTTTGTGAGGAGCAGAAGGGATGTGTGCTCCTTGGTGGTGGGGCTTAGTTTCTGTTTGGGAGCAGCATAAGTGCTGCCTGAGGATTATCCATACCTGTTGTCCCCAAATTCCTCCTTCCCTGGGGAAGCTGAAGAAGAGGTAAGGGGATGGTGTGTCTACATGCTGAATTTGGGAGGCCTCCAAGGGAAAAGGTTGATTTGGAACAACACAGGGCTGGGTCTCCCTGGGCTTTTCATCTTGGCTCTGTCCTGAGGATCTGCTGCTCCTCTCCCATCCTTTTGCAACTTTCCTGCTGGATGTGCTGAGAGTTTTCCCTTCTGGAAAGAGCCCCCTGGAGATGACTCCCCACACTCCCCCTGCCCTGTGAGATAGGAAAGCTGGTGTGGCCACTGTGGGAAGCCAAGAAGCAGCAGACGAAGCAGAGCTGCTCTGAAATAAGTGCTTAGGAATGCTCTGACCTCTTGCTTCACTGATGCACAATTTTTTTATTTTCTTTTTTGTTTGTTGCCTTTTTTTTTCTCCAGAGAGAACACTAAAAGATCTGTTTGTACATAGCTTTAATCTGTATGCACACATACAGAGATTCAGCCTGGGCCAGGGCAGAAGAAAGGGGCTCACAGCTCTGCCAGCTGTTGGTGTTTGGGGCTCCAGACAGCTGTGACAAACTGCAGCCTTTTTACTACCTTAGAAAACATAATGGGCCACTTTTGTAATTTAAGCAGTAAATGCACTTCTGCTGTATCACAGGACAGTGCTTGAGTATGAGAAAAGAGAGAAATACAAGAAGTGCAGAAATTATGTGGTGACAGGCCAAAGAACAGAGCTTATAACACACCCACGGAGTGTTTCCTGTGAAAACAATATTCTCCTGGTTCTGTTCATGATGCTCTTGCTTGCCTGCTTTAAGGAGTAATTTCTCAGAGCTATATTTTAGATGTTCAGCTCTTGTAAACTCTTCACAGTTTAATACATTGCAGCCTTTCTGTTTGCCAAGCTTGAGTCACTGGATTAAAATTGCAGCCGCCACCACAGCCATCAATGGTTCTGTTCACTTCCTGTCTCCTCTCTTCCCAGGCTCTACCTAATAATGGCAACCTGTGATCCCAGTTTGTGCTGCACAGATGACAAAAGAACAGAAAGATCTCAGTCTCTCCACAATTTGGAAGCAGATAAATAAGGTGAGAGCTGTGTGTGTCCAACTGCACTCGGGTGAGGTTGCATTGAGCAGCAGAAGTCCTTGTGATGTGTGGTTGTGGGCTGAAAAGAAGGATGAAACTGATGGTCCTGAGTGTGCAGCTGAGGAAGGGATGGCCCTCAGGGAGGGTGTCTGCTGGTCTAACACTGCTTCTGTAGAGCAGGAGCAGAAACTGAGATTGCACATGGACTGCAGTGATTGCTGGATCCAGTTGGGAAGGAATTGTCTCCTGGAGGAGGTTGGTTGGTGTCCTTAGGGATGCAGTATGGTTTGCAGGGTAGGATCCCCTAAGCAGGGAGCTCTCACCTGCTGGATCTCTGCCCTGGCTGGGGCTGAAGGTGTTGCTGTCCCTCCTATTGCTGTTGTGACCCATGGGTGGTGGATGTGGCACTGCTAGTGACAAACCATGGGGAGTGCAAAATTGTGAGTGAGGGATGTAATGGCTCCTTCTGGCCTCAAAGCCTGTGAAATGGAAAACTCTGTCCAAAGAAGAAGCTGAGTTGAGGCTGTGTTGGTTCTTATGCTGTTGGTTGATGGTCAGCTGAGACCAGCTGGCAGCAAGGTCCTGGTGGAAAAAGGCTCAGGAAGAGCTTCATTAGCACTAGCACAGCACAAGTGTCTGCTGATAGCTAAATGCCCTGGAAACTTGTGCAGCAAGGAAGGAGATGGTACCAGGGAGAGCCTGAAAGGCCAAAACTGAGCTTTTGGAGACCTTGATGTTTGAATAAAGTCACCTGGGGATGCATGGAGCAGAGGAGGAGCCTTTAAGGTTGTTTAAATCGTCTAGCAGAAATCTCAAGCTATAAACGGAAACATTTCACTCAAAGTCAATAAAACTGATCCAGTTTTTGTTAGAAAAAACCCTCCCATTCAAGCCATTAAAACTAACAGCTCAAATCCCTTAAGGGAGCCAGCTCCACAGGCTTGTGTTTCCATAGGGTTTACTGGCAGATTGCACCAGTTACCTTCCATGCCTTGTTGAAAGGAATGCTGGCACTTCAGGCACGTGTTTCTGGTGCAAGTCTTCCTAAAAGTGTTTGGATTTGTGTGCATCCTGAGTGCTGGTGGCTAAAGGAGTCCATGTGGCTCCACATCAGGGGAATGTGGGGCTGGATGTCCTGGGAAATCATCTTGTCCCCACAGTGGGACACTGATTCTCCAAAGGCTGAGCACCTTGCTGGGTTGGAGATGTGATTGAGCATTGCATCTGTCCCTGCTGGGCTTGCTGTGCACTGCTGGTTGGGGCAGCAAGGAGGGACAAAGCTGCAAATGATGGAGGAGAGGGAAAATATTTCTTCTTTCTATATCTATAGATGTGAATACCTACAGACATCTTTACATTCCCCCTCTTCTCTTCCTTCCCAAGGCCTGAGGTTTGGGCATCATGTTTTTCTACTCAGAAATCAATCTGTTTGATAATCTGACTGGGAATAAGTAATGCAGCTACATAGTTCTGAATACTTATATATGTGCAGGATCTGTTTGCTTGATATGCTCCAGTCTCCCTAACATCTGGTTCTAGCCAGTTGCTATCAGCCTCTTGGTTTTATAAGCACTAAATTCACTCAGTTTTTAATGCAGGGAAGAAAAAAAATACAGCCCAAAGAGCATAACATTTACAAGCATTTTTTGTGGGAGTAGAGACAGGAGGCCAAGTTCTGCTCTCAGACAGAGTCCAGCCTTTGCATTTTTGGGTGGGCCTCCAAAACCATATTTTTTTCTTTAGGATGCCTCCTCTTTAGCCAAACTAAACTGCTTCCTGTCAGCTATTATCATTTCAGTATGAATGGGTTTGGCATGGAGGCTTGAGGGAGGGTCAGCAAGATGGGTTTTTGGGGTGCTCTTTGAAGGCCAGCTGGACTGTCCTACATGCAGGGGGTGTGTTCTTTGGCTTCTGGGAGGGGGGCACAGGGGCAGGGTGCTTTTGTGTTTCTGCTGGCCCAGCCTGCCAGCTCTCTCACCTGGTGTCCATGGAGTGCTGCTCAGTGGAGCTGGGGGAGATGAGTTGTCACTCCCCAAACCCTGCTCAGCATCCGGGCCCTACCCCAGGTGTCTCTTTCAGTGCAGCTCTGAACATGCCAGAGAAGACCTTGGTGCTCCAAAGTCATCTGCTCAGGATAAGCAGAGACAACCAAGGCTGGATTTTTATTGAGCACATCTGGCAGTGGAGGATTCAGAGGCACAAGGCTACCTGACAGGCTTGTTTGACATAAAAATCCCAAGCATCTCCAAACCACTGCTGCTAAGCCAGTTGCTGACAGAAGCAGAAAATCCATCAATAGTGAGATGTACAAAAACACTCAAACCCTTGGAAAAAACAAATTCATGTTGTCTAAATGCAGTTTACAAAAGGTTGACCAGCTGCTATCTTGCTGTTGAGCCAAGTTATCTTTTCATTACCACATTCTCTTCCCAGTTTGGTGTTCACTCTCTTAGGTGAGATTCTGAGACCTGAGAACTCTCCCTAAATAATATGAATAATAACTGTCTTGAATAATTTTAATTATGTTGTTAAGGTTATCAGAAACATTAGCCATGCTAATTCTAAGATGGATAGCACATACCAGTGGTCTTGTTTGCTCTGCAAGAGGAGCAGAAATGTGTTTAGGAGGAAAGGGAGATGGCAAACCAAAAATTGCCCATACTTTTAGTCTCTGAAGGATTGCAATTCACATATGGATGGAATTTAGCTCTAGAATAATATAATGTAGCTGTAAGTGGAATCAATCTGGTCCACTAATTCTGTTTCTGCCTGTTTTGTTTTAAAGGCAAACTCACTGCACTTTACACATGCCCATATTTAGTTGTAGGTGGTTGAGGCAGGTAACCACGTGAGCTGCTGAGCCTTGTGGGTTTTCTTTTTGGGCCAATACTCACTTTCTGGAAAGGATAAGAGGGAATTGTACAGGTCCTGCCCTCGTGCTCCTGAACTGCCTGGTAATGGTGTGGCACCAGTTCAGATCCTGCAGAATTACAGAGAGGTTTCCACGGTTATTTTTTCTGTTGTTACCAAACACTTGAAGCAAGGCTGTGCTGTGGTCATATAGACAGGAAAATGACATCATGCTGAAAACCACTAATCCAAAAGCTTTGGAATCTGAAAGGCAAACCATATTCTAATTAGAAACAAAAAAACCCCAATGACATTTGAAATTGAGAAATTTCTTGGATTATTATTATTATTTTTACATCCTTCCCTGGCTTCCCTTCCAGCCAAGGCTGTGACAAGTGCATTGGAGCTGATAATAAACACACACCTCTAAGGTCACAGCTAGGATTTTTAATTTAAATAAATAAATAAGGATGAATTTTCCAGTCTCCAGGGATCCAGCACTCAGGAACAAGCAGCACAAAGTGTGTTCTGCAGGGCCAGTGTGGAAGATGGCTTTTTAAATTTTTTTTCTTTTTCTGTTTAGCATAGCAATGTCTTTTCCCTTATTTGAGAACACACACCAGCCTTATTCTATACTCCTCCCTGCTAGGTTGGAAGGTGGTAATGATAGGCTTTGGGATGGTGATGCTTTGTGGGAATTATTGAGAGTGTGGCAAGACACAGAATTACTCAGAGCAGCCACACTGTTTTAAGAGGTCAGCAGATATGACCAGCTCATCCTGCTATGGATGATGAGAGCTGGCCAGAGAAATGTTGAAGAAACCATATTCCACCAGCTGTTGATGCGTCTCTCAGTGCTGCTGAACCTTTTGGAAATGAGTCAACTTTGTTTTCAGAGTAAAACAGGGTGGAGGAATTTCAGTAATGTTAAAATTGACTTATTGACACGCACAAAACATTTTCTTAATTTGAAACAAAATTTCTTTCAAATTTCTCTCCTAAATTTCTTAGCATTCTGTGGGACCTAACTGGGAAGTGGTTGAAACAGAAATTAAATATTTTAATCCATTAAACTGGCTTTTATTTTTTCCTTAGAAATTTTTGGAGAAAACTGAATCTGAGGGGAAGAGAAGGGTTTATTCTTTAGAAGACAACAACACCTTGAGCTCCTAATTATAAGTTCTTTGAGAAATGCACCCTCCATCCTTAAGCCACCTCATTTCCAAATTGAATCAGTCATTTCTCAAATGCAGCAAAGCCTGCCATCACCTCCCCCCTCCCCTGTAATTCCCAAAGATGCACTGCAGGTGTTGGTGTCTATGGAGACACTGGAGCTGCTGCTTTGTGTCATCCCCACTCAAGAAATCCTGTTTGAGTGGCCCCTTGTTTTTGCAGGGTGAGTTACATTGCAAGCAAAGCAAATGGTGCCTCCAGCTCCATCCTCTGCTTCTGCTCCCTTCACTGCTATCCCCATCTGGAGAATAATATAATGAGAATAGTTATAGAGGCTGTTGCAAGGAATCACCTACTATCATGCACCTGCCAACAGGGTGGATTAACTGTCTGGTTCTTTTAGGAACAGAATAAATCCTGACATATTTTGAAAATGTATCCTCACTTGCTTCTGCATTTCTGTTCTGCTCGGTTTCATCTCGGTCATAGCTGGTTTTCTAAAAGTGCCACTATTCATATTGGATTTGCACCTTGCAAGCACCTGCAGGCTTATTGTTTGGCATGGCCTGTTCTTTATTGATTTGATTTTTTCCCTTGCTTTTTCTTTTGTGTTCTGTTTTGTTTTATAACATTTCATGGTGTAGACAGTGACTTTACGGGTGCTGGGCCAGCCTGCTAATTGGTTTCACATCACTCTTTGAGGGTGGATTTAGCAGGGTCTTTGCTGGCTCTTGCTTATTTCTTTTTCCCACAGAAATGAAAGAGAAGCAGCTCAATAATGTTACAGTGCCATTCACTTCTTCCTGCAACTGCCTCTGTGCAGACCACTGAGATTATTTAGTGGCTGGGAGAGGGCAGGGTTTGCGTGAGGTTCCCTGGACTAAAACAGGAAGAATTTCCCAGTGTCACTGAGGACAGAGCTGGAGTAAGGCTCAGCTCAGTGCTGGATATGAAATGCACAGACACCTTTAATGGCAATGCAGGGACATTTTTTATGCCACTGTGATAAAGCAGATCCTTAGTGCCAGGTGAAGAATATGGGAATCTCTCAGTGGCTGTTGATCCACTTTGAATCAAAACACTCAATTATTTATTTCTTCTGTGTCTCCTTGAGATGTGATGTGAATTTCTGGAGGACCTGTGCTTGGCTGTGATGTGGGAAGGGGCTGTAACAGGAGCCCCAGGGTAGCCTCATGTTTCCACTGTGAGTTGAGTTCAGTCTCACTACCTGTAGATAAAGAAGCTCTCACTCCCAGGGTTTGCTGCTCCAGCTCTGACATCAGTCTTTACTTCTTTTTCTAACCTTATCTAATGCAGGCTTTTTAAAAAGTAAAAACCAGATCCTTGTATTTGTTACAATTAAGAGAAGAAATTATTTATACTTGTGTATTCATTTACTGGTGTTACTCTTTTGGGAGCTAAACATCTCCTGATAATACTGTGCCTCCAGCTCTGACTTACATGGCAAGTTGGCTTTTCTAGAGACTTTGTCAGAAAATGAATGCCAGGGTTTTATCTCTGGTTTAATTTTGCCATCTAATAATGACAATGGTGTTTGGTTATGGGGGAACAAAAGTCAGATGAAGCAGGACATCTTTGTAACAGCATATGCTGTTCTTCATGGTACTTAAGACACACACGAACAACAATAAAACAACTTTAGGTGAAGGGCCAGTGAATGAGAACACTGGGCTTCATTCTTTCCCTTCAGAATAAATTCCCTTCTGTCTGCAAGCATCTCATTTGCTGTTTGTACAGAAAGTTCTTTGTTAGCCATTTCTCATTACAGCTATTGATAAGGCTTGTCCAAAAACATGCCAAAGTGCTTTTGTAAGTCAGATATTTTACATCAAGCACCAACAGCTAGTAATCATACAGTGGGTCTCTCTTAAAAACTGTTTCACTGTTGCCTTTTTATTTAGATAACATTGCCACAGTACTACAGCAAGGGAATAGTATGAACACTTCAATATGGTGTTTGGTTGGAAAAGCAACTGAGAAAGCTTTAACTGTTAGGAAGGAAACTCCACTTTAATTAGCATGATTTCCAATACTGCTGCTCATACAATATAAATGTCTTGTATTATAAGGACATTTGTTTCAATGAAAATAGTATTGAAGACTGGAGTAACTTTTTTTGTGTGTGCCTAAGATAACATTACAGCAAAAGAAATGTGATTAGTATTTTCTCACATTTATGCAGCTTTAAGAAATGTGTATGAAAATATTAATAGTTTATATATTTATATATGTGCAAAGTAAGTTCCCCTCTCTGAGTTTAATCTTTGCACATTTGTTTCCAATTTGCAATTTCAGTGCTTTCCACTATTGTCTATCCATTGCCCATCTAAAATAAGCAGTAATATGGAAAAATGATTGTTGGAAATGGTTATGAGCCATTTCTCATAACTCTAAGCAGTGCCAAACGAAAAGATTGTGCAAGAGGCTGTAAACAAACAGAATCTACTTTTTCTCACAATGCATAATTAAATTGTGGAGCTCATTGCCACAGGATGTTGTTGATATCTGCAGCTCAAGAAGCAACCAAGCAAGTGAGTGGAAGCAAAAGTCTCTGAAGGGCCATTAAAGGAGATGACGCAGATGTAGGCTACGGTTCAGGAAGTCCTTAAACCACAAATTGCTTGAAATGGAGAAGATATTGAGAATTTCATACTTGCATCACTTCTTACAAGCTTTCTCTCAAATGCTTATTACTATCCATTTCCAAAGACAGGATGTTAGATGGACCTTTGGCATGACCTGCTCCAACCTTTGCAGTGTTGCGCTTGTGTCCCCTGGGGAGCACAAGATGACAAATCCTGGAGCACAGAGAGAGGAACAAGGGGTTTAATTCATGTTAGACACAAAGATTTTTTTTTTTTTCAGGTGTGGAGAGTCTAAAATATCTTATTTTAGGCATATAAGAAATCTGTCTCTCTGCTCGCCAAGTACATTGAGCTTAGCTCCTTTAAGCTCAACTCTTTGGGGAGACAAAACTGGATGGTGTTGTATATCAGACTGGAAAATGTTTATTTGCTTGGGAAAAGCCTCCAACAGTGGTGTGTGAGAAGCACAAGTGGAAAAATGTGGTGAGCTGTGGTAAGAGCAGGAGCACATGGTGACAGCCTGGCTAAGTTCCTCACTACCTCTGCTCTGGTGGCTTCAGGTTTTAACTAAATTCAGGTCCCACTTATTTCAACAGCACATCTCCCTCCAAGGGTTTCCTTACTTAGAAAACTTAATCATGGGCTGAAGAAAGATGAGACATTATGGGATCCTTTCCTTTGCTTTAGAAATCTCAGTCTCAGGTACAGAGAAAGGAAGTGACTTCAAGGAGTTTTGAATTTTCTGACATTTTCTGATGTTTTTAGGGAGCGTTAGACATTTTCTCTGGCAGTACTTGTGAGGTAGAGTAATAAAGATGGTATTTTCTTTTCTTTCTAAGTAACACCATGTACCTCCCTTGAAGAACCCAGAGAGGTGTATCAGCCCCATCCAGAGTATTTTGTATTGACTTTAAGCAGACCAATTGTGGGGAGCAAAATACTTTCTCTCCTGAAAAGAAATGTTGAGCTCCCCTCATTGGATATAAAGCACAACAGTTACATCTTCAGTCTCCAGCTGCCAAGGACACCTATGAGCATTTTCCTACCACAGACATTTTGTAGGCAATGTGGAAAACATGTCAAATGCCAAAGGCATTAAAAGAAGGAGCCAATCATGAATAATTCATTTGGAATCCACTATAATGACATTAGTCATAGTGAAACCTAAGCTGGTATTAACATGTGCATGGTAGGTACAGAGCTTCCTGAGGCATCACTCTCTATTAGGAGGGGCTCTTAAGGAGAGCTTGGAAAAGGGATATTGTTTCCATCATCATGATGCCCTGCTTCAGGGATAGTGGGGTCTGATTGTCTACAAGTGCACCAGCTATGGTGGCTGTGATCAGCTGTGAGGTCTTCAGCCTCTCAGTAATTCTGTGAGCAACTTCCTTTTAAACCACGTAGCAGTTTCTTAGGGCAGCAGTAGATGTGCCAATAGAATTGTTGCTTTAGAAAAATAAGTCATCTGACCATATTTCTGTTCCTTTCTTGTTCTTCAATGCAAATGGGGTGGTTTTGTGTGTGCTTCAGAGCTGCTAAGGGAACAGAAGAGGTGTTGTGGAGTGAGGAGAGAAAGGGTTTGGGTTTTGGGCTGGCCTTTGCCCTGGCCAGTCCACAGGAGACGCCCAGGGAGGTGTTAGATGTGGCTCTGGCACACTGGGTGCTCCTCTGCTGTCATTCACAGTGTGAGAAATTCACTAGCCAAGGAAAAATCTGTCCAGTATAAGTTCAGTAATGAGGTGATCCAGAATCAGACAACTGTTAAGGATGTGCTTCTGCTCTGTTGAAATCCTGTGATGATCAGGTTTGGGTTTCACCCTAGATATTGAAATAATTGAGCAGTAGGTGTGTGTTTGGAGCTGAGTGTTCTTAACTGGGACTGTGTGAGGGGTAATCAAAGGCAGAGCTGACAAAGGAGATGGTTCACAGGTCGCTCTGGTTGAAATATGTTTGCATTAAGTTGTTATCAGGGTCAGTCTGCAGAACAAGATGTGAGTGATTCAGAAATGGGCACAAGGGCTAAACAGTTCCTGCACAAAAATTTGCTTTTGCTTTAGTCAAGACTGTTCTAAATCTCAGCTTTGTCCAGTCTTGTTAGACCAGTGTGAGCTCTTAGTTCACCGAGAGGGCAAGTTTAGAGTCCTATTTTCATCATTCCTTCCATTGCCATAATCTTTATGCTGTGACCACAGAGCCCTTGCTAGAGATGCCCTGACCTGAAAAAGCAATCTGCTCAGCTAATGAACATCCTGCAAAGTGCCATTATGAGACCTTTGCCTCATGAGGTGGAACTAATTAACCAAATTACTAAAATCATAGTAAAACTTAACAATAGTTACCTAATGCCATTAAGCCCTGGAAGGTGTGTGGTTACAACATCACACATGCAGCTGTCAGGGGCACCAATGCATCCAGCCCAGCAGACAAAGCCAGCAGGATGCCACAATGACATGTTGGAGCCTTCCCTGCTGCAAATTATTTATTTGTGCTTACTGTACATCAATAAATATGGCTCTATTTCTCCTGTGTAAGAATTTGCAAAATAAAGGATGGAGGAAAGAAGAGTATTGTTCATCTTCCCTTTATTTTCCTGACACCAGAGCTACAGCTCTGAAAAAAACAAAGGGCTTGACATTTACCATTCATAAATTCTGCAGAAACTGAGATCCAGGCTCTGAAGCTGCAGGAGTGAAAGAATACAGAGTTCATCACCTGCTGACACTTATCTTGAAAGGAGAGTGTCAGAGGCAAATCCTGCCAGTTAGGACTGAGTGCCCAAGAGAAGTGTCAGGTTCCAGATCTTTTACAGCATGAATAAGATAGGTCTTCTATCGTGAGCCTGCAGAGATGCCAAGACCTGCACATGTCTGGGCAAAAAAGGGAAAAAGCCTTTTTTTCCTCCTTGAAGATTATGCCAGCTGGGCTTGGTAAGGACCCTGCAGTCATCACAAGGCTGCTCCTCAACCCACCCTGTTCCACACATACCCGAGGCTCTTGAGCACGAAAATTAAGTGAATTTAGGTTTATTTTATTATTTTCTTTTTTCTGAAGAAGGTCCCAGGTTACGGTACCTGTCAGGAGACTTATCCCTGTGGAGAAAAGATCTTCAAGAAGACAATTCAGAGTGCCTCAGCACAACCCCTGCTCTCAGAAAGATAAGTTTATCCCTGTTTGTTAATCACAGTGGCAACCTAGAGAGACAAATCTCTGAGATAGTTACGTATCTTAGGTCTCTAATGACTTCTCCTGACTGGTTTTCTGTTCACATCAGGAAGCTGAACTCATTTGGAGGTGACAGAGGGACTCTGGGCGGATTTCCCATTGCTGAATGGGACTCTGGGTGTGCAATAGACACCCTGACTTGCCTGGGGACTCTGCATCAGCACTGCTGGTGCTCAGGGGTGACCAGTGACTACTTCCTTCCACTCACCCCCAGGAATGCAGAATTTTCCAAGGAGAGCAGAAATAAATATGTGCATATCTTCCGTCTCAAGAGCTGACCTATGAGTTATGCCAGGCAAACACAGGTGCTTCAGGGAATTGTAGTTCAGGTTATTATGAAATACTGAGTAATTGCCTCTGTTTTATCTTCCTCACCTTCCCTGCTAATGATACAACCTATCCCCCGAGGATTTAAACCCATCAGTGTCAGTAAATCCAGGTAATTCCAATAATAATCTTAAACTTCTGTCTGTGTTGGCATTGTCAGAGTTGTGGTATAATCTTTCACTGGATGGTTGCACGATACAGGCAGGGTGTGCTTTGGCAGAGGTGGAACCTGGGTGGGGTTTGTTATGGAGTGAGGGCAAATGAGGATTTGGATTTCCTTTCTTCTGCACGCAAAATCTTCATTCCCATGGGAATCTGCTGGAACTTTCTCCCTGCTGCACTCACTTTGCTTAGCTCAGATTGGACTCAGCTCCTTGAGATCATTACTTGTGTGCAGTTCTGAGCAACTACTGATTACAAAGATCATGTGTAGCTGTAAACATCTTTAATTCCAGTAACTTGAAACAGAATAATTAGTGGTTAAACTGAGCTTCACAACAAATTTTTTAAATAGGAATGACTTTCCCAATTTTTCAGATGTTAATTTGTGGTGTTGTGTGATTTACTGACACAGTGAAATTGTAGCAAAGCCAGAAAATGCTTCCAAGACTCCTATGAGGAGATGAGTGAGCTGTCTCAACAGAGAAATATTTGCACCAAAAATAGAGCTCAGCCAAACATTATTTTGGTGTGGGTAGATTTTCTTACATTTGTCATTCTGTGGGGAAAACTGTAAGAAAAAAGAAACCAGAACATAATTTTAAAGTAATTTTTTTATTTTGAGAATGTAGAAATTAATATTTTCCCCACCTTTGGCAGTGATTGTGTTAGAATGAATTGTACTTTGAAAGTTGGAATCTTGTTTCCTTCTTTCATGCCTATTATTTATACTTGTTTCTTGTTCTAAATTGCTATATGCTTTCCTCTCTGTGCTTCTGAGTGTCTCTCTATGAGGGATGTTGAGAAAAGGTGTTTTGTTAATGTTCTATTAAAGTTCTTTGAGTGGAATATGTTGTTTAAAGAAAGTGTGATATACATTTAACCCCAGATAATGTTGAATATATTTGAATTTGTGTAAATGGCAATAAAAGCTGGTGTTCTGTGTAGAGCATTCCAAGTAGTCTGGGCTACTCCCTGCTTATGCTGTGCTAAGATTCTGGACTTTTTGGTCCTGGAGGTTTGAGTTTTGTGCTGTACTGGCTGTTTGATGGGTTTATTAATCACTTTGAAGGAGGGATTCCTTGCTGTCCTATGGAACTGCACTAAATGAGCTAAGTTTTTATTTTTATTCCCAGCCTTCAAGGTACAGTCCCTTTTTGCTGTTCAACACATCAGGCAGGTAAAAATTCTGAACTTTGATTCAAAGGAATGCAAGTTTCTCTGCTCATAAGGAATGGCCAATTCATGAGTTAATGGCTGGGAGAGCTTGGAAAGAAAATGTCAGGAGCCTTTCTTCAATGAAATTGAGTTATTTATATCTTTTAGTGTTAATGTTATTTTTTTTTCTTATCTCTTACAAGGTGTTTTTTATATGAAGCTGTACAAGTTGCAGTTGATGCCCTGTGGAATGTTTTTGTGGTGCAATGGCATTCACTGAGGAGCTGTGCTTTGTAATGCAGCAGAGTACAGGAGCATCTATCACTTCATACATGTACTTTGGACAGCCTCACTTTTTATACATATCCTTAGAAAAATGACACTTTTGGTGCTGCCAGCTCAGTCCTGGATTCCCACACTGAGATTTCAAGAGAAGTATTCAATTATGTAGGCACTGTGCTGAGTTCTAGTAGAACTAATAGTGCAAATTCACACGATTTGTGTGAGAGTAATTAATTTTTCAGTTAATGATCCCATTTGTTATGCTTACAGATTCCACATGTGCTTTGTATACAAGGAAACAGTATACATATGGGAGTGCTGCAAAGGCATGCCTACATGCAGGCTGCTTAAGGCAGTTGAATGGGGTTCCTGGGAAATTTGCTTTATTGGGAATGTCACAGGAAAATACAAACTATCTGCAGGGACTGGCTCTGAGCTAAGGCAGTCACAGGTAACTTGTCAGCTGTGAGGCAGAGCAGTAAAACTGCAAACTTCAGAAGCCATCTCAGGAACTGATAACCATGTGGCAAAAAGCTCTGCTTATTTGGAATATTATGAGAAACACAGATAAGTGTGTAAGCATAATCAAGTATTTCCTCTGCTGTGTATTGTATGTTTAATGGACCACACAAGATTTTACCAGAAAATCCTATTTCACAAATGTTTTAAATCCATAAATGCCTGGTGATGACATAGCCATAAAATACAGCTTTTAAAAATCCTCCATCAAGCGGATCAGTTTTCTGATGCATTATATCAGCAGCATTGATTTAAACAATGAAGAATTGATTAGAAAATTGGATTCCAAATTGAACTCTGTGAGTAAATCCAGATCTGTGCTCAGACCTCAGTTTGAGCTGGAAGATCTGGAGTGTGCTTGGTTTGGGAAACCTCTGGTTCTTTGTTGAGGTCCTTTTGCTAGTGCTAGAGATGCTGTTTACATGAAATTAAATGAAAATGATTCCAGGCAGAGCTTTAGAGAAATCCTGTTAGACTGCATATCATGTACAGCACGTAGGTATCCTGCCAACACTCAACCATCCTTTGTAACACAAGTAAGTGTTTGTAACACCTTGATGTGGATTTAACTGTTAAATTTAGGGAAATACCTTTCTGTATCAGTGGTGAATGAGAGCTCTGAAAGCTTTACATCTCTGCTGTTGCAGATATTTTCTTTCTCAGCATTAGCCCTGACAGATCCCAGACAGGAAAGACATGAAAAGCTCAGAGATGAAAAGCCCAAACCATGAAGTGCAGAGACCATGCTGCTTCCCAGGGCCATGGGCTGTCTTGCAGGTGGTGAAAGTTCACCAAAACCCCTGGAGCTTCCCAGCTTCCACTCCTGAAGACCACAGCACCTGTGTTTACTGCACCAGCAGCAGCAGCCTGGTTTAGCTCTGGTCTTTGCAGTGCTGCTGAAGCTCCTTTCCATGGCAAAGTCCTCACTGTGACTTTTGGTCCCCCCAAGTCACCATCTCCTCCTGAAGCCCCTCCTTAGATGCAGGGTGGTTTGCCTGTCACAGCGTCAGATCCTCTTAGTGTGACATTTTTCAGCATGAATCAAATCTCCTCACACCAGGCAGGTGGTGTTTGGTTGCAGTTATGTCTGTTGCACAACTTTCAGTTCACTTTGTTTTAAATCCCTTCCTTCTCTTCTTTGGGCCAGTGTATTCCCAGCTCCTCTGTGCAGCTTCCAGTTCAAAGAGAAAGTGCAGAAGTCCTTTGGACAGTGTGGTTTGTAGGCATGACCATGAACCCACATTTTGTGTGTGAAACAATGGATTTGTAGCACCATTAAGGCACAAGACACCTTTCTTGGTGTGTCAGGGAAGAGCAGAGGTTGCAGAAATCACTTGTCCCTTTATCAAGGGTGGCCAATTCCTGTGGGAGGGAGTCTGATCCTGCCAGCCCCTCACTCCAGTGCTTCTCCCACAGGTACAAGCGACCTCAGCAACCCAGATGAAAATCTGATAATCAAAAAGGTTTTATTTTCCTCTGCTGGGCTTGGGGTCAGCTGACTCAAGGCAGCCCAGAGCCCTGCTGTGGTGTGGTTTAATCAGCCCTGGGGAGATCTGCCCTTTTCCCTGGAAAGCTGATGAACCTGATGGACCTTGAGGAGTTCTGTGCATCTCCAGGTGTCTGTGGTCACACTGCTCACCTCGTTCCCTGCTTTGGTAGGAAAATAAGGCTCTGCCAGTGGTGAAAGGCAGGAATTCATTCCTGACCCCATGAGTCACCCTCCTATGTCATGGAGCATGTGGTTTCATCACCCTTGCCATTATTTTACCTTCCAGCTGAGCAGTTACAGGTACCATTAATCTATAAAATAGATGTAGGCAGACAGGAAGACGTCATGTAAAGTCTGCAGAGACACAACCAACAGACACAAAAAGTAAAAGCAAAAAAGCCAGCTTGAAAACATGACCCCAACTTCTTACTGTTGTGTGTTCCAGGAAAATGATTTATTGTTGGCATGTACCCATGTCACACTGGTACTCAGGACTGAGTAAAAGTCACAGTAGTCACTCAGGCCTTTGCTTCTGTCATTGTATTTTCAGATATTTCAGGGAATGAGGTAATGACTTTTAGATCAAGGTCATTTTCAGCTGCATCAATTATTTCACTTTCTCCTGGCAAAAGCATCTGCATACCTCTGCACAATGTGAACCACCAGGCAAACGTTTCACTGGAAAACCTGACTGCTCTGAGCCATACAGAGTGCCTGGTTCATACATTAAATTGGTTAAATCGTGCGAACTTTTACTACGTAACTTAGAAACTGGTATGCAGCAACACTGCATGTTACCAATTTAATGCATTTAAAACAAATTTAAGTGGGTTCCAATGTTCTTAGTCACTGCTACACAAAGGAGAGACCCCATATTTCAAATAACAAGGCTTCAGCAGAGAGATGACGTTAGTGGTGGGTAATAAGCTGAACTATCTATCAAGATATCAAGTATGAAACAGATGGTGAGAAAAAAAAGGTCCAGATACATTTACAAGCCTTTTAACATGCTCACCCATTTAATTCACTGCAAGGTCACAACTTGATGTCTTAGACATGCAATCTTCTCTTCAGCTGGAAATGAAAGCAGGGCTTAAAAAAAAAAAAAAAGAAAAAGAGAAGACTGTTACAGAAGACTTTGAGGGGTTTAGGTAGTGTTCCTGGGAAAGGAAAATGCCCCACCATCAAACCCTACAGATCTTTGTTTGCTAGCACTGAGCCTCAAATACATGATTTGTAGACCTGCATCCATTGATTCCTCCAGTGGTTCAGTACATTAGGAGTGATTTGCTGTAATGATTCAGCTCTGAAAAATTCATTCCCTTCCTTTTGGGCAGCAGTTTTGGGGGGTAGGAGTCTTGGTTGCACCTCTTGTGGCTCTTTGTCCACAAAGATTTGGGGCTAATCAAATACTCCCTAGCTTGTTAAACCTCTGTAACTCAGTCTGGGTGTGGTTTTCAGCAGCCCACAAAGACCAGCCCTCTTTTCCTTGTGGGGTTCTCCCTCTTTCACCCCATTCTTGGATTCTGGCACAATATAACCTGTCTGTACATACTTTCTCACAGCATAGATTAAAATGTTAAAGAACCTCTAGTAAAAGTTATACTTTTAGTTAAAGCCTTCATTCTAGTGGCTGGGGAATTGATGTCAGATGGAAAATGATTTCCCAATGGTTTGGTTTTTGTAGCAAAAGTCTTCAACTTTTATGTAGATAGTCTTTGAAGTTAGAAATTGTTGTTAGACTATCAAATATTGTTTGAGGTGTCACTCAATTTTTTTTCTCCCTCTTTCTATTATGGGAAAGGGATCTTAGCAAAGAATTATTGTGGTAGAAAACGAATGTGTGACTGACACTGGAAAGAAAGATGTTTATGGGGCACATACAAAGGGAATTGTTGTGGAACCAAGGCCTGTCAATATAATCTCGGTTAATTCTCCAAGTGTCTGGTTTCTCACTCAAAGAAAGCAGGGTTAAATCTCCAAAGGCACCATACTTGAATATGTCATCCATGGTGCAGAATATTTTCTGAGATGTCTTTCTGCTGGTGTAATTTCATGTTGCTGTTTTATCAGAGTCACACCCATAGTCTGAGGCAGAGGGTGTGATGGCTTTTTGGGCTGCAGTTGGCTTCAACCTGCCTAGAAAAATCCCCTTCCTTTCCCTTTCCCTGTTTTCTGGATGGGTCTCTGGCCTTCCACCTCCCTTTCTCTGGCCCTGCATGACTCTCCCACCACTGTTTTTGTCTGGAGAAGGGCTGAGCATGGGTCAGACCGATAGGTGGCACACAGGGAGCTCTTAAATGGGTCAGAGAAAAAATATACAAAGAGAAAATGAAAATAATAACATTCCAAATGCCACAGGAAAAAAAAATACAGCTCTGGGTGAGTTGGTTTTTTTCCCATCTTCTGTTTCTATATTTTCCTATTGCTTTTGAAATTACAAACAGATCTGGTTATCCAAATGAATCATTAACTGCCTTTCCAAAAGTGAATGTGATCCTTCTGTACAGGTATCTACAGGACATAGGTAGTGCCTTAATTTCTTCTGTTACCTGCACTGTTTTAGCATCTCCAGCCAAGCACCAAAATCCTGCTCTACTAATAAAATCCTCCCATCCTAAAGAGCTAAAGTGTGAAACTTCAGGCAGTCAGATGGATCAGAGGAGCACAGGGGAAAGCTGGGACAGGGGTAATCAGCATGATGGTCATCAACAGTACCTGATTTAACAGCAAACTCTCAAAAATTAGTTAAGAGAGTTATAAGTTACCCTATTGCAGCAACCATTAGAAGATTCACAACCTCTAGGAAATATCTAGTTGCCCTAAATTCCTACAGAAAATGGTGGCTTGGATTTTTACTAATGTTTTATAGTATCTTCAACATCTTCAGTCTTCTTAAATAGAGCTGGAGTTCAAATCATCACCTCCTGGAGCAGAGGGCTCAATGACCCTTCTTTTGACTCCTCATGGTCTTAGATGGTCAGTAAAAAATGCACAAGCCACTCAGCCTCACAGAGGAGATATTAGAGCCTATTTCAGACGAGCCAAGTTGCCACTGTTGAGATATAGAGAGGTCAGAATAATTATAAAAGAAAATCTGGGTCTAACACCATCCCCACAGAACCCAAATCACAAATCTTCAGCACTGCTGGAATTTTCATGGCATCCTCAGTGAGCCTCCTTGGGAAGGAGTGCAGTCAGGCTCTGTATTTTCACATCTCTAAAAGCACAGGAGACAGTCAATAAAAAAGGGATGACTGTCTTGAGATTACCCCCCCTCCTCCATGTTCTGAAGGCGACAGAACAGAGTGGATAGCGAGCAACCTGCTTGCCTTGGGTGCAGATGGCTTTAATTGTCATTCCCAGATGTTCTGCCTCTTGAAGGTCAAATTCACCTTGTATAAATCGGGCTGGTACCATCCAGGGAAAGCACAGACATTTTATTTGAAAAAATGTAATAAAAGAGTGTCCTTCTTTCTTGTTATTTCTTTCCTTGTAAATTTAAAGGGAACAGATTGAGAGGGAGGCCCGGCTGGCACAGGTCATGGTAATGGGATATAGAAGCTTTTGTCTGGAAGATGTGTGTTCAAATCCAGCTCAATATCACTGTGGATGAAACACTGAGGTATTTTGGCTGCTGTAGCTCAGCTGCTGTTAGCACTCCTGGATTCTCACTGCTGCAGTCAACAGTGTCTCTGTTAAAACATGGCAGTACAGAGGCTGTGCTCAAAGGGAGGGGCTGGGTGAGACATCCACCAGGAAAGGACACGTGTCCCAAGGCCAGGCATGCAGGGAAACCAGGGATGCTCTTGTTTTGTGGCAGTGAAAAACTGGCATGTTGTGCATCTCTCTCACAAATGTGCCCACCTCCACCCCAAAACTTCAGCTTTTCATTTCCCCTTCCTCTCCCACCCCTGTAGAAGTCTGGTTCATCAGCTGACTCCACTGGGGTTGGAAACATTTTCCTTCTGTCCAGCAGCACTGATTAGCAGACAGAGGCATATCCCTGTGCTTTTGTGTCAATAATGCACAGTGTATTTTTTAAGTGTACTGTAATTAGGTGCAAACATACTGTTGTGTTGGGCATCACCAGATGGGGCTTTTACACATAGTCTGCAAGGCTTTTTTTTTCTTTTTTTTTTTGTTTAAAGGCACATGTGCAAGCTGAGACTCTGGGGAGGATGTGCTGCAGAGTTGTGTTCAGTTATTTAGGCATCTGTCGAGGCAGCTTTGGAAGCAAGGCTGTTGAGTGAGTATTAAGATGTAATTTTTCTTGAGCTTGGATTAGAATCAGCTACTGAGACAGGAACCAAGCTTCAGATTTAGATGTCTTCAGATGTCTCAAGCAGCACCATGAAGGCAGAGGCAGACAGAAACTAGATCTCTTTAAAATCTCAGCCAAAACCTGTATTTTCCCAAGATGACTGTGTATTCCCCTATCATCTTACTGCAGATACAAAAGAAATAAATTTTTAGGGTTGCAGCCTTAGCCTTTGATGGTTTCTTTGGGCAATTTTGGAAGAAAGGAATGAAGATTACACATATGATAAATGTGGATTTTAATGGAGAAACAGCTAGAAATTCTAAAGGTGATTAATTAAAGGAAAATTAAGATCCCATTAAGCAACTGTTCAGGGCAATTTCATGCTGGAAAATTTACTGATTCAAACACAGCACTTTGTAAATATAGGCTATGAGATGAATAGGAAATTTTCCTATGTGACATTTATTCCCTTACTTTTCTTGTGGACTGAGAAATTTTGCCTCCATAATCTCAGAAGTTCTGAAACTCCAAATATCTTTGATTCATATTCCCATAGTTTATGCTGCAAGCAGATAACACTGGAATGAGATTTTTGGTGGCTAATTCAGGATACTGAGGAAATAGATCGAAGATGTGTTGTGCACACCAGATCCTGGACTGATCAGGGCCAGAAGAATCTATTTGCTGTTTGCACAGATCCTGAAAGGCTGCCTGAGCCCAGGACTGGGAGAGCAGCAGGAAAAGCAATGCAAGGAAAAGCTGAAAATCTGGTGGAGGCACCAATCCACAGAAAAAAGGGATTTTATATAATTTAATGAGTGTGGTGGTATCTGCATGTGAAACTGGGACCAAGGTGAGAGAGAGATCTTTGGATGTCCAGGGAAAACTGGGGTTTCTTGTTCAAGTACTTGGTGATTTTCCATGTTCCACCTTTGCTTTACTGGCTGTGCTGGTGAATGAATATTTGTGCAGGTGATTGGCTGGGAGGGGATGGGTTGGCCATCAGTGAAGGTCTCAGTGGTAGAATCACAGAATCATGGAATGGCCTGGCTTGGAGAGAATCTTGGAGGTGATCTTGTTCCAAGCTCCTACTCACAGGCAGGGACACCTTCCACCATCCCAGCTTGCTCCAAGCCTTATCTGTCCTTAGACCCTTCCAGGGATGGGGCAGCCACAGCTTCTCAGGGCAACCTGTGCCAGGGCCTCACCACTCTCACAGGGAAGAATTTGGCCATAATACCTGATCTGAACTCACCCTCTTTCTGTTTGAAGCCATTCCCTCTTGCCCTATCACTACATGCTCATGGGATGCTGCAGTGGATTCTTGTGAGTGCTGTCAGTCAGGATGAGATTTGGATGAGAGGTTCAGGAAGAAGAAGAAAAGGAAGGAATCCCAGCTGCTCTCTTATGCATTCACAGGGTGAACTTTAATAGTTGGGGTGGGAGTTCTTGTTCACACCAGTTTGCCCTCAGAGCAGAGCATTCAAAATGGACCATAGGCTGCTTTTCTTCCTGAGCCTTGAATCAAATCAGGTAATCTACAGTGCCCAGCCTTTATTTGGAGAGGTGTCCTGAGCAGAAATATCAGCACATGTGGGAAAACAGGAGTGCTGGGGGCTGCCTAGACCTGACTCAAGTGGTCAGTGAGCAGCCACTGTGCTCACACTGCCCTGGGGTTCCTATTTTCACTAACACTTGGTGGAGTGCTGCAGGGACAGGCTGATTCTTCATGCTCCTTGGGGACATTAATGGCTTTGCTAAGCACTCATTGCTTTTCTGAGTGTTTTAAAACTGTCCTGGAAAAGAACTTGCAACTTTGAAAAATTTTAAACCATCACCAGACCAGTACAGTGGTCGTTGAATGGATTTGAAGCTTTTTTGGGAGGTTCCCATACTGGGTTAACATTAATCCTTAAAGTTCTCCAACATCTTGGCACACTAATGGTGAAACCACCATGATTTAAACAAGCAAAGAGGAAAAGCCAGGATAGAAGGAACTAATAAGTACACAACAAAAATGTTCTGCTCAGCAGTGTGTTTGAGGGGGAGGAAAAAAAAAGGTACAAAAAATAAAAAACCCAGAAGAAGCAGATGTATCTGCCAGAAGTTAAATACACATCTGTTAAGGATGCTCTTCTCATATTTGGGGTCAGAAAAATATGTACAAATGTAGCACCTTGCTGATTGACAGAAAATCCTCAGTTCTGGCACTGAGAATCTTGTTTTCTTGACAGCACTTTGTTTTAAGGCTAGAGGCAGAAAAATGTCTTATGCTTGTCCTTAAACTGGAAGGCCCTTTGTTCAGGATACTTATACCATTTGCAGATAATGATGTGCATTGCAGTTTCAGCTGTCTGCATATGCATTTTTATGTTTTTTTATGACAGCTCTGCGTACTGAACTAAAAGGCCATTTAGAGCTGTCAGGAAGTGACAAGCATTACCCTTTACATTTACAATTCTGTTAGCATGCGTTGTCAGGTGGGCTCACCATTCCACCGACATACGATTTTCTTTGAAACCTATGTATGACTTTAATTTAATACAGCAGCCTCCAAAAAAATAGGAAAAGAGAAAAAAAAGGAACCTTATTAAGATTTCCTTTTCCATTTATCTACTTTTTTTTTCCTTTCATATAGTTCTTTTTTCCCCACTCTTCCTTTCTTTTTACTGTTTTCTTAAGCAAGAAACAGGGAAAGAGACAAAAGTAGCTGTCTAGCCTGGAATACTGCAGCCAGCTCCTTCATTCCAGCCTGTGATGTTACATAGAAAACAGTTGATTTAGTCCATTGACTTAGGAAAAAAAATGCTACCAGCATATGCTAAATATTGAACCAAGTTGTGAAAGTAGGAAGATCAGAACACCTGTAACTTACAGTCTTTACATGAACTAGAGTCAAAGTATATTATTTATCTTTTCTTAGCTAGCAATTTAACAGTCTGCCTGAGACCACTTTCCATCCCTATGCATCAATTTTGAATCCAATTGGACTGAGTTGCCCACCAGCCTTTTGTTCTGTTGGCTCACGTTGCTTTTCGGTAACTGCACTGTGGCAACCCCTCCAAGGTCTTCTTCAGCTTCCAAAAAGTCACTGTCCTCCAACTGCACTCTGAGCTGCAACTGATTTATTGATGATTTTAACAAGATTCTACCTGAAAAAAGCCCAATTTTGGAAGCCCCAGGCATCAGAGCCAGCTTTTCTCTGCTGAGTGAGGAGTCCAAGGAGGTGCCCACTCAAAGGCAGGGAAACAGAGGCACAGAGCTGAAAGGAAGGTTCAGCTTTATTCTCAGCTGCAGAGAAAGTGGTTAGGAGCATCCAAGCGACAATTAAGGCAAAATCTCCACGTGAACAGATTTTTGGCTGTATTTCTTTATATGGTGATGATATGGATATATTATTTAAGTGCTGACAGTATGTTCAGTCACTCAAAAGCAGCAACAGAAGATGCATCCACAAAGAGCTTGCAGTCCAGGCATCAGAAACTCCCTGGACTGCAGCAGTTTGTGATGGTTACTGAGGGCTGTGTTTCAGATCAGCACATCAGTATTGTGTGGCTGGAAGGACTGAACAGTATTAGAAATAACACAAGCATTTTTCACACTAGGATTTCAGTTTGTCAGTTGGATTTATCCTGAGGAGTTTCAGGGTGTTCTAAGCAGGGCAGCCCAAAAGGCAGGGCCATTAGCTCAGTAAATCCATGTGTTATTGTGGGCAGTGTGGAGAGATGTGTATGGATGGGTTTGCAGGTCAAGGAGGCATCATAAGAATTAAGGATCAGAGCAAGACAAGACATTTCAGTGTGCTTTGGAGTAAAGCAGCACATGTGGCTACTTTGACATTGAATTCCTTTCCTGTCACTGCATAAAGGCAAACCCCAAACATTATTTTTAAGCAGCTGTTTTCACACACTCTGGCTGACACATCTGAATCCATGTTTCTGTACTTCCTAAGCTCTTCATCTGTCTTGAATATGTGCTACTGATGTGTTGCACACCCGGGCAGGCACAGACTCTCCGAGGTCATCCCTGGGTGTAAGCCATCCTCCCTTCCTCCTGAGCTCCTTCATTTACAAGGTATTTTTTCCTCTTGCAGTTTGTGGGTGTCCACATAGATGTGGGAGCTTTGGGTAAGGCAGCTTGATTCTGACTCTCCCAAAGTCAATATCTTGAGGGAAAGAAAGCCAGATTCTTCAGGCTTGAAGAAGGAAAATGGCAATAAATATCCAACAGCCTCATTGAGGTAAAGCTTGGTGATGTAAAATACTGAGAGAAATGCTCTGGAGGGGCTGCCACAGTGAGGGTGAAGTGTTATTTTACAGTACATCCTCAAAGATACAGGACCATAATATGAACTCCTGCAGCACCCCTGGGGCCACTGTGAAATTCCCATTGACCTGCAATGAGATCCCCACCTGCTCTCCTCTGAATGCAGGAGGAAAGTTAAGTAGTCCTTTAAAATTTCTGAGTCTCAGTTTGTTCCTGCTTGTAAGAAGAGGCAAGAACTCTTTGTACCAGCCTCAGCTGCCTCTGCCTGGACTGAGACTTGCTGTACTTGAGAAAAAGGGGAATATTCATTCCCATGTATCCATTCCTTCTCCTCCTTTGTCACTATCTAGGATTTTGCCCTAGCCTGCAATACTCTGCAGGGACCAATTACATTATTCCAACATAGGCATTTTCCATTAAATGCCTTTACAAGCTTTTCTTATTCTCTTCATAGACATTCTGACTTTATATCAAATTTCAGCTCCTTGCATGTAAAGAAATAGAGTCTGTATGTGCAAACACTCCTGTGTCTGCATAGAAATGTGTATATTGTAGGCAAATATTTGTCTTTACAAGGGATCCTTTTATATGGACCAGGTTCCTGCTTTGCAGGTGCTCATTCCTCAAGGCCATGAAACACTTAATGTTTATCTTTCTATATTTTCCAGTGCATTTTCCTCCAGTTAATTCTCATACTTCACTTATTGTTTCTCAAGAGGTACTTAGCTTGCTCCTTACCAACTACTGCCATTAAATCATTACAATATTCACCACTTTTTTAATTTGGAGATTGGAAATTACATATTGGACACAGTTCTCTAAAACTAGCTCAGAAGTGTGACCTTGAGACACATTTTCAGAAGTGCTCCAGTGCCACTATTTCCTTCTTGTAGAAGCTCCAAACTTTTTGAATGTTTCAAGATTTTGTTTCTCAGAAGAGAGATTTCTCTGTTTGGAGGTAAAACAATCCCCCCATAATTTTCTGCATATTTTAATAAGATCTTGTTGATGTGAGCAAATGGAACAGGTTAGAGGAGGGCAAGAAGGACTAAGCAGCTCCCCCTCTCCATGAATGTGTGGGGAAGCAAAGGGAAGAGGGGACTGTGAGAGAAGTCTGACCTTAAAATAAACCCATTATTATTATTAGGGGAAGCCAGGAGTGCTCTGGAATACCAGACACTTGGGAGTCTCCCTTGCCCAGTGTGGACAGGCCACTAGGTCAGGCTCAGAGATGCTTCCAGAAGGTTTTTCTCAGATCAAACTGAAGTCCCAGAGGAAAAGCTCCCAAATGAACAGGTTTCCCCCCAGCCCTTCCCTTTTTGATTCTTCCTGCTGCCTCTGCAGCCTGGAGTAGCCCTGAGCATCTTTTGCAAGGATGAGGACATCCTCTAAGTAAGACTGAGACTGAAATAATTAACATTTCATGCAAGTTCACCAAAAGTCAGGGTTCTCTTTTACTGCTGACCCATCAAAGAGTCTGGTTAAGGCTTTTTGTGACCGGGCCTTTGTGACATCTCAATCTATTAAAGATAAATTGTAATTTTAATTACATCTAGTTTTAACAGGGAGGCACCCATAAACTGTCAAATACACACATAAATAGTGATGATGACTCAGTTATAAAATGTTATATGATCTTTTCTCTTGGAGACACCAGTTAACTTTCATGAAGTGTGGGGGATTTTTTGCAGAAAATCTGAATTATTCATAGGCTCTCTATGGGATCATAGGAATTGCCATGGTGGATCAGATTGCTTGTCCGTCTAGTTCAGTAACCTGTCTCTCACAGTGAGGAGTACAAGACAAGACATTTCAGAGAAGGATCCAAGAAACCTCAGGGACAGCAGCCATGGGATGACCTGCCTGTGGGGAAAATTTCTTCCTCCCTACCTTCCCCTCTGGCAGCTGGTGGGTTGTGTTTGCCCTGCGGCAGGATGGCTTGGATCACGTATTCAGATTTAATCCCATTATTTTTATTTGTTATTTGGATTGCAGCAGTTTCTAGAGGAAGTCAGCTGGGTCAGGTCCCCTGGTTGTAGGCACTGTACAAACACAGGGAAAATGACAGTCCTTGCATAATGCCATTTGTAGCTGCTCTCGTTACCCATATTGGCATCTCTACATATTCATCGTTTAAGCTTCCTCTGCAATTGCTTCAGCAGCTCAGAGAAATTCATCTTGCTGTTTCTCTAGGACTCCTTAAGCCCTGATGGGGTTTTGTTTGTAAACCACTGGTTACAGATTCCCTTACAGAAGGTGCAGCAGAAGAAGCAGAGCACCAGTGGTGGAAGTGCTTTGATGCTTCTGAAAGTTTATTACTCTGAATTAAAGAAGAAGGAAAACACCTGACCCCAAAAGTTGTGTTGACATTCACTCTCCAGGAGCCTCTTTTTTTCCCTGGAGCGTGTGCTGAATTCTAAAGCTGAAGTGATATTTGCTGCAATACCCCACACTTCCAGCTCTCCTCACATTAAGACATTAAACTTTCCTCTCAGTCTTGCTGTTTTCTTTCTGTAGCTCCTTTTGCACAAAACTTGTAACCTTATTCCAAAGCTGCTGTTTGATATCTTTATGCCACTATCTAGGAAGAGATACTTTAGCTTCTTTTATCTACGGGCATTGTCCAAGTATTCTGCAAAAGAACCCTAATGGAGGGCTCTGAAAATCCATTAGGAAATTGTCCACAGGCAAAGCTTTGTGAGAAGGCAACAATTCTACTGCACTGCCAGTTCATTTGAAGAAAATCACTGTTCCTAAGGGTGTGTGCATCCATTTCCAGAGTAAGGAGGGAAGTGCATTTGGTTGGGTTTTGGGTTGGTTCTGTTTCATTGTAGTGTTGTTAAATATTAGTCCAAAGAGCTGATGAAGCAGTTCTCTGCCTTCTCACTGTCATTACCACTTTTGTAAATGATGAGCATTAGCAAATCTTTATTTCCTACCTGATTTTCAATTCAATTATCAAAAGAAAGAAATTAGGCTCAGAACTTCAAATCATAACAAGAACAAAGAAGCACGATGTTTTGGATATGATTTTTGCTGGGAGAAAGAGGGATAGAAATTAAATCTGAGAGACATGAACTCCTATAGTGGCTGTAAAATTCCCTTTCAGAGCTAAAGAGAGAAGTAAAAAAGTCATTCCTCAAGCCCAGTGGAGCTTCTCCCCCCATGAAATTTCAGCAGATTCTGAGCATCCAGCGCACAGACAGCAAATGATTATTTTATAGGTTTACTCATTAAATGACGTGTACCTCCACAGCTTGTCAGAGCAATTAGAGCAATAGATAAGATAGCTGAAGACCCCTTGATGTTGAAACAAAAGGTTGGCATGATGCTCAGAGAGCAGCTCTGGAGTCTGTCCCCTGGGGCTTTCCCCAGCAGTGTGAGGATGCTCAGCATCAGCAGTGTGGGCTTGGCTCTCCCTGGTAATGCAGTCACAGGAATGTGCACTTCTGCTCCATTATTGCTCTTCAGGCCAGCCTGAACCCAGCAGAATAATGGCTCACCCTTTCTGCACAGAGTGGCTGTGTCCAGCCCCACTCACTGTCACGAGAGCAGGGGCAGCAGGGTAGAGAAAGAATTGGTGTTGCTGATAGGTCTGGGACACTCTGTGTGGGGACAGACATAGTAAAACCTTTATTTGCTCTGAAAGACTTGCTCTCTGTTTGCATTTGTATTTCATTTCTGCCTGCTCATTTTCAGGCACTGTTCTATTTATATCCACATCTTTTGGGAAGGAGAAAATTGCTTTACTTGGATTTTTCAATCATGATCTTTTCCATATGGGTTGATCTTTGCAATTTTCCAAGTGCAGGTAACTCCTCCTGTAAGGGCCAGAACTTGTGTGATGGCATTTTGCTGTAAGGAGAGATCCAAAGGTCTTCTGCAGACATTGGCCAAGCACAGCCTTCAGCAATCTCCTTTTGTCCTCTGGAGCAACTGATTGGCACACTGAATTTACTGTGGGGTGTTCCTAATGGGTCCCATGCTCACAGATTGCCTGGTTGATGTAGAACAGAAGTTTCTGCACTGTGATCTAAGAATCAGCACTATTTATTTGTACTGTGCAGCAGCCTCAGCCCTGGGCTAAATTCAAGGTCCTGCTGTGATAAGGGCCAGGCAAGCACAGTGTCAGCCTGAGTTGCCCCAAGGATCTGCAGCCAGAAGGGAGAAGATGGAGCCAGGGCTGGAGGAAGGCTTTCTGGTGGTCTTGAGAGCACTTGCTGGAGTTCCTCAAAGCTGATTGATCACCCGGTGCTGGCAGGCCTCCTCCTTTCCAGCTGGTAAATGTCATTAAAAGACAGCTATAAATACATTAAATACTTTCCTAATATTACTTTTCCATGTGATGTGCTGCTGCTGTTGCTGCAGGGAAGCTGATCAAGAATGTCAGAGGAAGTGATCTCTGCAGCTCTGGGAAGGAGGGGGATGCCCAGCCCCAGCATCCAGCCCTGATCCACACAGTGCAATAACCTGTGAAGGCAGGGAATTAGTGCAGGAACATTTGCCTCTTGGTTACTACTCACTGATTACTCAAGACAAAAAAAGCTTGGCTTTGGGTCTTTGCTCAGCAAATTATGTCATTTTTGTTCACAAAGGGAGAGCTTGCAGTATGGTTTCTAAATTGAAGCTGGTGTTTCAAAATTAAAAGCAGACAGGGCAGATGTGCCTAGGAGAAATTTATATCCATATCTTTGGGGAATCAGCTAATGGCTCTGCCAGGACTTCAAATCAGCCTTTCCTATGTAGGACTTGATTGCACCACACCTATACAAGCCACATTGAATAACACGGAATTAAAATGTTACCAGATATTTCCTTAACTTTGCCATGTGAAAAATGAGGGCAAATGTTGATGAAACCCAGAAATTCCAGGGCTCCAACAACATGATTTAATATTACTCAAGATGATTTTACAAAGAAAGAGAGAGTTCAGAGTCCAAGCGATCATCTCAAGCTTAATGGGCAGACATGTAAGATACTAAAAGATTGATTAGAACCATCTGAAAGTGGAACATATAGTATTACTGATAATTCCTGCAGAGATATTGCAAGGCAGACACGCTTGTTTTGGATCCCAGGTACAGTGCAGTGATGCTATATTGTTTTACAGTAAAACTTGGCCAGGGAAGGTCAAAGAAAAGTCATTCTTCTCCTCCTTTACCCCAAAAGAGTCATTTAATGGACGATGATAAAAATGAGAATCTGCTCTCAGTTTGCAGAGTTCAGAATGGACTCATTTGCTGTTCCTGTTATATTTCCCATGTTTTCCCCTTTTAGAATTGCCTAATCCAATTTAGGGTTCATTAGTGAATTGGGATATAAGAATGATAAAAATATTAATAAAATCTGAAACATTCACTAAAATAGAAATTTTTAATAAGGTCAAATATATTTGGAAAAATGTTTAACTTTCTATAAATGTCACATTATATTCTAAGAAAGAAATTACTTTTTCAAACCTTTGCTAAGACCCTTTCCTGGCCATTTAACTTTATAAATAAAGAGATAGTAAATAACAGGTAGGTGTACATTTGTGGGCTTCTCATGTTAAACTTCAGCTCCTCTTGCTGTAGGTGGATGCTGGTTGGAAATGGTGGGAGTCTGAAGTACCTCATGATTAATTTTCAGGTCTAATCTGCAACCCCTGTGAAGGATGAGGCTTTGCCTCTTGTTTTGAGCGTTTACTACATATGTATCCCATGTTTTACTACCAAAAAAGAAAAATTACTTTTTACTATATTTTAAAAATTACTCAGACTGTTCTTAAAATCTCTCCTTAAAAGTTGTGTAGACTTAGGTCTCCGTCAGGGCTGAAGAGGGTGAAGAAAAGCACTAATGCATTTTAAACACAACTAAAAGAGCTTCTTTATACAGTAAAGATATCACAGCTTTAAAGGCAGTTAGCTCAGACCCTTTCTGGGAATCTCTTCTTTCCAATAATATAAAGTTTGGTGAAGTTTCTAACCCTGCAGTTGCATGAGAATTTGAATTGTAAATCTGTTCCTGCTTCAGGACTCAGACTAAATAATCCAGCCATGGGCCTCCAGCCAGTGTGAGTGCTGGGAGGGGAAATGTTACTGTTAAAAGATGAAAAAAAAAAGTAACTATTTCTACAGTGGGTTTTTTTATTATTTTTATTTTATTTTAAAATAGCAGCTGTGTGAATCTGCTGATGAGTTTGGAAAGCTGGAAGTGGCCCTTGGGAATGGGTTTTGTGGGCAGCATGAAGGTGGAGAGAGGAGGCTGTGGAACCCTGTGTGATCCCAGCACCCAAAATCACACCCTACCATTGGGGTGTCATGTTGTTAGATGTGCCTCTCTGTCCCCTCCATCCCCAGATCTGCAC
Organism: Agelaius phoeniceus; assembly: GCF_051311805.1. Taxonomy (NCBI): domain Eukaryota; kingdom Metazoa; phylum Chordata; class Aves; order Passeriformes; family Icteridae; genus Agelaius; species Agelaius phoeniceus. The sequence continues at coordinate 4,343,980 of NC_135279.1, read as the reverse complement.
CAGGACCTTTGGCATGTGCCAAAAGATCCCCCAACCCCTGTTCTGCCACAGAGCAATGCCACAGCTGTAATGGAGCTGCCTGTGCCTGGTGACAGCTGCTGGCAGTGCCTGGTGCCCCAGATGGGGCTTTTTTGGCAGGCTGAGGGCTGGCCCTGCTCCTATTATTTTCTGGAGTGTGCAGGTCCCTGTAAATAACCCAGGCTATATGGGAACCCCTGCCATCTTCTCCAGAGCTTTGGGAGCACAGTGCTGGTGCTGGGGTGTGCTCAGAGCAGGGACAGCAGCCCAGCAGGGTTTGTGCTCTTTGGGAGGCTGCCCACCCCCAGCTCCAGCACAAGGAGTGCCTGAACTCCCTCACAGCAGGTGCCAGGGTGCTGCAGGCAGTGCCCTGTGCCAGGGAATGAGCAGGCTCCCTGCCCTCTCCAGTGAAGGCAGCACAGGGATGTGCACATTGCATGGATCACGGGCAGCCTGATCCCACCATCTCTCCATTGGTACCTCAGGAACGTCCATAGTGGTGAGGATGCCCAAAAGTCCTCGAGCCAAGGGGACCTTTAATCCCAGGCAGCAACTGCTCCTTCCTAGGATCAGTCTGCTGATGTTGCTGAAGTACATCCACAGAGCTGCAGCTGGCTTTTGTTTGGTTCTGGTTTGTTTTTTAAGGGCTTTTCATCACCAGGAGAACTGTCAGTAGGGCTGCTGTGAGCACAGAAGTGCAGTCACCCAGCTCTGCAGTGTGAGCACTGACTGCTCCTGCTGGCAGCAAGACAGGCTTCAGAAGCCACAGCATGCAAACCCTGGGGCTCTGAGCCTCCTGTTTCATCCTTCAGAGAGAGAGGGAGGTGTCCCACTGAAGTCTGATGGGAAGAATGCACATGCCCTTTGAGCAGGCAACAAAACCCTGCCAGGCCTTGCAGACTGGAGAGGATGTGGGTCCAACACAGACTGGAGGTGGGGGAAAACCTTCCCAAGTCCCAGTGAGCCTGGAGCCCACGGAGCTGAGGACAAAATGGAACTCTAGTGCCAGACTCAGGAGGCAGCTTATGCACTGGTGACTGTGATATTGCAAGTGACCCCATGGACCCACTGCTCCTTCAGCTGCAGAGCTGGTTTGGGCAGGGCTGGCTGGGGGTACCCAGGGCAGAGCACCCTGACTGAGGGTGCTGTGCCAGCCTGCTCCCAGCCTCCACAGAGACCAGGTGTGACAAAGTGGTTGGTCACATCCTGCTCATTCATTACCTGAGAGACCTGAAGCATGACATAAATCAAAGCAGTCCTGAGGGACTCCTAACTTACAGCAGGACTGAGGTTGTCCCTTGCATGGCACAAGATGTAGGGAGTTTTGTGATCGTTCCCTCCATCTCTCAGGGTTGTCTCTAGAAAGGAGGGTTTGGACAGCAGAAAGGTGATTTTAGACTATGAGACTTCTCCAAACTCACAGGACCCTGCTGTTTTCCTATTTATGTTAGTTGTTTTTGGATAACAATATTATTTGCCATTGGTCTTCTGGGAGTGCCACCAACATCATTAATCAAAACCCCACGCTGCTTACTGGTACCGAAGTATCTGCACTGCATCATCAATCATAAATGCAGCCAAGGGTGGCTCTGGGTACCTAAAGAGAGAGAGCAATAGCATGGTGGGTGAGGGGAAGGAAAAGGAGAGAGGCTTAATTATCCAGTGGTCTTTGGTCCATTGCTCATATTGGAAACATCTCTACAGCTCTATTTTGGTTGTACCTCCCTTTTAAATCTTTGTAAACAGCAGTTAAGATAGAAGGCTTCAATCCGCTGCGCAGGGTACCCCACTGCTTCTCAAGCTATTATTTTAATAAGGCCTATTTTACAATTAAGGCACCATGGGCTTTAAATTACATATAAAATAAAATGTGGAAATTGAAGCATTAAGCGCGTGGCTGCCGTCGGAGGCTGAGCAGCCTCGCATTAAGCAGCTGCCTGTTCTCAAACAGGGAGGCAGAAGAGAGAGGGTTTGTGCTGTGCCTCTGGGGAAGGTGTCTCTCAGGGCTGTCATTCCCTGCAGGCTGGGCTGTGTGGGGACCCCACAGAGGTGTTTTTTGCCCTTGCCCTCCTGCTGCAGCTCGGGCAGTGCCTGGCACAGCCTCGTAAAGCCAGCGGTTTCGGTCGCTGCCACAGCGCGCTGCGGCGCGAGGAGCGACTCCCGCTCCAGATGGTTGTAAAGGTTAACGAGGAATTTATGCAGAGCTATATACAAATCAGCCCGAATCTTCTGGCTGGGAACAACAAGCCGCCGACATAAATTCAGTTTTCTGAACATATGTAGCTTGGTCACTAAGGGAAACTGGAGAATGGCAAGCTGCTCTGCAGAGCGTCACCTCTCGCTGCCGCGCTGGTGGGGAAGGAGCAGCGCTGTTTGTGGCACAGGAGGGGTCCAGGGGCTGCTGCCAAACACCTCCTTCTCCTGGATCTCAGCACCCAGCCTCAGGTGTGAGATGGCAGGGGTCAGGGGTCATGGCTTGTGTCACCAGGACCAGCACAGAGGTCAGAGTTTTGTGTATACCCCTCGGTTGGCGTCCTGAGGGAATCAAAGCTATCCCAAGGAGGCTCTTTGCTCAGGACAGGATGTACAAGGGGCAAGGAGCTGAGTCTGGTTCAGAGCAGGAGCTCCAGGCTTTCAGCCCTCACTGGTAAAAGGCTCCAGCATCTCCTGTAAGGTGTTGGGAATGCAGGAGCCACTTTCTCTTCCTGTGTGTATGCAGATCCGTGAAGAAGGTAACAGCTGGCTCAGCAAAGATAAAATTTAAAACTTAGGGAATTTAAATTTCCAGTGAGCATCTGGGAAATGCTTTGTTAATGGCAAGCAGGCACAGCTTTTCACAGTCATATCCCTGCCTGCCCTCACAGACTGTATCTGCCTCTCTGCATGCACGGTGCATGGATGCCCCCGTGCCAGAGGCTCAGGGAAACGCCCTCTGCCACCTCTGGAAGGTGGCCCAGGTCCCACACATCTCTCCTGGCTGTTCTATTTGCCTTCTCTTCACCAACCACAGTGCCTCAGGGCATTTGTCTGCCGCTCCACTGAACCAAAACCTGCCTTGCTCCTCCTAGAAACAATGGTAGTGATGTCACGGGACTTACGTTTTCATTTACTTGTCTTTTTTTTAAGTTATAAACAGATCATAAGCAGGATGCAGCAGAGGCAGCTAAAGAGTTTCCCCTGTTGTTTTGTTGCATTCAGGAGCTGGTTATTTAGGGGACAGGGTAACCAGCTGGAATTTAACCTCAGGGTTGTGTCATCCCTGCAAGAGCAGGGCAAGGAGAGAGCAGCCTTCTGCTTTGTGTCCTTTGGATCATGAAAGTGTTGGCAAACTCTCTTCCCACTGAAAAAGAAATGCATACATCTTTGTGCCTTCTGCTGTGCAATAGGACATAGTGATACTTTTTTTGTATTTCACAAGTATAATTCTTATTTTTTCTTGTCATTTTAACTTAATGTCCCAAGTGCTTTGTTGAGTCAATCTCTGCTTACTTAAACTTTAAGTATCTCCTGTTTGCAGTTGTTCCCCTTATCATGCATGCAGCAGAACGGGGCTGTCAGGACTTTGTTGTGAGGGTCTTTCTGGGGCTGCAAGGCATTGACTGACTGGGCCAGTGGGATGATGCCTGGAGACTTTACTAGGACTCACAAGCAATGTTCAGTCCAAGATTCCCCTCCCAATCTCTTTTGCCTCATACAATAATCTGGATATGCAGGAACCTTCTGAGCCTGTTTTCAAGCCCATGCTCCCAACACACTGACCACCATCCCTCATCTTTGGGCTTCTCCAGCCCCTCTGCAGCTCTCCCTGCTCAGTGTTCCCTCCTGCCCTGCAGCCCTGTCCACAGCCACCCTGGCATGGAACATCCCTGGGGTCTGGGGATATATGTGGGACTGACAGACCCAGAGCTGACCATCAGCACAGGAAACAATTTCAATCTCTCTGTCTGAGACTCAGAAAACCTCCCACGACCACACAAGCTGCTTATTATTGTACAGTGCTCTGGGCCACAAACCAGATTCATAAAGAGCCCAGCTCCACCCTGTCTGGGCTCACAAGGCTTTTCTGGCAGCATCTCTGTCATTTGCAGATGGGCTGGGGGCAGCCTGGAGAAGGTTCTCTGCTGGCAGAGGCACCTCCAGTGGGAGTCTCTTCCCCAGGAGTCAATGGCTGACCACAGGTAGCTCTGCTTCTGCTTTCTCTGCCACTTTTCCTCTTTGCTTCTAAAGGAAACAACAGACTCCATTAAATACCCGACAGCCCTGGCTCCCTCCCCTGGAGCAGTGAGCCCAGGCAGATTTCCAGTGGCCAGTGCTTCCAAGCATACTCCAATTTACCAGGCTTGAGGCTTGTCAACCCAAACAAGACTGAGGCTTTCTTTCTGCAATATTAAAATTAATAAAAAAAAATCATAAATCCTCCTGGCACTGCTGGCTCACACCACTAAGCTATTCCATGCCAGCCCTATTGTTAAACTGTAAGCATCAGTTTCAATACTGTAATAAAATACTGCATTTGAAATTTTACTGTTCCCTATTAACCTCTTTTTCTCCCTCTCTCCCCCACCTATTACATCATCCCTCTCTCTTCTCCAGCCTGACATTGCTCTGACATAAAACTTGAAACTTCCCCACCTTTCACTTTTCCATTCTTCCCCTTTCTTTCAGAGCCTTTAGCTGTCACTTGTGCAATAGAACAGCTTAGCCAAAGCAATAAAGTGCTACATACCATCCCCAAACAGCCTGAGCAAGTTGACATCCATGCCAAATACCACTGCATCCCACACTCACACACATACCCCATCTTGTCCCCAGCCTTGATTCTGCCCAGTGCATTGACTTAAACCCCAGATTTTTCTCTCTATGCGTGCGTTGTCAGCCAGTCTGAAAACAAGCCTCTTTCACAACTTCTCCTGCCAAGGGAGCATTGTTCTTCCTATTTAGTTGTTCTTTCTGCATGAACTGCCAGGTTTTAACTCAGGCACAGGCACCAGACGTTATTCCCAGGGACTCCCTGTTGGAGGATGTCTTGTGGTCCCCCAGGACCTCCTCCAGTGGCAGCTCCATGGAGCTCCCTCTGAATCCATCAGCACATCATGCCTCAGTTCTCTCCATCCACCAGACTTCTTCCTCTTTGAAATCAGGGCAGCTTCCACAGGAGCTAGGCCAGTATCTGTTGGTTGGGATCTCCATGAATCATCTTGTTTCACGTGTTCCCTCCTTCTCCCCACTCCTCTGACTTGCCTAATAGGAACCACGTGTAAGGGTAGGCAGGGGGTAGCACTGCAGCACTGAGCCAAGAGAAGTCTTTTCCAGTCCCAGCACAATAATCCAGTTGTTCAAATCTTGTGGAAACATTGCCATTGACTTATAATTTCAGGATATATTGCCACTGATTTTGCTGCTTATTGTGGGATGAGAGTGTCCTGTGCAGTTTCAGTGGGTAAAGAATCCAAAGACAGATTTGGGCCAAAACCCAGAAATGGTCTACGAGGAGCAGAAAAGCACTTTGATTGAATGATGGTCGAGTGGTGTTTTCACATTCAAAGAATTCAAGTGGATGTTCACTGTTGGAACCTAAAAATCGCCTGGGGTTGTCCACCCTTTTCTTGCAGACACAAGTGGGACAGGATGGGGAGCAGTTTGCCTGGGGTGCCCGAGTGTGTGACAGGGTGAGGGTGCCCACTCTGAGGGTGCTGCTGTCCCAAGGGCTGTCCCCAGCCTCCTGCCCTCAGCCAGCCTGGCTGCCATGCCCGTGTTACAAAAAAGTCACACCATAACCCCAACCTCAGAATATGCTCTGACAGCAGCAACAATGAAGAGCTTGTGAAAGTGCTGAACTGAGTACTTTTCTTTGGGAAAATTGGGGGTTTTATTTTTTTTTTCAATTTTACCTGCTCTGATTGGTTCTCTTCCAGTTTTGGTGTCAAATAAGAAGAAATTTTTAAACGGCTGCTATTTGAGTTTTGTTTATCCTGCATAAAAAAATGAGAAATTCTGAATTTTTCTTCTTGTGCAAGAGCTGGGAATATTGAAGACTGGCTGTATTGTGAGCTCTCCCCATTCCTGCTTTTTATACACACACACACAGAGTCTCACTGATCTGCCAGTGATCTCGAGCCTACCTAGACGGACCAGGCTCTCTAGGGATGTGTCTGCTGCATCCGCCTCAGGCTTTTCCTGAAGAGAGACAACTAATTGGCAAAAATTATGTTGCATTACGTGTGGTGGCTCTGTGATGTGGACTGCTGTGTGAGGCCTCCCAAACTCCCTGCAAACGCTGCGAGGCCTTGCAGAGCGTGGAGCCAGCGGGGCAGATGTTTGTGCTTTCCATCCTGAGCTGGAGGATTTTTAAGGTTTGGGCTGGTGGTTCCAAGCCTGCTTCACAATTAATTCATGAATGAGCCCAGTATGTGAGCTACACTGTTAGTATTAGGGCTGACAACAGACATGCAGGCTTTTCTAATGCCTAACTAATTGATAAGTTTACTTTTAGAGGCTCAAGGGCCTTGTTTACCTTTCAGAGTTTCAATCCACACACTGTTTTTATTTTGGGTGGAAAACAGTGCTTTGACATCCAGGGTGAGCTTAGCTACCTGCATGTGAGTGCTTTGCTTCACTTCCAAGCCTCCCCAAGGGTGCAGAGGGGAGAGGGGGAGATGAAGGAGGCGGTGACTATCAGATTAATTACAGATGCTGGGTTAACTGCAAAAGGCAGCTGAGAAGGAGGAAGCAGGGGAACACAGTCTGACCTCATCCACTCTTTTTTCCAAAAGAAATTAGCAGGTGGACTGTCACAGAGAGGCTGAGAGTGTGAGACCCCAGCACTGCTCTGCTGCTTTCAGCCGAGGATGCCAATTCACACGAGCTGAGGTTTAGCCCACAAAGGTTTCATAGCCTGTAAATATAATTTAAGACGATGGGGGAAGAACCATATGTTGGAGAAAAGGGACAGCTTCCCTCCAAACAAACAAATATTGCAACTAATCTAAAACCAGCAAAAATGGGTTATGTGGCTCCTCAGTTCCTTTGTATGATGTGGCAGAAGGGTTCTTTGTCCTCATGTGGAGCTTGTCCCATGCCTCTGGCCAGTCATGGCTGAGCAAGGGGACATTTCAGAATTTATTTTCTTTCAGTTGATTCCAACCAGATTGCCCACGCTCTGCTTAATGTAGTGCCTGCTGGAGAAGTGGGACAAATATTCAGTCACATTAAAAATAAACCCAGAAATAGCAGCTTATAAATTTGGATTTTTTTCTCCTATTATTATTTATGGGTGAATCTTGTCAGAGGCATAAATGCAATATCTTTGTCGGCCGATGCTGGGCTTTATATCAAAGCAGTTCTCACATATACTTCATGTACTCAGCTGCAACTATTATAAGCTATTTCATGTACAGCTAGAGACAAATGATCTCTCCCATGTTTGTCTTAACTTATAAAATGTAGTTGGGTTGCTTGAATTCACTTCCAAACCTCCTGCATGGGGGGAGTGGGCATAAGATTTATACCCCCGTAATATAATCAATTCTAAGCGTATCTTTAGACAAATAATTTAGGAATCTGTGCAACAAGAAACACCTCTATTAATTTCAGGATACACCGTTTTATGCATTTTTTATGTGCATTGAAGAAAGGGATTAAATTTTATAAAATAAAAGCCCTTACTCTTTTAAGAAAGCAAATTCTAACAAGAACATTTTGAAATAAAATCCCAGAAGGCAACAATCCCTCCAACAATTAAACTGGGAGAAGGTCCCCTGAGGGCAGACCAACAAAATTTAGTAAAAATAATTGCCGTGCTGGGTCCTTGCTCTATTTTAGCTGAGTATAAGCAGACACACAAAAAATAACCTACTGAGAACAAGAACATTCCTACGTGAAGCAGGCGAACAACAGAGCCATGTAACTACCTGGCCACACCACTCGGCTTTTGCTGGCACGCAACACAGATTTTTATACTTCAGCCAATATAAAATAACAATCAGGCTATTTACAAGGCTCTGCCAAATATTAACCTTATATCCAATTCTCTTCAAACCTTTCAAAGTCTCTAATGTGAACCATGCAAGTTCCTCATTACTTGATCATATTCTGTAACTGCAATGTTATGGGCTAGTTATATTTTTTAAAAGATGGTGTGTTTATGCAAAGATAATGATGCGGTGCATTTTATGCTGAAAAACTCAATAATTAATTAATTTATAATCCCCCTTACTCTTCATCCCCCTCCCTTCAAAAAGAATAAAATAAAAGATTAATTTGCTGGAGAAAACAGGTTCATGTTTGCCCTTAAGACAGAGCACAAAATTACTTTAGCATGTGTACAGTGGTTAAAGCAAGCTAAATGTGTGCATGTCCACAGCCAGGTGAGAGCTATTGTAAAAAGGAGCTGGGGATGAAGAAAGCCCAGAGGTAGCTCTTAAAAACTGAAGGTTGCCTCCAAAAAGCAACATAGGGCTTACAAGGAGATATTATAGGTGATTAATTGTGAGAAAAAGGCTTTGTGTACGGGGTAGGAAAGGGGCAGAGGGTAGGAGGAGGAGGAGGAGGAGGAGGCACAGAGTGATCCTTTAGCCCTTTTCTGTGTCACACACACATCCCTAGATTTAAAAAAAAATAATTTCTGCCTTGCTCATTTTTTTGTCAGGGTCCCTTGGAGCTCTTTAGTGATTTAAGGGGCTTGTTTGTGGCAGAGGAGGGAGAGTGGGGCCATGGGAGGCTCTGTCCTTCCATCTCAGGGCTGGGCACTCTGAGGTGACCAGGACAGAGCGCGGCCTCAGCTGGTGCCACAGGGCTCCAGCAGCCCCAGTGCTGCTCCTGCAGCCATCCAGCTGCCCAGGAAGCCACCCTGGCCACTCGTGGGCTGGCTCTGTGCCCTCCTGGCACAGCCTGAACCCAGCATCCCTCACCCTGTGCAGAGAGTGCTTCTTCCCACAGCTCAGTGAGATCTTTCTAATTTGGCTCCTCTTTTGCCTCTAAACATCTGCAAAGATCATTTTGGATATGATCTGCCTTGAATACTGGGTTTCTTAGTTTAAAGGGAGCCTTTACGTGTAATTTTTTTAGACACATTTTTACCAGCACTACTTTTAACAATAGGTTACCAGATCCATCACACAATCTGACTAAAAGCCCGTATTTATTTCCTTAATTTTATAAACATTTAATAGGTCCTTATTAAACACATCAGCCAGCATGATTTAATAACACAATCAGTCTAGAAGTTTAAGAAAATTGAAAACAGGATTTGAATGTAATACAGCCACAATTACCGGAGATTATAGGCAATCATTTCCATATGTCTGCAATGGGGAGCTGCTAATCTCTGTTTGCGTGGAGGTGATTTCCTCTGGAACACTTCCCAGCCTTCAACAGCACTAGTGCTGAACAAATTAGATTTGAAAGTCCCCAATTTTATGACTAAGGTAATATACTCTGTGTATTTAGAGAAACACTGATTTCCTATTTTAACTGGCTTCCAAATGCTGGACAGAGACCTCAGCTTCATTTAGTTTGGCTCTGCTAGGTATATGGTAAAATATTTTTTTTTTTTTTAAGGGTCAGCACATGTATTTTTGGGTGTCTCAGAGACACATCACAAGTTCCCTCCATCCACAGGAGCAAAAGAGTTAGCATCCAGTGACATCATGGCTGAGGAATGTGCAGCAATTAGCCCTGCAGTACTGCAGGCAGCCTACGGCCAGGGGACAAGCAGCTCCCTCCTGCTAAACTTTAGGAGTCCTAACACCTTATTCCCTGACCTACCGCCTGTGAGATCCTGAATAGCGTCACTTGTGTTTTGTGGGAATTCATCTGGTGAACTGGGCTTTTTGTGCCTGGCCTTGGCTCAGCTTTGGCAGTTACTGCTGAAAACAGGGCTGCTGTTGGGAAAGGTTTCCTGCGCAGAGCAGCCAGGAGCTGGGCTGGCTTCAACAGGAGCCAGTGGAGATGGGAGAGCTGCAGGGCATTCAGAGCCGTGGGTGTGATGCCTTGAGAAGGCTGACCTAGAACAGAGATTAGATGTAGCTAAAGAATAAAGTAGGGATTTATTAGGAGGGCTCAATGGATCCACCTTGGGCAGCACAAGAGCCCAACCAGGGCTACACCCAAGATGAAGCCAAAATGGTCACAAAATGGACGACTGGTGATGAGGTCTCACACTTTTATAAGTTCTGGTCCATTTGCATATTGGAGTTAATTGTCCAATTACAGCTTTAGGTTGTGAAGTCCCATCCTTCTTGTTTTTCTCTCTTCAGTCCACGTTGTTTCTGCTCTTGGGCCTGAGATTTGGATCATTTGTCCTTGGTCCCCAGCTAGAGCAGGAATTGTTTTGTCTCCCTACTGTGTGAAGGGAGCTCACCATCTCCTAATATGAAGCTCAGACCCACCTACTAAAGCAGATTAGAATCTGAAAAATATAAAAGCTAAAACCTGAGCCATCAGGTGTGCCAGGAGCTTTGGGAATGTCAGGAGCTCACCTGGCCTGGTGGCATCTGAGGCATTTTCAGAATTGATTTTGTCACGTGATTCATGTTTGTGAAATGTTTGTGCCAGATTCGTAGCAGAGAACTCTGAATAAGACAGAAATCTGTGGTAGCCAGTAGTGAGAGAAGAGCAAAGGAAGGAGTGGATCCCCTGTGTGCAGCACACGTTTGTTGTGTTCCTTGCTGCACCTCCCTGGTGCCAGACCATGGCATGGGGAGAGCCTTGAATGAGCTGTGAGAGAGAGGCAGAGACGGCTCTGCTGGGGAGAAGGGAGGATGCACAGGCAGCCGAGTGTCTGTGCTCTTATCTGGTGAGTGCTTCTATCTGAGAAGCTCACAGCATTCTTGTGCTGTTACAAGTGCCTTTCTTTGTGGGATCTGGCCCTGCAGATGGAGAATGTCCCTCCTCTATTTCACTAAGTCAGAAAGATGATACTTGTGCACTGGTCTAGGAAATGATAAAGGGGATGTTCCTGCTGCAAAGGCTCATTTGTGCCTAGATTATCTCTTTGAGCTGAAGGAGGGGAAAGTGGCCTTTAACAGCCCTAAGCCAGGAGAATAAAACAACACAAACGATGGAAAATGCACAGAGATTAGGAGTTGGGTTGTTGCATTTGTGAGGAAACTTTTAAGGTGACTTTTAAGAGTTTAGCACTTTTCAACAGCAACAGGGAAGTCACCAAAGGAAATTTTGCTACCTGGTGTTCCAATATTACTGTAATGGAAGTGATGAATTCTGAGGTATAAGAGTGACATATGACATAAAACCTGCCATAGGCCAACCTTGGACATAACTGCTGACCCAGACTGAAATTTTATATAATGAATTAAACAGTGACAGGGTTAAGTAGATAAAGATATTAGGTGTGTCCTTTTCATTTCCAGCAAGCACAGAACAAACCTGAACTCCTACCACCGTCTCCATTTGCAAAGTTTACTTCTATAATCTTTCTCCATCCTGGTTAGACCAAAAGGAAAAGAACACATTGGCTCTTGTAATAAAATAAATGTATGATCCCTGCACATTACTGCCTTTGTAGTTGCTTTTACCCTGAAAGAGCCCAGCTCTAGTGCACAGTATATTTTTCATCATAAACTTGCTCATGTATGCATTCCAGATGGCGTGAAGAAGGGGTTCAGGAATTCTGGTGGCAACCGCCAGTATTACAAAAATAAAGGTAGGGCCCAGTTTTATGATGAACCTTGATCTTAAGGAGTTTATAACTAGACTGGCTCCAAGTTATACTTGGAATACATGGATACATTTATTACATCAGTGGATTCCTTCACCCGCTTAAAAAAAAATTGCCTTGGCTTTTGGGGTTTTTTGTTGTTTTTTCCTTTTTTCCATTTTGAGTGAAGAGGTTGCTTGCAGTTTTCAGATGTTTCATGGCCTTCATTCCATATTAAAAAAGAATTGATTAAAAGGCAGCTGGCAAGACAACAACCCCTTGGATATTGTAATAATTTTCCACTTGGAAACAAAACATTCTTCCACATTCCAGCTATCTAGGTTGATTAACTTTGCAAAGCATTATGGTGTACAACAGTGCTAACTCATTTTCTGGTGTATTTTTGATATGAAATATAGCCTTTTTCTTAAAATGGTCCATTAATAATTATTTGCATCAATACACAAAAATATGGCAATTAAGGATGCTGAAGTGGTCTATTAAGCTCAACTTTTATGGGAAAAGTTTTTTCCTTCATTTTGTTTTTAAGTTCTTGCCAACAAGAAATATGAGCTCAACCGAAATAGGTTTTAGGAAGAGGGAGGTGATAGGCCCCGGTTCAGGAAAGGCTTTCAGCACATGGTTATGTTCCAGTGCTTTCACTGGGATTTAATCACATTCTTAATTTATTTGTGAACAGAGCTGGCTTTTTTATGAGCAAATCTTTACAGTGGACAATTTTTTATGATAACGTGTTGGAGTTTGCTGTAGTCCTGTAAAGTGGAATAAGGGTGGCACAGTGTGAGGCAGGAAGCAAAGCAGGAAACAGAAACCAGGGACACGAGGCTGGGCAGGCTGGAGAGCAACGTGGGGATGGACAGTCCATCAGGAGAGAAATCATGGAAAAAGGACCACTGGTTGAGCAGTTCTCTGTGTTACACTGAAGGCAGCAGTAATTTCTTCTAGTTTTTGCAAAAAAAAAAAATCTACTGCAGTTGTCTGGACTATGCATAATCCAGAGGAACTCACCTCTCCTGGAGGTGGTCATGTCACCTTTCTGAGGTGTATTTTGGTTACAACAAGGGGATGGGGGATGGCTTGGTTCTTCCAGGAGATGCTGTTCTCTTTTTCATGATGAAGGGGGAGCTCAGGTGATGGCTCCAGCTGCACGAATCCCATCCCAGCTCTCTGACTTCATAGCTCTTCTTTTCTGTTTTTTTGTGAAAAAAGGAATCCATCAAAAATGGCTTTTTACTCCTCCAGGGTAAGGAATGGCCTTATTTAGGAAATTTTTTTTTGTTAAGTAGTTGAGTGCTCTACCTTGAAACAATCTCCTGTGATACTCACACTACTGAGCATGGAGGAAGTAGTAAAAGGTTTGTCTGTCCATAATCCTCCCTTCATTTCTGATTTGTCTTCTGGGCCATGGCTAAAACATTCAAGCACATCTTGGAGTAAGACACAAGTGAGTGAGTTAAACATGAGGCAGTAAATATCCTGGCTTGTGTTATTTTTCTGCTCTTTGAACTCCAAAAGCAGTTATTTGTCATTTATTTGATATCCCTTGACAGTAAACATGATGTCTGAGTGGAACTAGCTCCTGGAAAGCTCTCCAATAAGGTCAAGACATGCAAACAAATGAAAGCAGCAATAATATAGATGTTAACCACTGCACCCCCCCTTTTTTCATAACTTTTTAGCTTGTGCACTACTGTATTTTTGTTGGCAGCACGTGGTACTATTGCTTCTGCAATAATTCCTCTCCATGCACAGCAAACAGAAAGGATTTCAAGCATTTTATTTCTTGTCAGCTTTGATAAATGCAGAATGATTTACCTAAAAGAGCAAAATACCAGGACCAAATTTTTCAAAGCTTTTTTGCTTTTTTTCTTCCTTTTATTTATTTCTTTATTTATTTATGGTCATTCAGAAGGCAAACTGCACTTCTGTAAGCAGACAAACAAACCCAGGGTTTTTTCTGCATAACTTCAAGGCTTGTTCCCTTTGATTCCTGCCAGTGATGTCATGGAGCCCAGCTGCTGGGGCTCTCCATGATTTCCCCTGCTCATGTTTCACCCAGTCATTTCAGGCCCTAATGGAATTACTCTGAGCAAAACCTGGTTATTCATGGTTCAGCTCCTGCATCAGCTGATGCCAGGAACTCTTCTCTGGGATGTGTGGAGGGGAGGTACAGGCAATTCAGGAGATTTTAAAGAATGTTTTCCCTTTTTGTTTATTATCAACCCCAATGCAGATCAGCACACTGTGGGGCTGTGAGGGATACAGGCATTAAGCTGATATTGTCAAACTTTCATTGTTTGTCTTCTCAGTGGAATCTTTTGACTCCCCAGCTGATTTTGGGAAAGTAAAGCCCATCCTGTTGCTATTTGGTGCAGTGGAGAGGATTTTGATAAGTAGTTTTGAGCAGTTTTGTGGGCTGTTGCTTGCTAACAAAAAGCACTGTGCACAGGGCTGGTTCTTGGTTCCTCTCTGCACCTCAGTGCAGCACCTTTGCCTGCTCATGCTGAGGTTTTTCATCTGCTAAACATTTTCTTTTAAAAAAATGAATCATGTCACTATTATCCCTCCATAGCACCACCAAAATGGGACAGTATTCCCTGATTTAGGGGGGAAAAACTGTTCAGTGCCCTCTTTGAGTGGCTCAATTTCACACATGTCCTCTTCCAGGAGGCTGACCAAAGCACAAGTGAAGATTAGTCTGAGCCAGAGCAGAGGTAACAAATAACAGGGGTGTCTGCCCTAGCATACAACCAGGTTAGGCACCTGCAGAGCTTTCTTAGCTGCAGTGTTTGAGAGCCTGAGACATAATTTATGGAAAAATCAGGTTTTTTCTGAATTATATAAGCTCTGTATGCTTTCCCATGGAGTAACTTCATAAAAATACCTCATTAAATGCCTCCTTGATGTCCCTCATGTCCAGCTTTAGCTGATTTGCAGTGTGAATTCTCTGGGCTTCTAAGAGATTGAATTTCTAACTCCTGTAGTGTCTTCATGGAGTCCTTTTACATGGAATATCCAATTTTATAGGGGGCGTGTGTCGTTATAAATATATAAATATGAAATTGTCTTATTTTCTTCACCACTGAAGGTTTTTTGGGCTTTTGAATATTGCTGTTATTCTTTACCCACTGCTGAAATATTTTTATTTTGTTATTCTTTATATTCCCATATTGACTGGAGGCATCAGTGAAGACTGAACATGCCCAAGTGGGGAGACAAAGACAAAGTGCAGGAAGGGGAGCACTTGCATGGGCAGGGTCAGTGAGAAGGCAGCAAGTATAGAAAACCACTCCTCTCACCTTTATTTTTTTACCTGTATTAAGGACATGGATATGTTGTGGTTCCTGCAAAGCCAGGAGGGAGATTGGCAGCTCCAGAGTGACTCCATCCAAGAATTAGATGATGAAATTAGAATGATCTGAGTTAGAGATGCATCCCAATCCCTGGTTAGCAGCTATGGTGCCTGACCTGTGGAGCCCAGCCTGCTCTTCCACCAACCCTCACTCAGTGTGGATCCCTTCAGCCTGACTCCTGCCCCATTTATTGTGTGGCCTCTGCCCTGCTTTGCAAAAAAAAAAAAAATTAAATAAAAAAGAAAAAAAGAATTACTATTAGAAAAAGATGGAGCATGAAGAATTCCAGCCCGAGAGCGGAATGTAAGTGAATTAATCTCTCCTGGTGAGGAGGAAATTATTTTTGTTACTAGCAAAGGTTGTTTTTTCGTCAGTATTTTTCTCTCAAAGCTTTCAGGCATCCATCAAAACCCAACAGCTTAATTTCTGTAGATACAATGTTTCACTTTTTAGTTGCCAAATAACCTCATATATTTAATTTTCCAGATTTTTTAGATGCTTTCAGGAAGTTGTCACAAGAGACCCTCCCTGGATACATTTCTTCTTCCAAGAAAGCCACTTAAAAAAAAAAAAAAATCAGAACAAAGATGATTCAAGCAGTTTTGTCCTACCCAGAGACAATGCTGCAGCAAAGCCTCAACTGCCTTTTATTAAACTCAGCCAGAATCTTTCTGGCCCTTTTCATGTGCTGAGGGTGGGGGCATTGATCTGCTGCAGCCTGGCCCGAGCAGGGACCCAAACTCGGCGTTTTTCAGCTGTGCCTGTCCTCTGCTCCCCCTTCCTTCTTTGTTAAATGGAAGTTGGCGTAACAGAAGAGAGGAGCCTGCCAGGAGGGTATCAGAGTCAGCAATGATCACAATCAGACACTGCAATCAGATTGCTCTTCCAACTCCTGGGAAGAAATAACCATCTGTTTCAGTGGTTACAGCGGGGAGAAAAAAGAAAATAAAAAAGAAAGTCAGAGGCATGTCCAGGTTTTCTATTTCAAACAGTGCCTGATGCTTGTCTGGGAACACAGAAATGGGCTTTGGTAGTGGTGGTGCAAGTTCTGGACCAGAGGCAAATATCCAGAACTCACCTCCTGTGCAGGAAAATCAGGTGTGGTGCCCATGACACTTTAAGTATTTCCATTTTCTTTCTGGGACCTGAGTTGGATGGTAGCCTAAGACATGAATTGAGTAGCCATAGGCCATCTGTCCTGTGGATTTCCACTTTTTTTTTGTTTTTCCCCTCCAAAATGCACTGAGAGAAGCCTGTTGCTGTGACTGGAGCTGCTTGGTCTGCTGGGGTAGGTGGGACCTGCTGCCCCCCTTGTCTGTGCCCCATCCTGCACAGGTGGCTCCACCTTGGCCTCTCTGTGTGGTGTCCTCCAAGCCAGCAAATATTCCAGGCCCCAGAGTGCTACCGTGCGTGTAACAAAGGGAAAATTCATTTATTCACTCAGGCAGGTGATGGATAGTCTGTCAATGTTTATACAGTAGACACAAGCCTAATTTTCAGGTATTAGTTGATTAACACTTGAGTCATAGTGTGTGTCCTGTGTCCAGTAATGTGGAACATCAAATGTGTGAAAAAGATTAATAGTGTGCACAGATGTTACTCAGAGGATCAATTTGTCTGGGGTTTGAAGAGGTGGTACCCTGCAGATCAATAGCAAAGGAGAAAATTAGAGTAATATGTTGATAGAAATCCCAGCCGAGTCTATGCATGGCTGGGTTATCTGCTCCAAATACTTTGCTTCTCGTAAAGCCTTTCAAAGGCTGCAACAAAATGTTAAAAGCACATTCTCCTGTAAATTTTTGTTGTTTCTTACAGACCTACAGCTTCCCCAAATGGCAGGCCCTGACCAGGGGACACAAAGCAGCCCTTGTGCAAGGGGCTGAGCAGCCCAGGAAAACTTTTCCCTGGCATTTTGAGTGAAGAACACTTCCCTGTATTATAAATAGCATCAGGGAGGAGGGCAATAGAAATAAATGTTGCTCTGTAAATAAGGGAACCAAAGTTGGGCAGTGGAAGGGCTCTCTCTAGATGAGCTCAGCCTCTCCTGAGCTGTAAAGGAGGAGTGTTGTGGTATTTATTTCCCTGCAGTCTCCAAATGCTGCCCAAGGGGAAGTGCATGGCAGCAGAGGATGGGGAAGGCTGGGGCAGGCTCAGGCACTCACACCCCACAGAGGCCCCTGTGCTGCAGGTGGGCTCCCCACCCCCTGTCCTGCCCGTGCAGAGAGGCTGTGAGCCCTGAATGCCCCCAGAACAACCTAGAGAGAGCTTTTTCCTGCAGTGGCAGAACAATGTGCCTTGAATTTAGTGCCTGATTCCTGCAGCAGAGGCTCAGGAGCTGCCCGGTGTGCCCAGCCCCATCGCCCATCACTGGCACAGCCTCTGGCAGCAGAGTGCTCCAAGAGGGTCTGGAAGTGATGGGAAGTGGTACAGCAACAGATCCCTGTTATCTGAAAGACCTAAACCGTGTCTGGGCAAAGCTCTGGAGGGGTCAGTGCACCAGGCAGCCCCACACCTGCAGGCAGAAGGACACAGCTCATTCTCTCTGCTCTCCTCTCTGGGGCTGCAGGGATCAAGTGCAGCTGTAAAGTCTGAAGGGAGGCAGAGATGCTCTGGAATGGCTCTGAGGTGGGTGATCCTGTGGGCAAGGCAGCCCCATCCCATGGGAGGAGTGGGGCTGGACCTCTCCTGTGGGACAGCTGTGGAGCAGGAGCAGCTGGAGCTCAGCCAGGGCTGCCAAGGGACACCCAGAGGCTCTGAGTCTCTGTTTATCTGTGCTGTTCAGAAATGGTTCCTTGCCACTGAGACAGAAAGCAGCTTTGGACAGAAATTTCAGCCTATGATGGGAATGTCAGCAGTGTTATGCTCTTTCATATTTTTTAAAGCCTGGCTTTCTGCAAACTGACATATTTACATGCTTGCTTTATAACATTGGCATGGGATTTATGAAATTGCCTTGAAATTAATGTCTATTTCTAACAAATTTAAATTAAAAATGACCATACCCACATGAGAAATAGGATAGGAAATTTAATTTAAGGGAAAGCTGGGAATGTGTATGTTTCTGTTGCATATATTTCAGGCTCTTTCTGTTGCAACATAACAACATGTGTGAATGAGCGCCTGGTCCTTCCAACACAACCTATGGAGGATGGTACTTATACAAAAAGTTGTTTTGTGAAATTAGCAGGAAATCTTGGAAATTAAGAATTCCATTTTGCAGCAGATTTTTTTCAGGGATCCAAATCCATCTGCCCAGGGGCCTAGTGCCCCAAAACAGGGGTAAGGAGGGAAAAGAAGGGGCTGCAAACCCCAGGAGAACAGGGTTAGCAGCAGGCAGAACAGCCATGCCCTTTCCCTTACCTCTGCCAGGTCCAAGCCAGCCACTCTGTGCAATTAGAGCCTTTCAGATGCTTTAAGAAACAACCACAACTTCCTTGCTGAGGATTGGCATAAAATGCTCTGGACCATCATAAAACCAGCAAATTCTCATTTTTGTCAGCACAGGCAGTAGCAGCTGAGCTTACATGCCCCAGACCAAAGTCCAGAAGCCAGGCTTGGCGATTTGTTTCCTGCACAATATATTTATATAGACAACTAACCCGTTGCTGGTCTGCTGGCAGTTTTGCATTTTCCTTGTAAACTGTTCTTATAAGCTACAACACATCTGGGCATTCTTAATTCTGCCTCTCACTTCATTACCTTTCATAGGAGACTCTGGATTTACAGCAAAAGAATCAATAGTTTGAAAGTTTTAAAAAGTGCAATATTAAAAATTTAAAAGAAAGCAGGAAATCATAGTCTCCATTCAGAGGAGTAAAAAAAAAAAACCAAAAAAAACCCCAAACCAAACAACCCAGCACAAAAACTTTTTCTTTGGGTAAGGATTGGGGCTCACAATTAGTTATCTTCACACAGGGCAGTTGGGGATTTCTTCTAAAATCTGTGTGCGAGCACACTTGGCTTCTGGAATCCACATTAAAAATATTCAAAGAGTTTAGACACAGCACGGTTTGTTGGCAGCCTTTATGCAAAGTGGACTCCAGCAAACAATCTGTTGCTGTTTACAGGACTGGAATGAGGGGTTTGGAGGGGGAATTGGGGTCTGTGAGCAAATCCTGCTGCCCACTGTGGGCAGGAGCCCCAGCCCAGAGGGACTGATCCATCCCCTGCTGCAGGATTGCTCTCCCTTGAGCAGATGTAATTGAAATCAGATCTCTGTGCTGCCTTAGGATTCCTCTGGCAGAGCTGGTCTTGGCATTGTTTTCTTTACCATTTTTCCTATTACTGTTAGTTGCAATCACCAGAACAAGGCAGCGAGGGACAGGAGAGAAGAGCAGCATGCTGTGAAATTGTTGAAATAATTCAAAGGTTTCCACAGGAAACATCATCTCCAAGTGCTTGAATGCAGCCTCCCAGATATAAATATAGTGCAGGGAAAGAGAGGGAGGGGGTGAAAAGGAAAGGGAGAAAGAGATTTAGTGATATGAAGAGGCTAAAACAGTACGAGCAATTTGTAAATTATACAGGCTCCATGCCCTGAGGAGCCCTGGAGAGGGGAGCAGAGGGAAGATGCCTCAACAGGGCTGAAACCCAGGTCTGAGCTCTGCAGCACCCTCCTTGCTTTGCTTCACAGGCATCCTTAGACCCCTTCTGGGTTTTTTTCCTTGCAATGATGAAAGTTTGAAAAATAAAAGTTGATTACAGAGCAAACCCGTGCTTGGTTCAAAGGGGATCCTTCAGCACATGCTGAGAGCAGTGTCAATAACATCCATGTATTTATTGACCAATACCTTTCAATCATTCAGGGAAACATTTTGATTTTAGTAGATGGCATCCTTGCAGTGTAGTCCATTCAAACTGATAGTAGCTGTCCCACTTTACTATCTACAGCACTAAAATTTGCTATGTTTTCATATTTTAAAATGAAAATGTCGGTACAATTATTTTAAAGAGCAAAGCCAACTTATTTTCTGAGCCTGGCTAAGTAGGTCAAGTTTCCAAATTAATATTTTGGTTCATAGATGTGGTATATTTAATTTGTAAAAGTGTACATTTTAGGAATGATGAAATAATTCTGCATTAAAGCTGGTTTTAATTAAAAAAATAGCTATTCAGTTAATCAGAATTTCTCAAAAGCAATAGTTACTCTTTTGAGAGGGAATTTTGGGTTGTTAGAAGATATGGAACAGCTTTCTGGTTTTGAAACCGTGATTTTGGAGGTCTTGTAGTTTGGTTGAGCAAGACGGAGAAATTCTGCACAGAAACATTTTAATGAAAAGTCCTTTTAATTTCCTTACAGCTGTAATTCGGTAATGAGAGGGAGGGGACCTTTCTGCACTCAATGCTTCTGAGGAGCCAAAAAGTCCCCATGCCATCCATGGGAGTAGCTTGCACTTTGGGAATTAGTATTTGATGCTAAACAGCCAAGTTTGAAGCATTTTTCTGACAAAGTTGCCTTGCAAGAGCAGAAATCCCATCTCTCCTCCTGCCTTAGGAGCCCAGAAATTCCTGGGAGCTCCCTGCACCCCCTTTGTCTATAAACTGCCTCTTTGTCTATAAACAAACTTCAGCTTGGTCCCCTCTCCATCTCTCCAATCCTTTGCATGAAATCATTACCAGCTACTTGCTATGAACTTGCCATTCTTCAGCTCACAATTGTTGTTGTCAGCTTCACATAACAGTTCATCCTTTTTCTGCTTAATCAGAGGCATTAAATTTCAGGTATTCACTGAAATAGAGAAGAGTTTTGAGGTTTCCAAATAGTTATTTTAATGAATCCTGTGATATTTTTAATGAAGAGGTCAGAAATACATATTTTTTTCTTTTCTAAATGTTAATAAAATACAGAAAAAGAAAAAAGGGGTGGGGGAAGCAACTTTCCAAAGATTTTAGTCTGGTGACTGGTTGTCCTTTGTGCATCTGTTCAAGTATTTTGTGGTTTGCATTTACGTCTGTATTTGCCCAATTTACAGCTTAAAAAAAAAAATCAATAGTAATGTTATATTTTCATGAAACCAGCATTTTTTAACTGAGATCTCATGAGTAAATTAAATTACATCCAAGCTGGATTACATCCAAGTTGGATCGCAGTTGCAGGCCCTGATTCTGCAGATGCTTGCACACATGAATATTCCCTCTTAGTTTGTGCCTTGGGCTAGGACTTGAGAGACCTGGAACCTTGTTCTAGGTCTGCTACATCCTCCCTCTCCCCTGGTCCATTATTCTCTCTGAATCTCAGTTATTACTATTAGAAAAAAAAAGACAGATAGAGAAAAGATGGACTCATATTGGCAGTTGATTTGATGTTGCATATATTTTTCATATATATTTATGATATATCACTTTCTCTGGTCATATATGAGCTATTAAATCACAATATATACCAAATATATGGTAAAACAGGCCTTGTTTGCTATGCTTGTCCCAGACCCTCCTGAAAAGTATTTAGTCTGTGACAGCAAAGCTCCTATTGAGGTTTCACTGCTTTTCCTCCTGTTTTTTGATATCCTGTTGTTTCTACATCCTCCTGCTCCTGGTACAGGCAGACAAACTAGAGTAAACAAGAGCAGGGCTAAATTCTTCCATGCAGGAACCCTCTTTAGTCTGTGCTTCTTTAGGGCTGACAGAGCAGAGCTGCCACATTACAAACAAATACTGATAATAGGGAATAAATTCCAATACAAAGCTTCAGAGAGTCAAAAGTTCTGTCAACAAGGAGAACCAGTGGAGCAGGAGGACAGAAATCCGTGGTGCAGCATGGAGAACAAAATTGCCCATGTGGTTGAAAGCTGATCTTTGCTGTAGGCAGTTCTCTAGGCTATGACATAAGGCTGTACATGAATTAAAAGAGGAACCTAAGCCTTGGAGACATTAAATGTGGCTGAATGTGTTACTGCATGTCAGCTGGGCTGCTGTGACTGCCAGGGTGTCAGCTCAGCTCAACACCTTCCACGCTGGGCTTGGGGCAGCCACAACACCTTGAGCTGCTCTAGGAGCTCACACAGGGGTGGCTGCCACAGTGAGGCACCACAGTTTGTTCTGACCCTGTCATGTGGGTTTGTGCCTGATGCCTTCGTGATCTGGGGAGGTCTCAGAAGTAGCTTAAGGAGAAATGGGGAGAAGGAAGGATGTTTATCCCTGTTTGTTTGCAGCAAAATGAGAGAACAGCTTGTCCAGACCTTTAAAAATATGTTGATGAGGGACCTAGTTAATGAAAGATGGAAATTTCTCGAGGATGTTGGTTTTACTACTCACCATAGTGCAGGGGATAGCACTTATGGAGAATGTGAGAAGGGCTCTCACTCCAATAGACCCCGTGAGGGCAAGGTAGTAAAAATCCAAATCCCTCAAGAGTTCACAGTCAGCAGCTATTACCCAGCCCAAGGGCCTGAAAAGTTGGAATGAAGCACATGAATTAACCCTTCACTGGTGTGGAAACCAGCCTAGTTCATGGCATGCACTGAAACCCTTTAGAATGTTCATTAAAGTTAACGTGTTCCTTTGCAGTTGGCAATTTTTATAGTGGCTGTTCTTTAATTCAACAAACTCTGGCCACTTTGCCCCAAAGTGGAATTGAAGTTCATCAGATTAAGTGTCAGGATATAGCAAATAAGTAAATAAATACACTGAAAATAGAGACTATGAAATTAATTTCTCTTTTTCTAATTTCCCCCAAATATCTTGTAGTATTCCTGTCTGAGACTGAGCTCTGTGAGGTAAAACAGCTTATCAGATATTCAACATTAGGTATACAAAATTATATGCTTATAAACCACACCATACCATTAGACTTATATGTATATAAAATAACTTCCTTTCTATTTAAAGCCTATGTATCCAATGGATATTTTCCAGTGCATTGCATGACTCCTCTTCCTCACCAACCATCAATGACTGCAGGACACAGACCTCCTTCCCAATCAATGTATGCTTGTCCCCTCCTTCAAAAAAGAGCATTATCCCATGGTGTTTAGGTGAAAAAGCACACCACAGGATCTTAGAGTGGCTGTGGCAAGAAAAGATCCACTGTGATTTATGCGAGGTGCATTGGGAGCTGTCTGATGTGAAGTCAGCAGATGAAGGGCAATGAATAATTCAGCACCAGGATCCGTCACATCATCTCTCTTCCTATGTTATTGCTGTTTTTACGTAATTGCAAAGTGAAAAATAAATTGATGTCATAAAGAAAGCTGCATCATTTGTCTGGGAGTGCACATAAGAATTAGAGGTGCAGTTCTGCTGCTTTGTGAGCCTGCATGGTGTTACAGTGTGCAAAATTAAAAATGTGTCTTTGTGAACACCTTCTCTAGGGTTGGGTGGGTGATCCATGACAGCTTTTACATTGGCATTAGTGGCCTGCACTGATGGAGAGTGATGTCTCTGAATTGCTCCTTCAAGCACTCCAGTGCCATTGCCCTTGCTTTGTGCTTCCCCAGCAAGGCTCTAATGTGGAGTTGGAGCTGGATCACAGGGGAAATTCTGTTTGCCACACTGCAGACAGAAATAAAGCCAGGGGAGGGAGTCACCTGCCTCAGGGGAGATTTGGAAGGAGAATTTGTGCCCCATGCTTGTGCTGTGTTACTCTGTGCACCCCAAAGAGAGAACTCGACAGAAAGGGTTTGGTCAGTGGGCTCAGTGATTCTGCAACACAGGAAGCTCTGCTGGCTAGATATGGACACACAGATATCTCCTGCTCTCATTGTCCTGAATGTCACAGGAATTGAGCTCAGGAGCCAGTCCAAGGGATGCTTTCCTTGCCTGTAGAGCAGGACAATATTTTGTACTGACTCACAAGTTTTAGGTTGTATGAAAACCTCAAAACCCCCAAAATTCTTGCATTTAGGAATGGAAGTTTAGGAGTTGCCCCTTTCAGAGGTAGGTCTGAAAATCTGAATATGGACCAGTAGCAAAGAGATCGGGACAGGAACTGGAAGAATTTCTGGATTATTTGTTCCCCTTTTCTGGTGGAGTGCATTATCCATCCCTGTGTTTAAGTGTGGCTCATGCTCTGTGCCCTTCTTGCTGCTATTATTCTATGACTGGAAAGAAAAAAAAAACCAAACCGTGTTGGTATATCTCTGCTTTTTAACCTGAATTGTTTCAAAATACACCCTAACGAGCTCCAGCCTCTGAGTCCCCAGTCTCCCTTACAAAGCACAGTCCCTCCTCTGCTCTTGACTTTGTCCTTGCCTCACATCAGCGAGGCTGATGTGAGCAAATTCTATTTCTTAGGAAAGTTCTGACTCAACAATGTAAGCTTTTCAAAGGAGAATAAATGCAATCTGTGAACTGAATTGGCAATGCAGGCAGATTAGAAGAAATGCTATGCAATACCCAGATCATGCCATTTTAATATCTAAAGATGATTGCTTTTAGGAAGGAGACAATAGGTTTAGCATAGAGGTGACAAAACATATTCTTTTTGCTTTTCCTCTTGGTAAACAAAGTTCTTTCAGAAATCAAATGAAGCTGTATTATGCAACAATGATGGAAAGGGAAGACGTGGCATGGGGGCTGTCTCCCAGCTGGTGAGATAATAGGTATTTATCAGTGGGAACCAGTGGCTGCAGAGACCTTCTCATGCCTTTTGTCTTGCAAGGGCTTCATATTCTTTGAGTTAGGTTGTCAAAACTGAAGGGTTATGGGTTTGGTTTTTTTTTTTCATTGTTTTAATTGGTTTCCCTAAAGTCCAGGTCAGCTGAAAAAGCCTTCAGTTTTAGGGTGAAGCATCACTCACAAGCAGCATTTAAAGGGTGGCTGGTGAGGGGGAAGGGGAGAGAGATGCTGAAAGGGAAAAGGAAAAGTTTGCCAGGTTCTCAGTAACATGGTGAAGTTTGGCAGAGCTGCAGGAAGGTTGAGCTTTGCAATTTTCTCTCACTATGACATAACAAACTGCAGGTTCAAGGCAGAAATCACTGCAGTGGAAAGTAACAGGAACAGTTTCCTAGCTTAAGCAAAATAGTCTTTTTTTTTTTTTTGTCCAGGATTAATGGAAATTTACTGATAATTGAAACAAAAACTTGCCCATATGAGCAACCCTACAATACTTCTCCATGGAAATACAGAAGTGTCAATGCTCTGAAGTAAGAAAAGTTTATGCCTAGATTCCAAAGGCACTATTTTAAAAAAGTAATGCTAAAAAAAAAAAAATAAAAAAAAAAATCTACCTGAAAGTATCCTTTATAATCTCTTTTTAGAAAAATTGCTTTCCCTTCTTGAAAATAAAATAACAATCTCCTCCTCTTCGCCCCCATACCAGCAATCTTGAATATTTCAGGGATTGTAAATAATGAGGACTCGGTTATCTTCATGGAGACGATGTTGTTCTTGAAAACACTTAACTGGGGTCTTGGTTTTAAGGAGAAATATTCCTCAGTGCATTCTTGCTGTGAATTGTAAGTGCTGAGTTTCCGAGTATTTCCTAGCACATGCTTCACATTAAAGTGTAGGGCTTTCTTCTAATTTCTCATCCATTAATGGATAAACTCTACTGGGGTTTTGAATGCAAAGACATCAGAAAAACACATGCATAATTTGTTGTAGTTTATAAGCAAAGTTTTCCTGAAGTCACTTGCATGTATTTTCTTGCAGCTGGTCAGACAAAAAGTAAAGCAGAATGAATTCTGTTTGAATTCTGTTTTACTGAGTGTGTATTTAACTCTAAGGAACTGTATAACCCAACATAGGATGTAGGTGAAGAGACTCTAATCCAAACCATAGTAGGTGTTGTATTCCTTCTTCTGATGCTGAATTTCTAGCAGTACCATGAAAAATTTTGTAGACACTTTCCTGATGTGGATAATAAGATAATCTCAAGTACCCATTACCTGGACTGTGCTCTTGATCTGAACAGGACAGTGGGAAAAAACTTCTGTCTGATGGTAGAATTGCTTTCCACAAAGTATCATTGGGAAGGACACCCACAACAACTCAGCAGTTTGTTCTTGCAAGTTTAATTTGGAAAGCAATCCTGTGTTTCCTGTAAAGCCTGTTACAGCTGTTTGGGGAGGGGGCTGTGGAAGGGATTGTGGTTGTTTTTATGCCTGGATTAGTTCCTGAGAAACCCTTTCCATTTGGCCCAGTAAGTGCAGCAAAGAGTTGGTGAATTTTTGGACACCAGTGATCTTACCTGGCTACTGGTTCCAGCTTGGCAGGAGACCCAGGGATAAAAAGATGCAGTTGCTGACATTCAGAAAAATCTCCCAGGACCAACCATCAGTGATGTAGGAGCACATTCTTTCCACTTTGATGACATCTGACCAAAACAGGAACAACAGGAGATTGGAGCAGAGGCTTTAAACCAGGATTTTATTTCTTCTGTTGCTGCTGTATTACAGCATTGCCACAAATTCTGCAGCCCAGGTTGCAGCTTTGAGGCCCCAGCCTCAGTCTCCATGTGCAGCATTTTCAGTGATCCTTATCTAGACAAGCAGCTTGTTTTGCTGCTGGGATTATAATCTTCTTTAAGAGGTGATCAGCACAACCCATGTTTTTTCCTCCAGCACAAAAATATACATTAATTAAAAATGTTTCTAGGCAGCTGGCACTGTTGCGTGAGACTAAAGGGAGTTCAGCAATTCTGGGGAGAGGAAAGGGAATCCCAGTGACAGAAGAGTTTGTAGTTTAGGGTTAACATGAGTGCTGCAAGGTTTTGGGTCTTTTTGTTCATGTTGTTAATAAGTACCATTTAGAATATGACTATTTCAAGGAAATTCTCTTCCAGGAAAACACACACCAAATGAAACCGGAGCATTAAATTCAAATCTGCAATGTGGTGTACTAATTAGTCTGCAAAAATTAATTAGTCTAAGGAAAAATAACATACTCTGGACCAAATTCTTTGGTGACTTCAATGGGAGGAGTGCCTGTATACCTTGGGGGTGGTGTTTAGATTGCCCTTTGATCTTCACTTCTGGAACTCAAGTGCCAAACTGTATTAAAAATTCATTCTTAGAGCCCATTTTTAAAATACAGGCAGCCATTCCTAGAGGCAGCTGCATCCAGCCTGTGGCTGGGGGAAGGATGACACAACAAACCTTGCAGAAAGCAGCTTCACAAGGCTGGGGACCCTGGCAGGGCTAAAATGCAGTGTCAGACCCTGTAACCCTACTGCTTCCACCAAACAGGCACCTGATTTCTGTTCTCATGGGAGGAATAAGTGATGCTGCCTCTTTGTACAGTGAGAATAAAAGGCAAATTCTGTAAAGAATTGCCCTGTCTTATGCCAGCCTGCTGTGGACATTTGTAATTAAAGAAAATAGAACATCCCACTGCATCTCAGACTTGTCTTGTCTGTAGAGATTTGTTAATTCGTTTTTAATTCTATGTAAATTTTACACTTCTTTTTCTATTGCTCTAATTATTATTTTTCATCTCCTCCAGCCACTAAATTTTACCCCCATCCCCACCCAGGGGTGACACTCAAGTGTGACAAATGTAGAATCAGGAGTTTGTGTGGCAGTGCCCTCATGGGCAGCAGTCCATGCTATGGAAGAGCAGTGATGAGAATGTTTTAACCCAGTTTCCTTTCAGATTAATTCTCAGCAGGTTTTGCAGGTTTTAAATCTCTGATATTAGGCAACTGCCTCCCCTCCCTCAATTGCTACAATAGCCTATTGTTGTTTTTTGCAGAATACCAGGAAGAATTACAAATTTGGATATTTATGTAGTGATAAAGATATTTCACTGTATCATTGGTGTAGTATTAAATACAGCCTATCAATATTTGACGTACAGGCTGTCATCACTTTTCTGGGAAACGCTGTTATTCCTGGTTTTCAGATGACAGGAAACACACAAATTTCCCACAGAAATTGAGGCTCAGCTACCCAAGGGTTTTTCTGTATCTGTCTGTGTCACTTGTCCCCAGTGATGAGGGAGAAGGGGAGCAAAGAGGTTGCAGGCTGAGGAGGTTCTCAGTACCTGTCCTGGTGTCACTGCCTTGCACTCTGTTGCTTTGTCTTGTAATCTCAGATTTGTGGTCAGGCAGCTCTGAAGAGGTGGAGGACAAAGTTTCTGCTACAGCAGGTAGAAAATGTTCCATTACCACTTCATGTGCCTGGCATGGAAAAGTCAGATGGCTGAGGCACATGTGAAAATAAATATCTTTTCTCAAGGATTGTAACTGACCTAGTAATGACTGTGCTGTCTGTGAATGAACATTTCACGAGTGTAAAAGAGCTCCCTTTTTGGCCATGATTTTTTTCTGGTATATGTATTTTATTTATTTGATAAAATGAGCCCTATTTGCTCACTTTTGAGGTAATGTAATTTGGGCTGATAACTCCTCCCCAAAGAGTATCAGGTTGGTTTGGGTGATGATCCCATACACCCTGCAGAATCGTGATTCAAGGGCTTCCCTCTTCTCTTTTGGCAGATAAAGTATTGGATACTGATCCAACATCTTAGGAGAATCATCCTTTTCTTCCTTCACATATCTCCTCAGCTGCTGAGCAGCTGAAGAGCTGACA
Organism: Agelaius phoeniceus; assembly: GCF_051311805.1. Classification (NCBI taxonomy): domain Eukaryota; kingdom Metazoa; phylum Chordata; class Aves; order Passeriformes; family Icteridae; genus Agelaius; species Agelaius phoeniceus. The sequence goes on along the minus strand of NC_135279.1, from coordinate 4,315,463 downwards.
GAATTAAATTACATTGCTGCTGCTGCTATTAACAAAGAGTAAAGAGAAACTGTTACATCTGGCTCCACTTCTTTGCCAGAGTCTTCATTTAATTGTTTTCTAATTTGAAGAAAACCACAAATGACAAGATGAAACTGCTAGAAATGTAAATACAAGAGTCAAATTGCTCTTGTCAGATTTCTAGTTCACAAACCTTGGTAATGTGATTCTGCATATCTGACCAACAAATAAGGGTTGCAGCCCGTGGATGCTGTTGATTTCTCTGTTGAAATTTGCAGTCCCCTCACTGATAGTCACAAAAATGCTTTAGTTTGAAAGAACATGGAAGATGCTGGATTGGAGAAACCAGCCTCTCAGCTGCAGATTTTTTCAGTACATGCTCTAGGACAGCATTCCTTGGCAGTAAATGGGGAATTTAGAGTGAGCTGGGTCAGAAAAGGTTTCATTATTTATTCTCTGCCACTTTAAAAATAATTTTTTTCCCTCGTCCTTTTAGTCAGGTAGCGGTGAAATGTATTTGAAGAATAAATAAAGTTTCACAGACTGTGGTATGAAGGGTCATCCAATTTCTAAATGCATGATTATAAACCACTAGTTATACTGAAATTTTTTTTAAAATAGTACCATTAGTCAAATATTTTTCTCTAATAAATCTGCAAAAAGTTTCATTCTCACAGAAGAAATTCAGAGCAAAGCATTCCCAAACAGATTGTTGGTAAAGAATAAAGTTTATCCTTTGGAAAACCCCTATGAAGGGTGAAGTTCACATTAGCTTTAAAATGGTTTGTTATTCAAAAATAAGAAATTGTCCGTTACAAACCAAAAATGCAAACAAAATGTGCAAGGAAATGTTTCTTCTCCAATTGATGTCTGACCCTTAGAAACAGTCATAGTCCCGAGCTGCACTGGGCAGGTTTACAGAGTCAAACAGCAAAATCAATCACCACTAAAGTCTTCCCTGGCTGAAAGAAATCCCCAGGTAACGTGAGGACTCTTTATTCCTTTACAAATCCGCTGCAGCCTATCAGGGCTGGCAGGGGCTGGCAGAGAGTGACCCTTTGTGAGGCGTCCCCACTGCAGCTTTGAATGGCACCGTTGGCCAAGTGGCTGAAACCCATGCACTTCCTTTGAAGCTGCCCCATTGTGGAGCAGAACAGGCTCGGTGGGCTGATCCCTATCTGCTGCACGGCTCAGCGGCCAGGATGTCTTGCTGGGGCTGCAATGTCATGAGCACAGGGTTATCCAAGTGCTGCTGCTCCAGTCTGCTGGGGCTGGGGTTTGTTGTTGTTTTTGCTGTGGAGCTCTTGCAGCAAAGCTCAACGTTGCTGGTGATGTGACTGAAACACGGGGCTTTGAGAGAGGGGCAGAGCCCTGGGGAGGCAGAGGGGAGCGCAGCCAAGGAGCACCAGCAGAAAGTGCAGCTGTCACAGAAGAGAGAGGAGTTAAAAAGGGAAGGGGAAAAAAAAGCCTTGACTGTCCCTCAGGGGCAGGGGCTGCTGTCGTTCCAAATGCCGACAGCTTTCCAAACCTAAACCAAAGCTATAAAATATGAAATATAATGAACAAAAGTTGGCACCCACCCATGTGTAGCTGTCAGCCTAATAAAAACAAAATTATCTGGCAGCTGGCACTTAGGTGCTGGGAGATGCCAGCTCTGGACTCCTGCAGAACAGGTCTTGCCTTTGCCTTCTACTTCTGGGTGTTTGCTAGATTTTAAATTGTGCACCAGAGGGTGAGGAAAGAGTGAGCTCCATGCTAAGGCTGACCTTGGACATCAAAGTGAGCATCTCCAAACTGTGTGTCCTTCACATTTTCCTGCTTAGAGAGGACAAACAGAAGAGGAGTGTTGGAGGCTGTATGTTACTGTGTTTTAATTCCTCTTCCCCATCATTTATTTGTTAAGCACTAGACTAAGCTGCTGAACCAGCCACAGTAAGCAGAACTGACTTACATTTGATGGAGTCAATTCCAATGGTTTGGTGGCACAAAGCTGGCAAAGGACATAACCCCAAATCAGGGCTCCAGATGATTTTCTACAGCAAATTTCAAAAATCAAAACGAGGTATTATGAGAACATTTAAGGGTCATTCAGAGTGGACTCAATAAGAAAGGGAGTGACCAGTCTTTCCCTATATCACTGTTAGGGCTTGTATAGATTCTTTCTGTATTAATAATTAAATCTGTGCAATTAGGGGGATGAGTAGGTCAAAACAGCTCTTGGTGACAGTCCTCCATCTCCAAGTTTTGAGAGTCAGGGGTTAGATTTGACTGGAGTATGTGTCCTTACATCACATCTGGTATGAAGGGGTCTGAAGGACCAGGCACCGACCTGGACTTGATATTCCCCAAGAAGCTGAGGGACGTTTGGTGTTCCCCTGGACTGGGGGCATCTCATGTAGTTTATTTCAAATCACATCTCACTGGTGTGGAGGAACCCCTCAGTGACTGAAAGCAGTGCAGGGTAGGTGGGGACGAGACAAGGAATCCCTCTGGGGCCTGCACCAGGCTGAAACGTGAGCACAGACAAAATCAGGGTCTGCACGACACTTTAAGAAAAGAAGATTTTTAAGAGCAGCATGTGCCATTTGGGAAGCAATCAGGCTGAGGCAGTGGTTTTTAGGCTCACTGGGGAGTCTGGCTCCCAGCTCTGACAGAGGCAGACTGCTTTCCCAGCCGACACCAGCAGAGTGAGGTACCATGTGTGGGAGGAATCGTGGCAAACCCAGGCCTTTAATTCCAATGCAATCCTAAGATATTATACCTGCTTTGCGCCCCCACACTCCAGGAATAAATAGCTACCTGCAATTGCATTGCAGGCATATTGTTTTTACATTTTCTCTGAAAACTATTCCTCATTACAAAGAATCTACCTTGAGCGTGTCTCACTCTTTGCAAATTGCTGGGTGGAATCTCCCGTGAATCTCCCCCTCTGTAGGTTAGAAGGTATTTGTTCATTTTTATGGAGGGTGGCCTCTTGATACTCAGTGCAAACAGTCCATCCCTCAGGCACTCATGGCAAACAGAGAAGGCTTTTGGTAAATGGCAGTGCCCTGCAGAGTGGAGGGAGCAGTTGGTTACAGACATGTGAGGGCACAGAGTGGAGCTTCTGGGACACTTTGGGGCTGGGTGCAGCCTCCTTTGCTTGTCTTGGCCATGCTTTAAGGGCCTGGGGCTTGCTCCTCTTTTATCAAAATATTTTTCTCAGCTGCTGTGAATTTGTCAGCCATCCCCTCCCAGCTTTCCATGGCACTGAGGGAGTCTGTACCACTCATCCCACACTGAATGATGGGCTCTCAGGGTGATGGAAGCAATAGGCCTCCTGTCAGAAAGGCTTAATACTGTGTACATCAGTTGTATAGATCATCACAGTAAAAATTAAACCAACTCTGTACTGACAGAATTTGAGAGGATCTCCTGGTGTCATTGTGTACTACAATATTTGCATTCAAGGCTTCCCAGTCAAGGGAATTCTGTGAATAGGGACTTACACATGTAGTGCTCCTCTCTTAAATCTGAGGAGAATGTGGCACTCAGAGAGTGGCCATGAATTACTGCTCCTCTCTCCTCTGAAACACATCCCCCATGTGCACATCCACACAAGCACATGTAACTCTATCTAGCTATTTAGGAACATATGCATGACCCCAGAGGTCTTCATGGCTGAAAGGAAATTTTCATTACAAATGATCTATGTGAAGACACAATTTGTCATAGCCAGCCTCCTAATGGTTAGCTGCAATACACGTAAATAGGTGTACTATGCATTGTTTATCTGGCTCTTATGTGTAATTAAGGTTGTTGTAGAAAGATTTGCTTCCAATTCCCTCTGCCTGTGGGTCTGGGGAATGTCTGCTGAGATCCTGCTTCATGTCACTCACTGCAGTGGGGAGGCTGCTGGAGTTTGCTCTTGTGTATCAATTATATATCTCATGTCAGGATAATAAAGGAGCAAAAATGGAAGTGTTTGCATAGCAAATATGAAGATCCAAGTGAAGCTACAGACCAACTAATCTGGCCTTAAACCATGGATCCTTCGCACTTACTGGAGTTTTAAACAGTAGCCATTTAGCTTCTTTCTTCTCACACCTGAGATAACCTATTTTTTTCACAAAAGATATGATGCAAACCCCAGTGAAGGCAATTTCAACATGGATATCAGATAAGAAATATTGCCAGCAAGGGTGACCAACCACTAAAACCTGCTCCCATAAGATGCTGCTGGTCTCATTTCAGCCATTTAAAAAACTGTCTTCATGCTAAGGTACTCATCCAGTATCCCAAAAAGGTTAGTGGTGAGACAGGTACCACCAGAGTCAGTACAGCCAATCTGTCCTGAGATGCACTGAAATCACTGCAGAAGCACCTGCTTTTCTCCACAGACTGCTGCAGGAGACTTAAGGAGTCATTTAGACCAGACAGTTGATTTCTAGAGAGCTGCATTTATATTATGTTGTGTTTGTGTTGCCCATGGAGGTTTTCCAAGACATGCTTTGGCTGCAGCCCTGGTTTCCTGGTTGAGATGCCTGGACCACTGCAAACTGTGGAGTGTGCAATGCAGGACATGAGCCTGGATAACAGCTTGGATAATCTCAATGGTCCCTTCTTCCCTTAAAATCTCAGATTTGAAGCCAGGGCCTGGACTGCAGCACAGAGTTTGAACATCCCATTGAACAAGTCAGAAGTGAGAGAGCAGACATGTGATGCACAGAGGTGTCTGAAGCTGCAGATTCTTTTCCAGACAGGAGATCTGCTTATGGGGGGAGCTTGAACAATAGACCATTCAGGAAGGTCTCTCTGGGACAGCTCATGGGCTGTTTTGCCTGCAGAATCTCCTTTGGAGAAGATACTCTTTCCTCACTCTTGAGAGATTGAGACAGAGTAATGTCACTAAAACAATGCCTCAGAAAGACCTTCTAGGGAGGTTCCTCTTTAGTCTTATTTGAAATGTTAGAAGACCAAATTTTTGTGTGTGTTTTTGTTCTGATGATATATTCTTGCAAGGATTCAATCTGTCATCAGAGGGTGCATGAAATTCCCTCTGACAATTATGGGGGTTCCACCCATAGACCAAAAAAAAAAAAAAAAAAGAAAGAAAGAAAAGGGAGAAAGGAGAAGGGCAGGGAGCTGTTCTTTCTATCAGCAGCCCCAAGCCCCACATTTGCACAGTGCCAAGGGCTGCACAGCATGGAAGTTGCTGTGATCATTCACATCAGGAATCAGAGTTGCTGCCTGGGAAGGACTCAGGAGGTTTCTCACAGCACCCAGATCAGCAGCCCAGCCTGTGTGGGTTGGGGTGGAATTTGTGCTGCCAGGTCAGCCATGGACAGGGCTCCTGCCTGCCCCTCCTCACCCCTCCATGTCCAGCTCCCCACCCTGTGGATCCCTGGCTCTGGAGCCCTCAGCAGCCCCGGGAATGGTTTCCTCTCTCCGGGTGCAGCCGGCTGTGCTCGGTGCCAGAGCGCTCTGGAAGGAAATCATTCCCAGTCAGCCTAATGCCATAACAAGCTCTGCAACAGCTGCAGCAGTGATATGCTGGCAAGCTGTGTTGACCTTTTAAAATGAATAAAGAATGACTATTTCCACAGTACATATAACTCTTGTCCCAAACCCTATCTGTGTGCCCAGACAGCACAGGCATGCTGCTGAATTTGCAAGGAAGCATTTTTTTTTTTATTTTTGCCTTTTTCTTTTTTTTAATGTCAAATTTTATCAAAGCCTATAAAATTATTTTACAAAGGTTAATCCTCTGAAGTTTAAAGTCAAAATATCCTATTCTAGAAGATGGCAAACAGGCTGTGAGAGGTTAAGGAATTTTGTAGTGATCATACAGTGCACTTGTTAAAGGCAAGGGAATAAAACCTGGAACTTTCAGGTCTCAGTTCCCTGTTAATCCCAGCTCCATCCTTTAAAGAAATGTGTAATTGAAGAAACAGGGTGTGTGTACAGAGATCTTTTCCAGCAGTCTGGAGTCTAGAGATTTCCCAAGCCAGAGAATCTGAAACCCAAGTCTTGTTTACTGGCCACTTAACAATCTCCTCCACATGTTTGCCTTTCATCCAACACCTATTGCTGCCTTATAAGTCAGGATGGAGGTCAAATGTTTGGAGATCTTCACTCCACAGCTGGAAATCTGGCACCATCCCTTGGAGAAGGGCGACTATTCTGAAAAAAAATCCAATTAAAAAAGGATGTATCATAATTTAGTGGAGACTAACTTGTTTCACCAGGATTCTGGCTACCTGCCAGTTGACTTAGAGAGTTTCTGAAGGTCCTCAGATCTTCCACAAGTTTTCAAATTATAAATTTTGAAAATTCATTTAGAAAAAAATAAAAAGGCCTAATACCAACCTAGACTTTTCATTAGTGGGTTCTCATGGATGACAGCAAACTGAGCACCCTCCTTTCTACACCAGTGGCTCTGGCTCAGATATCTGGGAACCCAGCTGATATTTTCTGCTGGGTCAGAAGCTTCCTGTATGACCCAAGGAAAAATATATACAAGTGTGCCTCAGTTACCCTTGACAAAAAAGGAGACAACAGCCCTTACACTCCTCAGATCATGGCAAAGATGGTGGGACACAAATTCTGGAGCCACACAAATGGCCTTGGGCATGTATTGAATTGTAGCTGTTCCAGTGAGGCAGCAGGAAAAATTCAGCTATTGATCCAAAGCTTAAGAGACACCAAGTTTATGAGAAATATATTTATTTCCATTGGTGTTCTTTCATATTACACCCACATTCAAAAACCATTGGTGAACTTATTGCAGCTGCATTGTCAGGAATGTAGATTTACTGAAAGTGCTATTTTCTTGCTGGAAAGAGGGTTAGCTTAGCAAAGTTTTCATCACTACATAGTTTCTGAAATGTTCCAGATTTGTCCAAATGCTTCCTTTTAATATTTTCCAAATTAAATTTTTCTTCTAACTTTTTGGGAAAAAAGTCACTCAATGAATGCCTACAAAAATAGTCATAATTAAATTGAACATTTTAAAAGTATTTGAGAGAAAATTTTTCACTTGGCCTGTGCTGTGTCTCCCACTCACAGCAATTGTCATATTGGACTTTCATCTCAGTTCAGGATACAGTTTTTTTTCTAAAACTATGACTATCTTCACAGATGAAAAAAAAAAATCCCATCCAAATTTAATGTGCAAAAAAGGCCACAAAAGCTTTTCTTTAAAATGAAGATGCATTAAAATGAAAGCTGTTGTCAATGAATCATAAAGGTGGGTTTGCTTGTTGAAGTTTCCATAATTTTTTAGGAAAACTCTGAATTTCTACCTCACTCTGGACAGGGAAACAGTGTAGGCTGGAGACATCGTGGTCCATATGGAGAGGAATGTTGAACCCAAGCCAGATGTTTGTAAACGTTAACTTTGAAATGTGGCACAATACCACAAGCTGTCAAGTTGTGTAAAAGCTTAAGCAAAGACAAAAACAGAACGTAATATTTACCAGATGAGATTTCTCTGTAATCTTGTTGGAATTTTGGGAGTATCCAACTTTCATGGATTTTGAAATGAGCCCTGTATCATTTTTTTCCCCTTTTCTCTCTCCCTTTTATGAAGAGGGATAAGGGAAAACCCATGCTAATAAAAAGGAAACATTTCACATGGGCAAACAATGGACTTAGAATGTCCTTGGGCAATTTCAGATGGGTATATATTTTCTTGAAGACTGTATCCCATGAAAGATGCACATTTTTGGCATCATATTTAAAGACTTTTCCTGAAAAAAAAAATCTATTTCTGGAGCAATTTACTAAATTGGTAGTAAGTAGGACAATACCATAGTATTAACAACATTTTTTATAATGCCTGAATTATTGCAGTAACATATGTTAGAACAGTGCAAAACCATCCAACATATTTTACATCTTTTGCCAAAAATAATTTAATTCATCCATATAAAAAAAGATGAGTAAAATATTTCACTACTTCAATTAAAGACATACAACCCCATCCAGAAATAAAATACTAACTCAAGCAGACTAAGGTGACAGATTTTGCTCTCTGCTGAGAAAATCCTTATCCTCTTTTGCCTCCCTGCTTTAAATTTTTGTGAGGCCCCAATATTTCCACCACCAATATTTCCCCATTCCTGATTTCTACAGCACCAGGATGGGTTCCCATTAGACCTCTTCTCTCATTAATTAAAAAATAAATGCCTGTCTGTAGATGTGATCCCAGGGCTTTTTGCACTGCTCTCCTAGCCCAGGAGGAGCAGACTCAGCCCAGTGATGAATTGCTGAGGCCTCACCTGGGAGCAGGGATGGATTATGAGGACACCATTCCCCACCCAGCTGGGACATTGCTGCCTCTCAGCCTCAAATTAGAAGTGTCTGGGGGACAGCAACCAGTTTCTGCCATGCCTCAGCTGGCAGAGCACCAAGCAGGGATTCTGTCCAGCTGGCAGAATTTGTTGCAGCCACTGGGCTGCTCAGCATCACCCTGGATGGGACTGGCAGGGACCTGGCTGCAGAATCTGGGGCTCCTCCAGTGTTTTGACACACCTCCCTGGGACTTGGGTTTGCTGTGAGAGAGATACACAGCATTTATGTTGTGGTGGTGAAGAAAACATTTGTTGAAAGAGTGGTTGAATTGGCGCCAGCAGTTCTGACTTTTTCAAACTATCCCCAAGATCCAAAAATAGCAAATGCACAAATCTGCAAAGAATGATGGGCTATTTTGAGGGTTATGTTGGATCTGGTTCCCAGCATCAAGGAAGAGAGAGCAGGGCATTCTGTTGAATTTCTGCTAAAACATGGCTGGGAACAGTGATTTGTATCACTTTATACTCACCAGAGTCATAGAAATTGTTGTTTGTGTTGCTTTGTTTTGCTGTTTGTGCCAACAGCAATTGAATTTAAGGACTTCATTTTCCAGGAAGTCTCCATCCAGCTACTGACTCCGTGTGCTCATCATTTAGTGCTCAAACAATAGAATGTGACTGTACAAATAGTGTTTGTGTGCACAAATCAAGTAATTAGCATGTTAGTTAATTTGCATTGCAAATTGAGCACCAAACTTTCAGTACTTGGCTCTTGTTAAGGCTGTAAGAAAGAGAAAAAGAAAGAAAAACAGAAATATTGAGATTTTCTGTTTTGAATGTTGTAAAATACCACTATTGATATCTATCCAAGTGTATTTAGTAGCAAGAAAAATACAGTTTATGGATAAATATTCTTACTGATCTACTTCAGGCAGACAGAGCAAAGTTAGATGGCAAAGTTAGGCATGAAGTAAATATAAGAATAAGTTTGTCTCCAGGTTGTTTATTCAAAATACATCAATTAAATCTCTGAAACAGCCAGTAGTACATATGATATGGTGACTTTCCCACTTACCACTGTGTCTAACCAATACTAAACTACAAAAACTGTCCCAGCTCCCTCCCCTTCCCCCATCTCCTTGAGCATCAGGGTGCTGGGAGATCAGCTAACAGCTCAGGAGTTTCTCAGTACGTGACTGCGGGCACAAAGATCTCCCTCATTCTCAGTAAACAGTAGCTCCCATTTTCCCCAGTAGCTGCTGGTTGGAGGCTCTGAGGAGAGTTCCCACACAGCTACCCCCTCAAGTTCCTGGGTAAGATTTCAGCTGGAATAGTTTCCTCCTGATGGAGCACAGCCCTTTATTTGAATGTTTTTCACTTGATTCCTTTCCGCCCAGTGGGACTTCCACAAGAAAAGTTCTTGTGGGACTGCAGCTCGTCTGCCTGGAAAAATGAGTATTAGCTAAATGATTAGTTAGTCATATGTGATCAACAGGCAGCTCACTTCCCTTATTTTCAGTAAAATAACTCCTGGAAACTCTGTAATTCTAGGAAAGGATTAGGATCATCTTCTCTGGTTGTGCTCAAGGAACAGATTGGATCAAGGTCATGTATCACTCACTTCAATATCCATAATCCCAGATATTTTCACAGGGAATTGGGAAATCCCTGGTGTCTGAAGATGCTGTCCATTTTCTACCACGAACACCTGGGGACATCTAAGTCCCAAGTAGGTAAAAATGGGCAGAAAACCCAAACCAGGGAGTTCAGCCTCCCTTCTGGAAACTTTTTCTTTTTAAAGTACTTCATTAGCACTCATTATCCATTCCTGCTGATGGATGGAAGTGTCTGTGTTGTTAATGAGAAGCCAGAGATAAATGTCCAAAATTCCTGTGTTTTGAAAGGGGGCATGCTGGCTCATATTGCTGCTATGGGTACGAAGTTAGAAGAGAAATGTTAGAGCTCAGTGAAGATTTGGGTGTTGTTTCCCTTTGAATAAAGGCTTTCATTCATCTCAAGGTGAGCTAATTCAGCTTGTGCTAAAAGGATGTATAGAAGGACATTGCAGAAGGGGAGTGAGGTGGAAGGAGTGCTGTACTAATGCCTTTAAAATCACTTTCAACAAAGTAGGTTTTTAATTTAGACTTGTTTTCCTCTTTCTTCTTTCTTCTTGATATTTTTCAACAGAAGACTGGGACAGAAGATGCATGAGATGTAATAATTACCCATCAAGACTTGACTTTTAGGAAAAAAAAAAAAGGAGAAACAGCAATCTGAAAACAGAAATAGAAGTTGTGAGGAAAGGGAGGAAAATAGGAAATGTAATTCATTTATTCAATGCTGGTATTAAGGAAAAGCCAAGGTTAAAAAGAGTGAAAAAAAAAGTATGTCTTTGCAAAGCTCTAATAGATATGCCAGATCCTCTCTTTTGCTTTCAGCAATTGTGGTGCATATTGTTGGCAGTGGTTCAAAGAAATGAAGTGCTCGTTCCCTGGGAATTGTCTTTCACACAAAAAAAGTAATTAGGGGAATAAAAGAATATGATGTATTAGAAAATGGGAGCCATAACAAACTACCAAGTAAGCTGCCATGGCTAATTCTTCTTAACATTCTTTTAACCGCTCTCAAACTTGTAACTGCATCCCAAACATCTCACATTTTCTATCTCATCGACAATTTCTGTATGGCCCATCTGATGAGGGCAGGGATGTCAAACATCTAAGTGCGTATTGTGTGTCCTAGTGACAAATATGTTCCCTTGGTGTAGGAAAAGGGCCAGAAGGTACAAAGGGAGAGAGAGTAATCTATTTATAACTTTTACAATGCCTTGTAAGAGGAGATCTTGGGAACTCTTCTCCTGGGGTGGCTGATTGTGCTCTCTCTGATGTGGACTCTGCTAAGTATGGGTAGGAATCCTATTACTGACCACTACAAAGGACTGTGTGGTTTAGTTCAGAATATAAAATTCATATTATGAATGCTGTATGGGGGCGGAGGGGGGGAGGGAAGTAATATTAGCCTTCTGAAGAAGAGGAGACTGTCATGAATAATGCAGCAGTGGCTCTCCGGGAGTCACACAAATAGATCGGATTTAAGATTCCTTTCCCAGTGATAAGGTCATCCATAGGGATGCTTTACATTTCTGCTGCACTTCCCAGGTACAGGTCTCAAAGCACCACCAAGCCTGGAAAGAACTGTGATTTCACAGAACCTGAGAGGCTGGCAAGTGTTGACAGGGAAGATGTGGGGAAAGGAAAGGGCAGAGGAACAAAAAAGCAGAGGTGCCCACTGAGTTGGCAAAGACAGGGCCAGCCCAGCCCAGCTCTGCCTCTGGTTTGTGCTGTTTGGTCAGAGGGTTGTTTGCCCAGGCCTTGTCTCAGTGTGAACCCAAGCATCCATGAGGGTCAGATGGAAGTCCACGGCAGTGACTGTCCCAAAACAAGGGTATTGAAAAACTCCAGAGAAATCTAATCTGTAAAATCAGCCCCTGGCTCCAGTGTCACCCCTGGTGATTTTGCGTGGTGCTGTAGAGAGCAAAGTTGGATGCTGCTGGCAGCACCGCAGCCATTTCACCCATGGCACCCCTTCCCACAGCCTGCTCTGCTCCTGCACAGCCAAGGGCCTCGGGGAGAGCTGAGATGTGCCAGCTGGGCCAGCTGGGCCCCGCAGCCCAGGAGGGCCGAGGTGGCTGGGAGGGCAGGCAGGGCTGTCGGGCCACCCCTCCTGAGGCACGATCAGCTTGGGTGAAGCTGCCCATTGACCACAGAGCCAGCTTTGGGCCCAGCTCCCACTGCTGTCCGTGTCCATCCAGGCTGGGTAAAGCAGAAATATCCTGGGCTCTGCTTCACTGCTCTGTGGCTTCCCCTGCTGCCAACACCTTGGTAGTCATTGCTGGAGACAGAGACAGCTCCCTGGGAGAAACACGTAACCCCATGGCTCGATCCCATCAGCTGAGTGCCAGGACTGTGGCAGTTGCTGACACCATATTTTTGTGTGCTTTGGATAGAGAACCAATTTTTTGTTGATTTTTTTATAAACTTGAATCAACAGCAGCAATAATGAAGTGGGAGCATATCTTTAGGTCAAGAAAGTATCCTTGACACAGTCTCTGCTAACGCCATCTGCAACAATTCATAACTTAATGTGAAAAAATAGAAAGACATCATCTTCAGACAGCTCAGTTTCTCCTGTGGAGATGAGTCTATAAGAAGCAAGACCATTTTACTAAGAAAAAGCATTTAACCCAAGAGAGAATTGAAAGTAAACACCAGTAATACAATGTGCTTTAGATAAAACAGTATTTTTCTGCCCCTTGATCTCGCTCAGTCTTAAGCCAATTTTGGCAGGTACTGCTGTATTAAGTGGTCAGTCCCCTGTAGTGGTCACACACTGTTTTACTGGAGGTCTGACAGCAGCTATAGGAGAGATAAAATTAACCCTTTGGCTCCAATGGCTCCAGTGGGTCTTATTGCCCACAACTGGGAGCACATCAAGAATTTCTAGCTCTTGGCCTCATGGGGTTAATGGCAATCTGTTGCTGATTTCCCTGGACAATCAGAGTAGCAAACACTGGACTGTTTAATGAGCCCCAGAGGACAATGCTGGCACACAAGGCTGTGAAGATCTGGACAAACCAAGGAAAAGTAAAATGAAAACAAACATGGACGTTTATTTTCCTAGCTCACCAGTTGCAAACAAAATTTCATTTCATAAACCATGAAATGTTTCACAGAGTTTCTGTATATTATTGTAAGAGCAGCTGGGCAATGTAAAAGTTACTTTCCCTCCTCTTTGTTATGCTGTTCCATATCCAGCTCTCATCCAACAAAGTTGTATTTATTTATGTGTTAATATGTTTATCATTTAATTCCTTAGCATGCTTTTCTGAAATTAGCTCAGTTGTGACTTAAGGCATCATCATTTGTAGGGTCTCCAACACAGAGCAAAACCAGGGAATCACTGAGGTTGGAAGGGACATCTGGAGGACTCTGGTCCAGCCCCCTTCTTACCCTGCTCCTGCACAGCCAAGTTGGAAATTATGTTAGGTTGCTCATAATACAACATGAAGGAAAAGCTTTTTTTGGCCATGGAATGGGGCAGGTTTTCTGGTGAACTAGAGAGAGAAAAGTTAGCTGGGCTTCAGTTTGCTTTTTTCTCCCGTATCTGAAACAAACTGGAATTTACATGAATGTTTTTCAATTATCCTAAGGGAGAAAAATCAGCATGTATTTCCTATATCAGGAAATTATCCCTACTTGAGGAACACATAAAAAAGTGGTGAATTTGAGCATGTACTTGAGTCCCTACTGTGGTAAACGAGCACATGCTTTGAGTTAATCTCCTACTGAAGCACTTTCCTGATTCAGGATGACATAGTGCTTGTGAACAATTTTTCTTGAACACATCCTCGATGCATACATAATGCTTGGTACCTGCTTTTTTACTGATGCCCCCATTTTGTTTTTGTTCCTTGATTGGATGAATGTAAACTAGTAGAAAGGGCAATAAATCAAGAGAGATTTCAAGGCGGCAGAGAAAACTCTGTCACTGTAAATCTCTGAACCAGCAGGAGAATTTCTGCAAGACTTTTCTGTCTTTCAGTGAACCAAAGAATTCTGTCCCATAAGTTCAGGGGTTTCACTTGTTCATGTGTTCATAGAAACCATAGCATTTGTTTAAAGCCAGTTTGTAGCAAACTGCTGTCCAGAGTGGATGAATGTCAGCTTTGTCTCACAAGTTTTATAAGGTTGCATTGATACATTTGAACAATTAGTTGCATTCCAACACTATGAGGTTCTTATTTCCCTCAAAACTTCCCTCACTGCCAAACATGCAAGCACATCCACTTAACACAATTACTATTGTAATTACTTTAAGATTTTAACCCCCCCCCCCCCCCCTCCAATTATTTCTAGACTTTTTCTAGCCAGCATCTCCAAAATTTCCCTGCAGGAGAGGATCAATGGGTGCATTTGTATCAGCTCTGTGTGCTTGAGAATATGATACTGATCTAATTGCGTGGTGTTACTGAAACCCATTTCCACACATCTGGGCATATGAGATAGAACACGAGATAGTCCTGTCCTCCCCTTTTAAACACACACTGATCCCACTGGACTGAGAAATGAAGCAGGAGGGAATTGGTGCTATGTGGCAAGCTCAGATAAGCATCAGGAGGCAATGACACCTGTGATTTCATGGGCAATGGCAAATGAATGACCAATTAGCAAGAGGGACAGTGTAATGTGGCACTGTAATTATGCTCATTAATGGCACTGCAGGATTGTATCTCCCACTCAGTGGTTCCTGTCTTTTGGAAGGGAGCAGAGCATGCAGCAATTGAAGGGGATTTTAGTGGGGATAGAGATAAAAGTGAATTCAGTTGTGGTTTTCAACATGTAAATGATGGTGATTCATGGAATGAAAACCTGTGAAAGGAAACTGTGGTCAGCAAGTGTGAGCTGCTGGTGGTCTGTGGCTCAGAAAAGGGCAGAGGAGTCCTGGGTGTTCCACAGATCTCAGCAAGAGCAGCAGAAAAGGACTCGGCTCCAGCTGGCAATGGTGGGGGTGACGATGGCAGGGCTGGCCCAGGGAGGGTCAGCCCCAGCCCTGGCAGCAGAATTGGGTTCCTGTCTGACTGCACAGGGAATGGTCACTTTTGCTCCCTCCCCCTGAAGCACCCAGGCATGCCCAAGGGGCAGGTGAGGCAGGATGGATGGGTGGGTTAATCAGCTTTCCACACCTGCAGGATCAGGCTCAGAGCAGGCTTGTTCCTGGTCTTTCTGTTTGGCACCCTAGTGGCTGTTTCATTGGAAATATCTGGTTTTGGGCAACTAGAGGCCTCATCTGCCTGATGGACAGGGATCAAATTATGGGCTGGGACTCCATGGACTCTCAGACTATGTGAAGGAGCACCATCAACCTTCACAGTTCTCACTCAGCCCAAACAACAGCACGAAAACTTTTCTGGCTCTCCACAATCACCTTTAATTTAATTTTTAAACATTTAGTAAACACAGTTGTAGGGCTTCTCATTAACTTTGGAATCTTATAGTCATAATTTTTGATACACAACATTACTTACCAATTAGCTTCTCTTGTTCGTTTAAATTTCTTCGCTCATATTTTAATGGGAGCTAATGATGCCTTTGTTGACTTATTTAATGTTATGTAAATGTGGCTATAAACTGTGAAGGGTTTAAAGAGCAGGTCTTTTTTGCTTACTCATCAGTTTTTTGAGAATGTTTGGCATTCTCACAATCTGCACACATCACCCTGATGAATACAAGTAACTAAGAAGGCAAATAATAATAATTTCATAAGATAAACAGTGAAAAGTATTCAGTGTAGAATTTGATTTCTTCCTTTTGCTGATGATTACTCTTTATTTTTTCTTTTCACTTTTTTTTTTTTTTAATGGAGCCTAAGGGGACTTTGTGGCAGCTAATCTAATTTATCATGATATTAAGAAACTGTTAAGCTTAGGTGGATGTTTAGATTCTGCCACGCTCAGGCTGCCAGATCTTGAGTACACCTTGTTTAGTTTTGTTTCACAGAACAGAGCCTCTCATGTGTGGTTATCCAGGGTCTTTTAATTCAATGTAAAAATCCCTTCAATCTGAGATACCAACTCATGTGTATGGGTGGATGTGGAAAAAAACACACAAACAATGAGACACACACATGTGTTGATAAATTTAGTCAACTCTATGAAAAAATATATCTTTATTAAAGAAAGCATTGATTCTTGCACAATGTCTCTGATGTCCAGCCCTCTGGAGAAAGTAATGCAGCTTATTCAATGTCCCCTTTCTTCTCTACAACCCAGGACTGCTTCCCTTTGTCTCCTCTCCACCGTGGCTGCCAAAGGTCAGCCAGAGGGGATGCTCAGAGCCAGGGCAGAAGGGCCAGGGCAGGCTGGGTTTGGTTACAGCCCCAGCATGCACAGAAAAGCTGCTCCATGGCCAATGAGCTGAAGTGGGGAGCAGGAGCCTGTTAAACTCTCCAGCATGGAGTTTGTGACCAATTGAGCCCTGGTTTCTCAAATCTGATGGTAATGCTTTGAAAATGCACTTCAAGCATATCATAGGAAATTTAAATATTTAAATATTCATTTATTCTAATTTTCCTTTTGATAGGTACCAACCACTAGGCATACATTTCAGAAACTATGAAGGTCTACAGCAAACTGTCTATCAATGTGGATTTTAGCACAATTCACTGTAAATTAGGGAATGATTTTCATCTTCTTATCAATGTTTCAGGAACTCCTTCAGTTCGATATTTAACAATTGGGGGCTGAGAAGGAACACTTCAAATAATGAGTGAACAAGTTTTACCTCCTATTTCTGTCTGTTCTCAAACTTTGTGGGCATGTTGAGTTCTTTCTCTAGAACAGATGCTATTCTTACCAATGTAATATTTTTACCAATAGCATTTACCCAGGCAACAGGTACAAAAGTACATTCATTGCAAACTCTTAAAAATTCTTCAGGGATTTAATTTGAAAAAATAGAAGCCAACAGATGTGACATTCAAATGATTTACACATTTTATATGATATGTAAAACACCAAAATGCAATATTTTGTTGAGGTGTGTCCCACACTATGTTGTCAAAACTTCAATGTTTCCTACCTTAGTAGTCATCTAATAATGAAAGTAATATAAGTATATTAAGTTTGGCATGTCATAACTGCTAGAGAAACAAATTTAATGCAGGAGATGTCAATGACACTATAATAATGCTCTCTTTGATTACTGATAAATTGTTTCTTACATTTTTGCTTTCAATTGCTTTTTGCAACAATTGTCAACTCTTTTATATGCATTTTCAAACTTCCATACAGCTTTTTGTTAATGATGTTGTTCTGCTGAGCAGTGAAAACATACTTCACTTTTGACTTAGTATCACAAGCTACAAACATATCTGCATGCTTTAATAGCAGAAATGTGGAAATATGTATGTATTCTTCTCCTTAATTAATTGTTTGGTGTTAGAGGAGTTCAAAGGCTCGTGTCAAAGGCACAGTGGTGCTATTGGTGTCACAAGAAATTTACTTGCAGAAGGCACAGTGCTCACCCCCATGGGTGATGCCAAATCCTTTCCATCACATCCCAGTGTTACCCATGCCAAACCTCCTGCAAATTCCTAAATCCCCTCTGGCATAGCAAAACTTTCTAAGGTGTGTTGTTCAGGTTTGGGTCCCCATGAATGCAATATTGTTGGCAGGATGTTCAGTTCAATAATGGTTGGGAACTGTTACCTTGTACTGTCCATTGTCTTTTATTTGTGCAGCACAGACACAGTGCCAATTGCTGTGTGTCCCCTGTCTGTAGCATAAATCCACTTTCATTTCTTACAATTGCTTTGCAAGGGTCCTTCACTGCTGAAATGTGGCTTCTTGTGACTGCATCAATGTGAGGCTCTTCAAGGAGTGCAAAAATATCTGAGCAGACCAATGAAGACTGCATAACATGAGTGCTTTCTTAAAGGACTGGCACTACAATGAACCATCTATTACTGACATTTCAAACAGATTTCTCTCCCTCCTATTTATTTCATAATCCAGAAGCTGTTGTGTTTATTTCATAATCCAGAGTGAGTAAAGAGTTTCTTTCCTAAAACATTTTTCTCTCATATTAAGCAGGTAACAAATTCTGTGGAGGTTACTATTTTGATTTCTTGTTCTGAAATCCTGATGAAGGTGAAAGAAGGATGCTTAGATATTAGCTCTTGAGGGATATTTAGCAAACTCTATGTTTACTAGAAGATATTAGAATTACTGTTCCTTGCTCTCAGATTAAATTCATCCTGAATTTAATCAGCTGCCCAGAAGTCCCCTTCATAATTTGTAGTTTTGGAAAAAAAAATGGAATCCCAGTGCATAGTGAGGGGAAGTCAAGTTTGTTTAGCCCACAGTTAAATGGAAAATTACCGGGGCTGTGACTGAACACAAAAATTTCACAAGGTCCCAGAAGTTCACCTAAATTTAGATCAGCCCCTGGGTCTTTGCTTCTTCAAACTTCATCTAAACAGTCTTAATCTCAGGAGTTTTCAATGTAGAGTAGAAAAATGTTGCAAAATCAGGGTTCTTTTACCAGACAACTTCTAGCTGTTCCTTCTGGGGTTAAAAGCTATGGAAATGACAAATTCACCTGGCAGCTTGGCTGGGAGCTGAGTAGAGCTGCATTACACTTCCCTTCAGAGAGGTGGTGAGAGGATGTGCAGACCAGGAGGCTGATGACCAAGAAGGTGCAGCACAGACCATAACAAACACAGACACTGCAGCCTGTTTAGGCTCCTCACTGGGGCTTTTGCACTGAGACACCTCCTGTGTGCTGGGTAGGTGCTCTGGCAGCAGGGAGACAGGGAGAAGGTTGTGTTTTCTTGCAGGCAGGTAGAGGTGAGGGTTTTTGTAATCACACACTCAAAGGAGAAATAAAAAGTAAAAAAAAAAATAAAAATTCACTTCTGCTGTCATTATCAAGCCTCTTACCACAGCCTCCTCCTTTACTTTTTCCTTCCTTTGTTTATTCTACTTCACCACGAAATGCACTCGTGTAACAATTTACATGAATTAACTTGTGCCACCATTAGCCTCTTGTGCCTTCCCAGAGCTAGAAACATTCTGTGATTTTAAAGCAGAGTTGTGTTCAGAATGTACTAAAAAGCCACTATTTGGGCTTACTTCTAAACCAGCAAATTGCAGCTGAGATCTGCAGCAGACCAGCACAATGCAGCCCTGCCTACCCTGCTCCATCTGCAGCTGCTGGCAAGTGAAACCAGAGGCCATTAAGAAAGCTAATGCTTAGCCATTTTTGTTGATGGATTCAGCACTAGAACAATATTTTGCAGGGAAGCTGGACAAAAATGCTGTTAGTTCTCATTAGAGATGGAAGAACTTTGTGAAGCTAGAGGTTTTTGCAAATCAATCATATTGCTTTTTAGGTACACAAACTGAGTCTGACTTCACAAACCATTTTTTTTTCCTGTCATTGAATTCTCAGGGGGTTTCCCCCTCCCCACACCACCAATGATTAATAAAAAGGGGAAAAAAAAATTCAAATGTTTTTCTATCTCAGAGGAAACCTATTCCTTGTGTTAGCAATAGTAATGCCACCCTTTAAAAGAGTAGACCTTGAAGAAAATAGGATAGGTTCTCTACTGTTGTTTTTTAAGTTCTGTTTTTCTCAATTATGTTTTTAATTCTCTTTCTTTTCCTTTGTGATCACTCTTTGTTCCCAGTTGTACACTAATCCAGGCCCTCTCCTTTGCACTCATGCTTTCCTCACTCATAAATAAATTTCCCTTTGAGGTTTCCATTTGAGTCCAGTTCTCAGTTCCATTTTTTCATACAAAATGAGCTTGTGTGTTTACTAAATCTTATGGATCGTTAAGTGCCATTGTAATAAGGCCTCTGTGGAAAATGTAGATATTTTCTGGGAGCCCATGGTGCTGTCATTGTAGCTGAGTACCCCAGCCTCCAGCAAGAGGAAACTCAAGATGCAGAAGGAAGGGGGAAATGCCAGACAGATTTACTGGGGGCTAAGAGGCCTTTGGAGCCCAAAACAAGCCTGAACTTTGCAGTGCTGGCAGCCCCACTGTCCCTGCAGCTCCTCTCTGGCTGGTCCCATCAGCCCAGTGCAGCTGACTGGCCCATGGCCAATACATCTGGCACAGGAGCTGTTGGAGCACAGAAAGTGCAGCAAATGCCTCTTTTTCTCCTCTCACTGAACCCTCCCCTCCAAGCTGGCTGAGCTTTTCTCCCCAGAGGGAAACATGCCTGCCCTGGCACACCACAGCCTGGCTTCACACCACACTCTTGGCATACCTGACCCAAAAGTTGAGCATGTGGGCAGGCTGGAGAGGTGGAGAGGGGAGGACCTGCCCTTTTGGGAAGTGGTGGGAGTGTGGCCGTGCAGAACAGCCCTTCCTATTCTTCCAGCAGGAGATAATTCTGCCCATCCTATTGCATAAATCTCATATATTCTGCAAAAACCCTTCTGCATGGCTGCCCCTGGCATACTGATGCAATACACACCCTGTGCTGTGATGGCACTGAGTCCTTGGATGGGGGGGTTAGAAAATGCTCCAGCTTTGCAAAACATGCCTTTAAATATTTATTCTAATTGTATCTGTACCATTGTGTGACTAAACCTTCTCCATTATTCACAGCAATAGATCCGCTTATCATAATGACGTGCTGTCTTTTGAGCATTAAATACAACCCTCAAGTTGCTGTTTGAGGGGTTTTTTTCTCTCATTCTTTTAAAAAATACTGAGCTATAACAGTCTGTTCCTTACTGAATGAGCTGCTGCTCATAAGTGAGCAATCAGCATTATCTAAATAAATGAAATATTCTTTGGGGCTCAACAAAACGCTTGTTAGGTTGAAACTAATCTGTAGGAAATGAATGGTGTTTGTTGGTCTTTGAGAACACAGAAGAGATTCAAGCTCGTGTTATTTCCAACAGTGCCAACATAAATGTGCAAGTCTCTAAGATACAGAGCTTGTTATTGTTATCAGATGAGGGCTGGAGAGAAATGTGATGTTATGTAATTCAGAATTACTACTTAACATGGAAATAGGCTGCAGAACACACTCAGAGAGTCTGGTTTAAATGTACTGTGGGTGCTCTTTAGTGGCAGAAGGAACAGCCTGGTAAACCCAGCATCCCAGGATGCTGCCAGCTCAAATTGCTCCACCAAAGTTCGTGGATGCTGCCTGGACTCAGCACCCTTGAAAAATGAGTCCAGAGTATGATTTCCTGAGTGGCTGTTGTGTGTTTTGCACTGCTGTGGGCAGGAGCCACTCTCTCCAGGGCTATAAAAAGAGAGTGTTCTTTGATAGCTCACCTGGCTGGCACTGCCACAGCCCCAAAAACTTGGAGAAAGTTCCACTGCTTTCAAGCCTCCTTATTTCCCAGAGACCACCATGCAGCTTTCTCGTAAAACTTTTGATTGAAAACATCCAACATCTTTCACACCTCTCCAAGGCCCAGCTTTGGCTTTTTGAATATATCTTGGACCACCACTCACCCACAAAATGCTGAAACAGGCAGTGAACCTGCTGGCTACACTCTCACCTTCCTTCCACCAGCCTGGTGGTTTCTACATGGCTTTGAATTTTATGTTCTGTGTTTCTTTTTATGTCCAAAATGCCTTCTTCAGGGTAACGGGCAACTTTGTATTTTTGGGCATTCAGAGACCAGATTCTTCTCCAAGTGGTAGTGAGAGGAGACATGGTCCAGTGCTGTGAGTCAGGGGTTATTCTTGTGTGACAGGATCCTCCTGGGGGATCTTGGCAACTCCTTTAGGCTGAAATAAAGGTGTTGGGGAACATTTGCCAGGTGAGGTGCCCATTGGAACTGCTGTTGCAAAGAGGAAGGAAGATGTTTAAGTCAAGTGTTTAAAGTTAGACTTCTGGAGATGAATCCCATCTTCAGGAATTAAGAGGTGGAAGTTGGAGACCTGGACTGGTTTCTGACCATCTGCTGGGGTGAAAGGATCCATTTCCCTTCATATGACTCTGAGCTAAAATATTTCCCGTGACAAACTTTTGGGTACAAAAGCAATTTGCAACTTAGAGGGGAAAAGACCTGACATTTTAAAGGCAAACTATCAACTAAAATAAAGTGAAAGGATTATTATGTGCATATGAAGGATGGGGAATAAGTGAGATATTTGTGACATATACAGATTGTTCATGGAAAAATGATTGCTATGAGTAACATGAAAATTAGCATCGTACTGCACTTGGCAAGTTCATGCCTCTGCTTCTATCTTTAGAGCTTGCTTTTATACTATGGCCATCTCAGAAGTGCCTGAGGCTTCTCTTACTCTCTCTTTTTGAGGATACTTCTTTTGGACATCTGAAATAGCACAAATCCAGAGTCTCAGAACTGCCCTGAAACCTTAAAAGGTTTCTGCCACTGTGAAAAGCCTGAAAATCCAGTTGGCAAAATTTCCTGAAGGCTGGTGGACCAGTGCTCCCTTCTTTGTCCCCAGATCTACAACACTTGAAATTGAACAATGATGTCCTGAAAACGTGCCCTCAAATGGAGGCACCAATCTGCCTTCAAAGCTCTGCAGCCTGTGCCCAATGTTCAGCAAGGTTCTTATCTACCATCAAAGCCAAAGTGAAGCACATCCCTGCACATTTTGTTGGGCCTTCAGAGGTGTCCAACCAACAGCTCTGCCTTTCCCAGATGTGCTAATTTTCACCATCAGTCTGTCCCTCAAAATAAACACAGTGTGTTTCTTATACTGGAAAACCATGCTGGAAAGAGAATGAAAAACCTCAGAGGGGAGAAGTTGTGAAAAACTATAATTATTAGGAGGTCCAAGCCAAAGGAAACTAGGGCTGCATTGTCTCTGAGCAGCATGTTTGTGCTAAGAACTTGTAGCACTTTTTAGTTTTGTTTTGCTATCTGCCATTGACTGTCACATTTCACAACTTAAGAAACATGTTATTTCTTTGTTTATTTTGTCAGTCTTAGTCTCTGGAGGGAAATTATATCACTGTTTCAGTGGAATAGATTTAATTTGTTTGTGTCTTGTTGTCTATAGCATCTATCTAACTACTTATCTCTGAAGTTACCTCTCAGTCAAAGGTTTTCTGTTTCGTTCACATTTTAACAGGAGGGAATTTGCACTTGATTGCTTTGAACACTTCCTAAGTTTGGTCAGCTATCTATGTATTTATTTTTCTGTTCTAGTGGGGGGAAAATGGGAATTTAAAATGTATGGAGCCAGCAGAGGTTTAGCTGTGATTTGTTTCTAATGTAGAGGAAAATTGCCCAAGTAATCTTATCCCATTCATACAACTAATATGGCCATGAGGCTCTGATGTGTTGAACAGTAAACACCACACAACATACCCTTAAGAACTGTGGCTTAAAAGATTTCTTATTTTCCATCACACGCTTCCAGCTTTCGATGAATAAATATCAGGTCCTGCTTGCACTAACGTCCATGGGAGTTTTCATGGGTTTAAATGAGAGTAATAGAAGTTCCTGGTTTATAAGCATATTTTATAAAAATGATAGTTATCATGCATTATGGAGTTAAATGGTAACACTGGGTAGCTATGTGAGGGGAAAAAATTCTGATACAAGCCAGCTACAACAGCCAATTCAGATTGAGAATGTATAAACCCACTATCAACATTTGGGCAAGGGAGGCCATGCATTCACCAACAAATGAGGGCTTGATATATGGAATAAATTCTTGCTGTATTTTCTAATAACCCAAAATTGAGATACCCATGCAGGGAAATGCTCTGACCTGTGTGATACAGGAGACACTCCAGATGATTGTGGCAATTCGTTTGGGCTTAATAGCTATCAACTGGGTCAGTCCCACCTTCACCAACGTGATCTTTGAGCAAAATTGGATATACAGGCATATAGAGAGGGATGCACACATCCAAACCCAGGAGTACGTGTTGAGAAGATGCAGAAAATGAGGAGGGTTTGAGGAGATGAGGGAGAAGATGATTTACATGTATCACCTGCCATACAAGACCACAAGAAGTCAAATCTTGTCCCATTGTCATCATTGGTGCAATTTTCATCTGCCACACATTTAAATCTCTTTAATCAAAGTCAGTGTGAAGCACATAGGTTAGGATTGAATCCAGTCTTCACAGAATTTTAGTGACCCTCCTAATCTTTTTAAATCAAAATATCTTGTGACATTTGGCTACAGTGTTTCACATCTGATGCGGCGGAAATTGTTAAATGGTAATTTAACACATGATCTTGCAGGACTTTTAATGGATCAGAACTCAAACCTTTCCTCATCCTTTTGCAATGGTGTGAGAAATAAGTAGTTGATTAACCTGGGGCCCTTGAGAAGGGATGGGTTTAGGTACTATCCCCATTGAATTTTATACTGACCTTCTGTAAAATTCTTCCCTGAATAAGCAATATTAAATGTTGCTCGTTCATCTGATGAAATCTACACATGGCTTGACTACAAGCCTGTTTCTTATATGCCACTACCTCCTTTGCCACATCCCCACAATTCCTTTGAATCTTCTCCAGATCCAGTGGCTGTTGAATTTACATTCTTCTCTGGGCTGTTAATGAGTATATTGATTAATACTGGCTCTGGTATCAATCCCCGTGGGACACCAATTGATACTTCTCTCTCTTTTGACACAAAGCCATTGATGATAAGTCATTGGCTCCTAGCTGCTGGATAGATTTTTGTCTACCTTACTGTGTTATTATGCAGGCTGTGCAACTCCAGCTTTCCTATTGAGTTTGTGGGTAGAACAAAACTAACAATTTACTAAAAATCCAACTATGTTATGTCTGCCTTAATTAATTAATTTCTCAGTATAATTGGGCCTGAGCTTCCTTTCACAGGCCTGTACCAGCTATTACATGGTTCCACATAATCTTGGCCATTTCTGTCAGGTTTTGTTTCTATAGAATCATGGATTAATTTGGGATGGAAGGTCACCTGGTCCAAGCCCTGGCTCAAAACAGGTTTTATTAGATCAGCTTGGTCAGGCTTGTGTCCAGTCAAGTCTTGAGCACCTCCAATGGTATGGCTTTATAAGCTCTCTGAGCAACATACCCATTTCATGCCCTGTGATTCCTTAGACTGGGCATTTCATGGCATTACCACACTCCAGCTCCAGCTCCCACACTGGTGGACAGCAGATACAGCAGTGCCTGCTTCCCTTTCTCAAAGGCAGTGTTTGTGATAAGGACAGAGTTCCTATTTCAAGTTTTAGTGGACCCACACTCACTGGGAGAGTAGAATGAACCCACCAGATCAAAGAAGTGCCCAGGACATCCCAGCTGTGCACTGCCAGTGCCAACCTCCCCCAGACCTGCTGCCTTATCAAGCACACTCAGCACAGCTTACGTAAATATTTGCTCACTTTGGAGCAAATACTCCTTATCCAATTATCTTCCTAAGTGATGAGGATGTGGGAAAAGAGCCTCTTCTTAACTCCTCTGACATGATAAACATTCAGCTCCAGCAACTGAGGCCTGGTACAGTCAGAGCCCTTACAGGGGAGGAGTGCTTCAGCAAATTGTATCTCAATGGAATCAATAGGACTTTGGCACTTGCTGAATGTTTAAGCACGTGCTGGAGTGTTTACTATTCAGCCCCTCATTTAGTTCCCATTTAATTAAACAAAATCAGATTCTCACAGAAGTAAATCATGGGAGTTTTTCCCAAAGGAGTTTTCCCAGTTTGCAATAATTGAAGAGTTGATCTAATGTCCCAACTCTACATCTTTTTTTTTTTAAACATTCATGTATCTGTCTGTCTATCTACCTAACCTGTATTATTTTTACCTCCAAAATTATAAACTATTCAAAGGAGAAATGCTGTCAGAAGCAGCCAAGAGGGACACAGGTTTCCTCAGTTACAAATGAAGTTCTGAGCCTTTGGTAAATGAAATTAAACTTTTCTGATGTAATTGTTGTTCAGGTCTAAGCTGATATAAACATCTCTGCTTCTCCTGATACAGGCAAGGATTTCTTTGGAAGTTTAGTGCTTCCACTCCAGATAAAAGCAAGTCATTTGCTGCTTTCATCATGTCACTACTAATTTCCAAACAGCCAAACCTGCTGCTAATTTATTTACTGAACACTGAAGCCCTGTTAGCAGGGGCTGCTACTGAAACTGCTTTCTGGCCTTCGGCTTTTGTTTGTTGACAGCCTGATTTCCCAGTAGGCCATTTCCACCTGTGTTTCTGTTGTTTTTAGTGCATGTCTTTCTTTCTTCTTCCCAGTGAGTGTCTCCCAAATGGCTCCTGAAGGGTTTCTCATCTTCCCTCGCTCTCTCATCCCCTTCTCCCTCCCAGCTGCAAGGACTCTCAGCTCTGCTTTCAGTCATTCTGCAGTTAGTGGTTGTCTACACTGCTGAGCTCCCATGGGGCACTAATTTTTGTTTCAAGGACAAGATTCAAAAGAGTTTGCTACACACAGGTTGCAGGGTGCACCTTCAGATGTGCCTTCAAATAGACTTTGGAGATTTGAATATATGAGCTTCTGAAAATCAGTTTTTAAATTGCAAGGGAGGCCTATTAAGTGCTGTAAATTTTTTTTTTTTTTGCTTTTCTATTTTAAAAGCTGCATTAAAAAAAGTGATTTTTTTTTCCCCTTCCTTTCTCCCATGACATTGGGTGGAAATAGAAGTTAGGAAACTGCCATTTCCCTTTAACTTCATGCATATCAAAGGCAGAGAGATGACAGGATAAAATGATTCAGAGAGTGGCCGGCATACTCAGTGTCTGGAGGAGCCAGTGAAGAAGGATATTGAGATGTTTCAGTGGTTTCTTTGCAACAAGTCAGTGTGCCAGGAGCTTTAAGTGTGCAAGAAAGGTTCTAAGAAGATTTCCGTGAATAGAAAAATTCAGAGCCTGTACGGGTCGAAGGATTTCTATCTCAAGATGTTATTTTAATTTTGCATTTCTTGGTACTCCCTTTATTTCATATGTAACTTCTGGTTTACACTTAATTTATCCTAACCCCAGCAATGTGTAAATCTTGGTGAGATCCATTTTGAGAGGACTCACAGCTTCTCACAACTACTGTCTGGTCTACTACACTGGGCTTCAACAATTCTCCTTTGCTTGCATGTTAAATTCAAGTGGGATTTTATGCCTCAGTTTGGTAGTCTTAGTTTATAATAAAGTCCATAAAACTCAATACAGCTGCTTGTCTTCTGGCTTAAGCTTGGAACAGCAGACTGGGGGAGTCTGCTGGTTAAAGCTGGTGGGCCCTTGATTTCTCAGATTGGTTGTTCATGTCCAGTCTGATTTTTTTTTCCTATTTTGCCTCAGTTTCTCACTTTTAAAGCGGGGGTGGTGAGACTGTCCTGCCCCAAACAGGCACTGAAATTGTTCAGAAACAAATATTGGTGGGAGAATTTTCAAACCATCCCTGGAGCAGAGCTCAAGGAGGGAAGTTCTGGTGCCCAGTGCTGTGCCTGAGGCCACCCCTGCACACACATCCAGAGGCTCAGCCCTGCAGCTGTAATCTACTGACCCTGAGCGAGTCTCTTAGCTGCTGTGCCTCTCCATTTCCCAATAATACTGCAATAAGACTAATATTTACTTTCCTCACAGCCACAGAGTAGTCAGAATGAATTAATGTTTAGAAAGGACTTGGGAGTCCTTGGATGAATGGTCCCATAGAAGTGCTAAGCAGAGCGTGCATTGTCATTTCCTTGTAGATAAATACATATCATTTACATGGCTGTGCAGAGCTGTTCACACAAGCATATGCAATGTCTCATCTCAGTGCACTCAGGGTAGCACAGGATATAAGAACAAACCCAACAGTCCTTGACAATTCATGTCATTTTGCTTTGAAACGAGTATATTTTCTGTGAGAACAGAGCTTATCATGTAATCTCCAATGAAAGTTATGTTCTGCCTTTTTACAGTTGCCATGATGCAAATGTCATTTGTACTCTCCTTCTTTATGAAAGTTAACAGTTATTTAAGAGATCAAAGTTAATTATCACTAAGGAGATCATTTTTACCTATCAACCCACTTTTGTAACCCCACTATCACAAGTAGAAGCTTTATGCTAATCAGTTTTCTAATTTCCATAAATTACTGATAGAATTACTTTTTTTTCTCCAGCATGAAAGTAGATCTGTTGGTGAAAGCTCTTGAGAGGTAAAAAGGCAGAGAGAAAATGAGGTAAGGTGCATTTTCAAGAGTTTACCAGCTGAATGTGGTACCAAGAAAATAAAATCCAAATCATTAGTTTCATCACACCACAAAACTTGTAGATGCTGCAGCTTCCCTGCACTGCAGAAAACTGATGCACACACATTGTTTCAATTTAACATGGTGATAGAATGGGAGTGAACGTGAGGATCACTGTGTGACCCTATTACATGTGAAGTGTCTCTATTAGAGCTGCAGAGACAGCATGCCAGAGGAGCTGAAATGTGTTGATAGAAACAAACAGATATACCTGTTTAAAAGCAGCAGTCAGAAACTCTGCAGTGTGATCCAAGCATGTTCTGCTGGAGAGGGCAAAATAGTCTATCCTAGGGGAAGAGGATATTAAGAAAGAAACCCTTTCCACTCCATCACAGCCCTTTCTGTGCACTGAGCTTGCCAAATGGAAGCTGCTGCTGCTGCTGCTGCTGCTGCTGTGGAAGTTGTTCCTGCTATGACTGACAGCTGCTGCAAAATAACCTCAGCTACAGCATGGAAGGAACAATAAGAACTCAAAATGAAACAGATGCGGATATTTTGGGTATCCCCT
The DNA here is from genome assembly GCF_051311805.1 of Agelaius phoeniceus. Taxonomy (NCBI): domain Eukaryota; kingdom Metazoa; phylum Chordata; class Aves; order Passeriformes; family Icteridae; genus Agelaius; species Agelaius phoeniceus. The sequence continues at coordinate 4,286,928 of NC_135279.1, read as the reverse complement.
TGGTCTAAAAGTTGAGTAAAGTAATTGCTTAGTAATTAACAAGCTTGTTGCTATGCTGCTGCAGCCTTTTAGGCTGATGCTGATGAGTTCAAACATAAATTAAATTGTCTCCAACGCAGAGTCTACAACCTGATGCTGTATCCATGCCTCACCTGAACCACTCCACACTGTGGAGCCTCATTAGGAGCTGGCAACAGAGCAGTTCACCTTCCAGTGGGCATCAGCAGATTCCTGCTTGACCACTACTCCCTAGAATAAGGAGGGGCCTGAGTTGTCATTTAGGCAACATTGGAGCCCCAGTGTCTCCTGTGCTTGCCTCTGTGCCTGTGGCAGTTCCTGCAGCAGCATTTTTAACCAAGCTGTAGAGTCCAGCTCTTGGCCTGCCAGTGCCTGAAGCACTTTCCTTGTCCAGGAAGGAACTGGCAGCAAGGCAAAGCCCAGAGAGCCCAGGGGCATGATCAGGGCCTCATCCCCTCAGTCTGACAGGCACCCCACATCCCCCAGGCCCTGTCTGGGCAGCCCCACAACCCCAACAGGCTCCAGAGCTCAATGCAAGGGACACCTGAAAGCGCCCCAGGAACAGGCAGCCACAAAGGAGTGTGAAAGGACCTGAGCCTCCCCCTGGCTGTGAGGTTTTGTGTCACTGCTCAGAGAAAAGCAACACAAAACTATATTCTCTCCTGGCTTTTCATTCCTCGACCTTCACCCCTCCACCACGCACGCACCTCTTTCTCTTCAAACACAGAATCCACCCCATTGAAGTCAGCAGGACTCTCCTGGTGCTTCAAGCCAAGCATGCATATGCCTGGATCCAGTTGATATTTACAGAGGGCTCCTTTTGAATTGGCTTTTGATTATACCACCTGTGTCAGAGGGTTGTTCCTTATTGCATTTGTGGACAGCGGGATCAGCGTGACTTGTTTCCACGTGAGAAAGATGGCAAAAGATTGCAAATATAACCTTTAACATTGCAGGCCTTTTTTGGCTGTCATGTACTGCTCTGAATGGTGTATTTGTGGTTGAAAGGGAACATAAACTATGATGCAGAACACTAAAGGATTGAGAAAATGTAACCTTTGAGGGGGTGGTTTGGGTTTTATTATCCCATTTATTTATTCTGCTGGATATCTGTAGGATAATATGATCAATGAGTTGGAATCCTTCTTGTTTCTACCAACAACAAATCAAACCATTAATAGGCCAATAAAACCCCAGGATTTGGAGAGAGGGGAGGAGGGGAAGTAATTGCATTGTTCTGATGCTAACGAGGCACATCTATCTTGAAATAACTGATTAAAGCTGGTGTTGACACGAGGCCTTTGCACAAAAAAAGCTCTGAACAAGGTGTGCAGTGCTGGGGTCCCAGTGGCAGCTCTGTGTTTTCTGCATGTGCTGTGCAAGTGGGATGTGGGAAGCACCTGTCTGGGGGGAATTCCTCCTGCTTAACCCTCTGTGTGCCCCACAGGGCCAGGCTGGCAGTGCAGTAGGGCAGGAGCACGCAGGGTTTGCAGGGCATGATGTGTGGCTGATAAATAGTTCCACAGCTGTGTGATTGCATAATGATAGCCACATTCATTCACCTGCCTATCAAAAGAGATGCATTAAAGTTTGAGCTCTCTTCCCCTGGGTCCATGGAGAGACATTTGAGTGTTAGCTTATAGTCTTTAACATTCCTCCTAGCAGTGGGCTAAGTGCAGTGGGGTTAAACAGAGTCCCTTTTCCTTAGTAACCCATTAGCTAATGGGTGTGTAAGCCCATCAATTTGCTGTTTATTCCCTAACCCCATTAGGGTACACCTGCTGTGCATAAAAAATACACCTGACAAATCAGAGTGATAGTTGAAATAAAATAAATATCAAGTGTTGTTATAGCTGATCCATAGTGTTTAAGGCAGAAAGGGCATAACAGTGATTTGTGATGGCAGAACAAAATAGCTCGTGCTGGCTCATGGTAGCTCGAGCAGGTTGATATAAACCCCCCTGCCATCACCTGTAGGCTCCAGAGCTCAGCTGCCTCTTTGCCCAGCCCCAGGGGCCCCTCCAGAGGGCTGCAGTTCACCTTCAAACGCCAGCTCCAAGCGCCTTCTGCAGAGCCACAGCGCTGCTAAGTGATAAATTAATTATTTGGGGGAGGGAGGGTGAGAGCTCACAGGCTGCTCTCCTGCAAAGGCAGCCAGAAGCTTCAAATCTGTCTCCAGTACCAGGCCATTTGTTTTGTCACTTCATGGGTTTTATTTATTTATTTATCTCGCAGCTCACCCTGTGATTAAAACTGTTGAAACAGCTGTTAGCTGGTAGCAACTTTCCTGTTGCTGTTTCCTGCCATCAGTCAGGGGCTGAGGCAGTGATGGGAGCTGCCCCTCTGGGCCAGGGGCAGGAGCACTCCCAGCCACCCCCGTCCCCATCCCTGCAGGTCTGCATAGCCCCACTGCACAAGGAGGAACTCCAGCAATGAACCTGTGGAACTTGCTGGCCAAAGCTGTTGCTGAAATGGAGATATTGTCAGGAAATGGATTAAAACTGGGCTTTTATTTAAAAAAAAAGAGCACCATCACCACTGACTGGGGAGGCTGATGACAGTAAGATGAGCAAGGTGGCTCAAGGTGCTCAATCCAGTGTAGAAAATTCCCTGGGGTAAAAGAATGGGCTTTGAATGAGCCAGGATTGGGCTTCATGGAGAGGAGCTGGATGCCCTCTGCCATCAGGGCAGGGAGGGCAGGGGGAGAACACACAGACACAGGAGCATTAACATCTGGGAGAGAAGAGAATGGAGAAGCCTTGCAGTCTCTGTGATGGGGAAATGTGCCTAGAAAGCCTCTCAGGCTGAGGAAGGCTGAGAACCAGGTCTGGGCACAAGGTGTAACCTCAGGTGTCCAGGGGGCTGTGACCACAAACACTTCTGCTGTTGAAGAAAACAAATGTACAGGCTTTCTGCAATCCCTCAGGGCTGGCAGTGCTGGCAGAGACAGAGCCACTGATGGCTGCTAAACCCACAGCTGGGCAAGCTGAAAAGCTCAACCTGTAGTTAAAAACAAAAAGAAGGTGAGTGACAAAGAGAGACCAGGTCATCCCAGCCCTGCAGTGGAGCCAGTGAATTGCCAAAAGTCTCAGAGTGTGTTAAGGTGATGGAGAGAGAGTTTTGGGTTGCCTGAACTAGATTGCAAGTGCTGCTGATGCACCAAGGAGCAATGATAAAATGAACAAAGCAAGCCATTGCTCTTGGCTTGCATTATCCACAGGCTTTGGCATTTTCCAGCTGAGTGCCTTCCTCTGCCTGCCTGGCCCACTGCTGCTCTCACTTTTACATCATGACTGTTGAGGAGTGTATCATTCATAACATCCCTATCACAGAGAGATTCCTTTTTAAATGCTTGGGGAGATGGAGGGCTACAAACCCTGGGAAATCAGCTATACCTAATATATTATGTAGAAGTTCTGTAATCATTATTGAACTAAAGTGCATTGAGTAAGTGGATAAAATCAGTCCCACTGTAGCATAAGTCTCCAGAGATCACAGATAAAAATGCCTTGCACTTAAGCAGAAAAAGGTAACAAAATATTTCCAGTCCCAGCAACAGCATTTTCCCCTCTATATAAATAGGGAACCCTCAGGAGAAGGCAATGATGCAGCAGAGGTTGAAGGCAAAGTTAATGGTGGTGAGGTGGGGGAGTGAGGCAGTGCCTGGGGCAGGCAGGGTGAGCAGTGTGAGCAAAGCTCCCTGGAACAGGGGCAGAAGGCACAGCCCTGCCCTGGCAGCACCCTGCACATCTGGGGGGCACAGGGTGGGTCTGGCACAGAGTGGAAATGAATTTTTTGTGCTCCCTTTTCCTCTGGACTCTGCAGAAAAGTCAAGTTTTATGACCAGGGTCACTCTGCCCTTGCTTCCCAAGGCTCTCAGAGTTTCCCACCTGAGCACAGGCAGGGGCACCAACACGGCTGCATTTTTGTGCCTCCTGTGCCAAGGTCTGCTCTGAGCTGCTGCCCCCCTACAGGGAGCCACAGAGGCATCCTCAGTGGTGAATTTATCCTGAGTTATCCTCAGCCAGATAACTGAGCCCCTTGAGAGCCTCTACAGACCTACAGCATGATCAGTCCTTCCCTTTTTCATGCACTTGGCCAAGAGCTGCCAGCCTGCAGTGAATCACCATGGCATGGTGAGACTCTTGCAAACCTGCTTAAACTTTTGTAAGGGCTCACAGTACAAGATTTGACATTTGACAGAATGAATGTGGGAAAATTAGGGAGTCATATTATCTAATTTTAAAAAAGGGACAATTTCATTCCCTTATACAAAGCAGAGTTAAGTTGGACTGGCCCATATGGAACAGAGTTTATGGTATGTTTCAGGGAAGTGTTAAATAATCATCTAAATATTTTTTTTTCATTGAGTTCTTCATGTGTACATACACATAAGTGATTAAGCTTGGGCTTTTCATTGAAAATAAGGGGGAAAATTTGTTTTAGGCCACTCTATTTGCTATTCCTGTTGTAGACCCACATTAAAAAAGCCACCTAGAACTGCAGTCCCCAGTGTTAGGCTGTGACCTGGGGAGTCACTGGCATTCGTGTCCTGGAATTACTTTAATAAAGTTTTCTAAGCTGTGTGCTCTTTCTGATGGGCTGCCAATCACGTTGGAGCAGTGCCATAAGCTCTGGTCTAGCTCTGTCCTCAAGGGCACCAAGGGGAGGAAGAGTGAAGAGGGCTGTGGAGTTGGAGCTATTACTTATTTATCTGAAATATTGACCCAACCTCTGCTACTGAAATATCAGCATTAGCTGCTGGGCAAAAGGGATGCCAGAGCCAGCACCTGCTGGGAAGTAGAGGAAACAGAGATGTCAAATGGGGCCCAAATAGTCATTATTTCATGGAGACAATGGTGCTGGGCCAGGCAGGAGGTGGCAAAGGACAGGAAGGAGTGAGTACAATGGGTGGGTGGACAAGGAGGCAGTGACCAGCTGACCAAGAGTCTCAAGGAACTCAGTGTCAGGTGCTCAGCACCTCTGAGATGTGAACTTATTGTATTTAGTGAGCTTTCAATATTCAGTGTTGGGATCTGCACATTTTTATTAGTGCAATGACAAGTGTGGTTGTGAAGGGAGAAGGAGTAGCAAGTGATGCTTCTGTAAGTTGCTGTGGATGAGGAATGTGGTTTTTGCTGAAGCACTTCCCAAAACTTCTGTCCTGTGGAATTGAAGGAGTCTGGAGCAAGAGCTGAGGGCCTCTGTGGGAGGCTGCAGCCCACCTGCAGCACAGCAGCACAGTGTGGATATTTGTGAGAGGACTGGGGAGCAAGGGGCAATAAACAGGAAGGAGCTCAGGAAATCAAGTGAATAACATCAAATTCAGCTGCCACATGCCACGAGAGAAGATACAGGGGCTGTGGTGCTAAGCAGAGTTACATAAATGATTACACAACATGGCTGTGACAAGAGCCTAGGGACACTCTGAAGGGACTGAGCAGACACACAGACAAGGCCAGGAAACCAACAGCAAGGGCATCTCGTCTTGCCAAGGTTTCTTTAATAAAAAATTAGAGAAATGCCCACACAAATTACAGCCAATCCCACTGCCAGGGCAGACCATTCAGTCAAAATGACTTCTAGAGTGGCTAAATAATGAAAGAAGCCACTAGGTCGGGGGGTAGCAGTGAGGCACATCATTATACACCTGATGTCACATCTCCCTGTGTGGTGACAGATGACATCCCCTCCCTCTGGGCACCACCACGGGCCACAGGTCTCACTCAGCCACACCTGGATGTGCACCCTGCACCTGGTCCTCATCCTCTGGGCTTCAGAGGGTTTTCTTCTGGCACCAGAACCTCCATCCTCTGGGCTCAGCAGCCTCCTGCCATCCTAACCCTCCTTTCTTGTGACATGGGACTCAATTTAAATTTCAAACAAATCCATTGTCTCTGGGTCCAAAAGGCTGAAGCAGAGCTCTTGTTCTGCTGCACCCATTACAGGTTATACAACACCCTGAGTTTAATCCCCCAGCCTGCTTTTCAGATACACTGACCCCACATCTTTGCAGAGAGCAGGGCACTCACAGAGCCCTCAGCTGCAGTGGGAGCTCCAACATTCACACCATTTGAAACAGAACCAGGAGAATTATCTCAGACAGAAAAACCAGATCTCTTGTGCTGACAGAATAAACACATTTGGGGTCTGACTTTGCCAGCATCTCTCCTTTCTCTAACAACTCCTGGAGTGGATCTGCTCACATGTAAGAGATACCCAACACTTCATATTGCAAGAAGCCACTTCCAGCTGCTTATGTTTTAGCAACTTTCTTTTTTTAAAGTAAATATTAATTTAAACTGAAGCACCCAGCATTCCTATTCCTTCCTGGGAGCCTTGCATTAGGTCTGGTGCTTTCTCTGTGTGACAGAGAAATTAAGTGCCAGCATGTCAGCCCTCCATATGCCAGAGGTAAAGTTCCTCCTGTCAGAGGGGTACAGGGTGAAACAGAAGGCCTGGAACCAATCTAGCAGCTGATGGATTTGTCATTTAGGAAGGGTAGAAGAATGGAAATCCTTTTAGGAGCCTCCTTCATGGTCAGGGAGCTCAGCAGAGGCAGATGCAGTTCCTGGAGCTGGCCTTGAGCAGTCACTGGACACCTGGACGTGCTGCCATTGACTGAAATAATACCCAGATGAAAACTCCCAACTCCCTGGGTCTCTGGCACAGGGTGGGATGTACCTGGTGCTCCATGACCACTGTGCTTAGAGAGGGGCAGCTCTTGCAACTGAGCACCTAAAGCTAAATATGCCCCTGAAATCCACTAGAAAAAATGTGTTGGTCCTATGGGTAAACAATGCTCTGAAAGAACGGAAATAATAAGATTAACAGGATGAATATTCAGCATTCTGAGTGAGGATCCTTTGAAATCCACTAGAGACAGAGGGAAAAGCATTTCAGTACACCAGCTTTCACCACGTTTCACTGTGTAATTCCATGAATTTCTGTCTCTCCTTAATTTCAGGAAGACAATTCAGTAGCCTCTGGCTTCTATATTCTTTATTTTCTCATCTATTGACTAGCAGAGGCAGAAAAATAAACACACAACTAGGAGCTGTATTCACAGACAGGAAGTAACTTTAATTAAATATTGTGAAAGTTGAAAAGTTTTTACAGCTTGAATTTCTGCAAAAAAATTATAACAATCTCTACAGTAGTTAGTTTCTCTAACAATAGAACTGTACAGTGTGTGTGTCTATTCAAAAAGATTTAGATAAGAAGGTGAAAGGTTAGTAGTTTCAGAGATGACTTCATTTTAGCTGCATCCTAGTACAACTGTGAGGAAATAGGCATTACTTTATGCAATCCAGTCATTGTGAAGCTTCACCTTGTTAAAACTGAAATCTGAATGTTTCCACTTAAAGCCATATTCTGTAAACAGCTGCATCTTTTACTTTGTAAAAGACAAAGGGTGGTGCGGGGGAGATTTTTGTCAAATTCCCATTCATCAGATCACGATAAATAGCTGCAAAAGAATGTAATTATGCACATTGTCAAAGGCTCTTTGGACACTGGAGTAGAGACTACAAATGTGGCTAAAGTGGTGTCAGAACTGCTAGGACTGAGTGGAGCTCTACAAGAGTAATCAACGGTGTCACTGGACAAAATATGGCTTTAAATTTGATTACATTGTCGTGCTGTTGCTTATTATGTGAATTAGAATAATCACTTGGAATACAGAGAAGCAATAAACTGATGTCTCTCACATTTTTTCCAGTTTTCTCTTCTTTTATTTTCTCACCATGAAAAAAAAAAAATCCTGTTTTTCTTTCCCTTCCCCCCAAAGATCACACTGTGACATTCTAGTGAAAACCATTGCAAAATTCATACAGGAAGCATGCACAGTTGCAGCATCGTTGTAAATGATTTCTTGCTCGACTAGAAAAAAGTTATATTGTTTTAAGGTAACAAAACAGTTCTTTTGTGCTTTTCAATTCCTTTTTTTTTTTCTTAGAATGTTAGTGATGATTGACAGTTCTGGTGCACAGTACAATGTACAAGTGAAATGAATATGATTTGCATTGTTAAGGCATCCAATCTGCTGGTTTATATTTATGTGAAAGACAGAGAAATATACAAGCAGACTTAAGAAAGAAAGTATTTTCATTGAGTTCTATGAAGTTTCTCCCCATATTTAATGCACAAAAATGCGTCACTCCAAAGAGGAGAAATCCCATGCATATTAATAGAGTAAAACAGCATTAGTTTTTGTTAAGCCTCAAAAGCAAAGGATACATTTTTTTTTAAATCTACGTAACTAAATGCTACAAGAATAATATGCTACTTTTTGCCATATATTGGAAAAAACTTCTTAACTTACAAATAATACAAAAATAGACAATGGCTTTTGGGTGGAAATTAAAAAAAAATGGAAGCATGGTTTTAAACAATACTAAAAAAAACAACCCTATAAATGAAATGTATTAAAATCACATTTAAACAGCTAATACAACGGTGAATGACCAAACAAATCAGCACTTTTCACATAGCAAACATACACAATAAAATAAACTTGTAGGGGACAAAAAGCAATGTACAAATTCCAAAGATAAATACATTATTTATATGGATATTTTACAAAATCCCCCGTAAAACAAACAAACAAAAAACAGAAACAAAAAGCTTTTTTTTTCTTTAATTAATTTGCAAGTATGTGCAAGCTAAAGGTAGTGAGCTCTTTTTGCAAAATATGCAGTAAAATTCTTTTTTTTTTTCTTTTTTGTGATATTGAAAAACTGTCTTAAGACATTAAAATGTATAAATAGAACAACAACTTTGGCAAAAAATCACAAAAAATCTACAGTATTTATAACTACATACAAAAACACAACAGCAAAGAAAAAATATCAGGTAATGCATCTTCAGAGCTTTGCTGCCTCTTTGACTAATAATTTTTAAGAACACTTCCCAGATAATGATAGCAAAATCTTTCGTGGTGAAACAGGAGCTATGGTTTTGATTGGAAAGGCCCACCCCAAAGTCACCATTCACTGCTGCCGAGCAGAGCCCTGTGCTGGAGGGAGCGCGTTCGGACCGGGAGGGTCGGCCCCAGTGGGAGCTGGGCCAGGAGGGGTTCGGGGTGGGGAGGCTGAGCCCCTGCCCCAGCAGGGCAGGCAGGGGGACAGGGGCCAGGCTGGCACCCCAGAGGGCCCAGGCTGTGCCCCCCGTGGCACAGGGCAGAGCCCAGGCTGTGCTTGGGAAGGGAGCGTGTGGAGGATCGGAGATTTCACCCAAAGGAGAGGGGTCCGTGCTCACCTCCTGGTGCTGGGTTTGCTCTGCCAGAGGAAACTTTTCTGATATTTCCACCCTTCCCTCCCCTCCCCTTCCCTTCCCTTCCCTTCCACCAGCTTTATGCCAAGAAAAGTTGGACCTTAATGTCCCCTTCCAACCTGGTGTTCTGGGATGAACTTTTCCTGTTGTGTTATTTACACGATTTTTCAGCCTGATATTAATGACAGAGGTTACTAATCCCACCCCTCACCCCACCCTCATAATCCAAAAATATCAGCTTTTTAGGGAGTGATATCTTTTTAATCAGAACATTAAAAATGCTTCATATCAGCAAGTCACCACTGGATAAGCAACGTATATGAGCCGACCCTTAATTAAATGGCCATAATTCTTCTATGAAAAACTAACTGGCACTTCTATTCTGTCCCATACAGGCTTGTATGTAAATGACACCACTTTATTCTTCTTTACACAGCTTTAAAAAAAAAAATCATAAATTAAAAATGTGGAGTTCCATCTCTAGTGTCCCTTGTGTAATTGTATGATTTATAAAAGACAAATGGTGTTGAGTTAAATCAAGCCTTAAAAAAAACCCACAAGAAACCAGAAGGAAATAAAAGCAAGCCCCCCACCCCCTAACAAAACAAAACAAAAAAAAAAGTGGATTTTTTTTATCAACATACAATAAATATATCTCCCAGGTATTTGGGATGGACAACTCGAATCAACACCTTGCAATTGTGGATTGTTAATTTCAGTATTTGCAAGGATGGTGATTTTTGTTTTGTTTAAAAATCTGCAGTTATTGTAAGATCCTTCTTTATTTCTTTTTTTATTTTTAAAAAGGCCTGAGTAAAAAGTTCCACTCTGGGACTTGTATCAGATTCTCTCTGAAGCAGAATTCAACCTCTTCATTAATAAAATTCTTCAAGGCAATTCTTTCACATGGGGGGAACAATCATGCCAGATATAGCTGTTGGAAGGAAAGGGAGGGGAGAGAGAGAGGGAGAGAGAGAGGGGAAAAGTTAATTTTCTGCATTATTAAGCAACTTTTAAAATTCCAGAGCTTTAAACATTTACTAGCAATGTAGTCAGATATACTTTGAGTTAAATTTATATATATCACTCATAAGAGACAACTATGTACACAAGAATCATGAGAAGTTTCCTTTTGACTGGAAAATGATTCAAATTGCAAGTGACTTTGCTGAAATTACTGATTTTCTTGTAGAAAAAGTGTCCTTCCTCCATATCAGTATCAGACCTCAACTTATTTTTCTGCTTTTAGTTTCAAGATCCCCTGATGCTGAGGAAGCTTTGACTGGACCCAGCTATTACCACACGTTCTGTTACTCTTTTAGAAGCAAAGCAAGAATTTGCAGCAAATTAGGGAAAGCAGCTGGAGTCCCCCTGGCATGGCCCTGCAGGGGTGTCCCTTCAGTGGCACTCAGGGTCAGTCCCCTGTGCCAGTCCTCCCAAAGGTCACCCCTGGGACTGAGGTTTGCATTTCCAGGAGCTCAGAAAGGGACTTAAACTCTCAAATTCAGTTTTGACATTGAAATTCATGCTTGACTCCTGGGTTAGCAGGCCAGCATCTTTCCTATTCCACTTGTAGCAGACACCACCAACTACATCAGGTGAGTCATAGGTGAATGTTAATTCAGGATGTTTTCTCTTTGGCTGGCTAAGTTGAATCATCAGCATTTCTTTATTATGCTTCCTACCTCATTTTCTGTGAAACCACCACCTCTCTTAGCAGACAGACATTTATGAAAATTCAACAGGGACAGTTTTGCACAGAAGTTGACCTCCAGCTCGATCTCTCTCTATTATTTGGGGGCTCAGATCAAACACCCCAAGTGTCCCAGTGACACTCAGTGAGCAGGCACATCATTACAGGGGATAGTCATGGAAGTTTATGATGGGAACTGTAAAAACAATGTGTCTCTGAAATGCCAGTTGTACAGTTGTTTGCCAAAAGGTAGAAAACAGATTCTCCTTCAGGTTGGCAGCACTTTCCAGGCCCATGATTTAAATGCTGCCTGCCATTCCAGACATCTGGACATGTAATTTCTTAAGGAAGGACTCAACCCCGTGACTGGTGCTGATTCATTGTGCTTTAATTACAGCTGCAATTATTTGATAAGAACAGAGCCAAAGTAAAAGGCTCACAGATTTGGGGTTGGAGGGGGAGAGGAGGGAAATGTTTTCTCCACAAACACCACCATATGTGCAAGAATTACAAGTCTAATCAGCAAGGGGAGAACAGCTCGAGTAAACTGCGCTGATTAAATGAAATAAAATGAGGGGAGAAGGAGAGAATGCAAAACACATCCAACATGTTTGCAACAGGCCACCCTCAGAGGTGGCACAGAGCAACAGCATTTCCATTATTGGGATTTATCGTGTGGAAATCACTGTACTGATTGTGTCCCCCACATGAGGGCTCTTCAAGGAGCTAAGAGTGAGGATAAAAGGGATAGAAAGGTGAGTTGAGTTGCTTTAAGTCCTACAGAAGATATTTAGGTGAGAAGCATAGAGGGCTCTTTAGGACAAGGTGTTGCTTTCCTTTAGAAAAAGTACCTTTTATTCAGAAAATGTCACGATACTATTCCAACACTCAACCTGAAAGATTCATCAGAAGCAAATCAATTTCACCAATAATTAGTCAAGAATTGTGTCTCTTGGGACAGGACAGCTGTCTACCCTGGGTAGGAGCCCAAAAAAGGTGAGATAATTGCAATTCCTCTCTTCATGATTTAGACATTTCCCTGTGGTTACAGATCAGCCTTTTGCTGCTGGAAAGAAATGGCACAGAGGCAGATCTTAGCTCCTTTTTTCAAAGCATCATTGTTTTTGAAGAGCTCTGAAATTCTGAATTAAATTACAAGGCAAATGATATCTTTTCTGCCTAAAAGCTTTGATATTTCCATTCTTTCCAAGTCTTCATTTAGATCACTCCACTTTTATTCCATAAGTGCTACATCTAGTCATGCAAATTCTCCCAGCTGTAGCCTGTTATTGATCCTGAAAACAGAGATATCAGTGGGAAACAGTGTAGGTATGAGATCACACCACCTCCAAAAAGGGAGGGCAGGGAATACAAAAGCTCCCACCAATGGCCTTTATTTCTTCTATCATATACTAATTTGTATTTGCTGCCAGCAAATTACAGAAATAATGTATTTGGGGTTTTACAAAATTGCATGGCAAAGAGAACAACAGATAAGCCTGGCTGCTGTTTTAGTGAGTTCTGCTGATATCTAAGCCACATAAGGAAAGCTTGATTGCTTTCTGATGCATCCAGAAGCCCAAGAGAGATAAGACAGCCTCCTTATACATGGTTGTTTATTTAAGCATTAAGGCACAACAGGCAGTGCCTCTCTGAGTGATTATTACAAGCCTCAGGTGGTGTCAGGAGGCACAGGACCAAAGGCTGTGTGTCTTTAACTCACCAAGAAGTTCAGTGATGACCTAGAAATGAACCATCTCTTGGTGTCTCATTCCCATTATGAAAACTGAATTGCTAAACAAAAATTAGGGGAAATGCTCAGATCTGTGTGGTTTCTGGGCATTGCAGATGTGGAGGTGACATAATGAGGAGGCAATCAGACAGCTCCAGTTGTGCCCAGTGCTCTCGGCTCCTTCCATAATTGCTTTTCATAACTGAGTACTTGGAATCTGAGGATTCTGTGTCTTGTGAAAGGAGAAACAGTGCCTGAAAAAGCTTTCTCCTGTTACTTGTTTTTTCTCTCCATCCACAACAAGATGGGGACAAGGTGAAGAGAGGAAAAAAAAACATTAACATGTTCAAAAGCTTTCTTTCTTTTTTTTAAGTTTTTTTTTTTTTAGTTTTTTTTATTTCAGATGGAAAATATTATTAGCTGTTTCTTTTAAAACTTGAAGCATGTAAGCACTGCCGATTCTTTTAAATGTTCAAAACCAAATCTAAATGCTGTAGTTCACCTGAAAAATTCATTTTGTCTTATTCCTGACACAGTTTGTATTTCTAACAAAATCCTAACTGAAGGTACCCAAGATCTGCTTATTAGTTCTTAGTAAATTTACAGTTTCTGAGTTTCTGCACAGTTTTTCTCTGTGTGTGTGCACCTTGGAGGATTCCTCCTCCCAGTTCACCAGTGTAACATGAACTGAGGACAATGCTTTCCTTCAGGCACAATAGATCCAAGCTTTTATGAATGAATTCCTTCCATTCTGCTTGCATATAGATTTTTTTTTTGGCTGCTAATGGTGCTATCAGCATTTTGTCTTCAAGCCCAGTGCTCCTCTTTCCAGAGGCTGAGTGACATGGAGTTTATGCACCCATCCTGCTCTGCACACCTCCTTCTGAACCTGGCATAAAAAAGGATGGATTTTACTCCCCACTCGATGCCCTTTGGATAATTTGCACAGGCTCATGGAAAGGAAACAAATCTCAGGTCTGGAGGAAGCACAATGCACACCATGGAATATCTCCCACCTCTGGCAGCTGGAGGCAGCTGGCTGCATCTGCTTAAGGAAGCCCCTGGACCTAAGCAAGCATGAAACTGCCTCTCTCAGCACAGGGATGTGCAGTGAGGGAACCACACGGGGAGGTTTAGGCACAATGTTGTAAAACAGACTCAGCCAAACAATGGGATGGGCAGTGCTGGGCTTGCAGCACCCTCAGTTTGACAAGCTTTTGTCTGTCACTGCCTCGCCTGCACCAGCCCTTCAAATGGATTCAGATACTAATGCTAGAGAACTTGTAATGAGAGGGGAAGGGATGCAGAAGAGGAGCAGCCCCTTGACACCAGCAGTTCAATAGGCTTTCCAAAAGGCCCTGTGCTTTTCTGGAATTAATTGGCACAGGAGTACATTAATCAGTGGAAGCTAATGTTTGCCCTGGTGTGAGTTAAAGTGGAAAACGCTGCTGTTAGTTTGTAATGCATCTCCCATTTATGAAAGGGAAGGTTTGTGCCAAGCTCTGTAACGCTCTGTTTGCTCTCAGTAGGATTTCTGCACAAGTGTACTATGACAAAGGACAAAAAGGAAGGGAAGATTGAGTGACGTACTTCAGGAGAAGGCCAGCCCCTGGAGAGACCCTGCAGTGGAGTACTTGCTAGAGTCCACAAAAGACTGGTCTGATAAAGGACGACAACAGGGAATAAGAGAGGAAAGAAAGAAAAAGGACGGTATTAGTAAGCTGAAATATTACTTGTGTTTATCAAAACAGTAGGTCTGTGCTTTAGAGGACACAGCCTCTCAGTTCAGCAGTATTAGCTGGGTTAGAGAGTGGGTGGTTGCCAAACACCTGCAGGCCACAAGGTGCAGGGGGGTGGAGTCAGTTACTCCCTACAGGAGGAAGCCTTAGGACAGAGCCCACCAGGGATCCCTCATTGCCTTCACTCCCCTGGGGCAGCTCGGAGGCACCAGGAGCTCACAGCTGGAGCAGCCACCTCCTGTGCAGCCTGGCTTCCACCTACCTTGCAGGCTATTGCCATTGGTGCTGGTGCAGGTGGGAGGGGGGGAGGTCTGGGGTCTCACGACCGGCGCGAACGCACTCTTCTGCTTCACCGCTGAGACCATGTTGGCTGGTGAGAAGGAGAAAATCCCAGAGGAGCTGCTACAGTTGGAGGGGAGGCTCGTGGAGGAGGCCATCGTCGGACTTGATGGCACAACTGGAGGGAAGAAAGACCCCCCCAAAAAGGGATTCCTTAGTACTCAGTAATAACAGGGTGCAGAATTAAGAGAATTCTCATTCCTGGATGCTCTCAATCTTTCTAGGGATGAACTGAGTGTTCAAAATGCAAATGTGCTACGTGGGAAGTTCAGTCTTTAAACACAGATATCCTTAAACCATTATTTTACTATAAAGTACAACAAATATCTTTGGTTCATGTATTTATCATCAAGCTTTTAAACAAATTTCTTTTCATGAAAATAAAGCTAGCTACTTTAATATTCAGAAGGCACTTCAGATTTCCCTTCTTATCCAACAACAACAACAAAAAAAAAAGGACCAAAAGTGTCATCCCATATTTCCATTCTTTGTCCTGTTTAGAAACCGCTTAGATACACAAGTGGGCTGTGAATAATTAGATATTATAGAGTAAAATTCTGATCATCTGGGCTTTGAATTATTATTTTATTTGCATTTATGTAGATAAAAATCACCCTATTTAAGTTCTTATTTGAGAATCTGATATCATATTTGTTAACACTGAGGAAATCAATTAATGGAAATTAAATGTTCAAAGTTTCACAGTCTGACAGATACAATCTTAGTCTGAAGTCACTCTGTGTCTGGAAGTACTTGCTAAGGGAGAGCAATCAAAGCACCTAAATTGAATTGCTACTATACAGCAATTAGTTTATTGATTTAATTAAGAATGCCACCTTTTAATTTTCAGGTCATGATTGAAGCATTTTCTGATTCAATGGATTAGACATTAGCAGAATGACAGATCAACCAAGAAAACCTCCCAAAATATAAATAGAATAGAGAACCAGGGCTAGGAAGTGAAGTGCTATTCTAAAGAGGACTCCGTTCATAAATATGAAATAATACACTGCCACAGTATTTTAAATGCATTACTGGCATCTGCTTCCAAAAGGAGATGTCTCATCAATCATGTTATATTATGAATTCAGAGTGTGCAGATTCTGTGACAGTAAATCCAACTTAATAAGTAAGGTACTTTGTAACATTACATGTTACATTATTATTAGAGAACAAAAATAATCACTGGTTAGCAATTCCCAGGTTATAAGTACTAGTTATGTGGGTAAATAATTTGTTCTAAATTTGCAGCAGAGAAGCAGCCTTGGTGTTAATTATTTTATTCAGAGTTCCTATCCTCTTTTTTATTCTAATGCAGATCAAAATAATTCATTGCTGTGTTACACCATTAACTTCAGGTTTGCTGTGTAAACCTTGGCACCTCCAGCAGTCAGTTTGTCCTGTCCATGCTACAGTCCCAGCCTATAAATCTGTTTGTATGTCCAGACCTTCCATCCTGATTCTGCTGTCAGCTTCCTACAGATGTCAGTGGAATCCTTTGTGCCTCCTGAGCAATGTCAGAGGAATTGGGCAGGTTCTGCTCGTTCAATTTCTCATGTGACCAGGGACTACTGAGCTCAGCTGCAGAAGGGATTCACTTTACCAATAGAAACGTATTTATATTTAAACAGCTTACTAAACCTTTAATATCAAAATGCAGAAAGTTAGTCCTGCACATAAATATTTCCATGACTGGGACTGTGGACCATAAGCTCTTCACACCATGGGATGTATCATTTGTATGACTCACATTTTTGTGACATTCACTGTACTGACACTAAAACACAAAATCTAAGAGCCTTTGTCACATTTTACTGACTCAGTGAAGTCAAAATAATATGACTTAAAAAGCAAGTGGAATATAAACAATCAAGCTGAGGCCCAGTAGTAATTCATAATTTTTATAAAGGTTATAAACATATTATTTGCTCAGAACTTGAGGACAGTGTTTCCCATTAGAGTATAAGGTAAGTTATGAAACTATCAGACTAAATAATTATATATTACTCTTTGGAAGTTCTTTTAATGCTCCCAAATCAAAAATAACAATAATAATTATTAATAGTAATATTAAAACAGAGAAGAGAATTTCTGGCAACACTAAGGTCTTCAAAGTGCATCCAAGATCAGTGCCTTGGAGAGTAAAGACCAAGTTCTATTTCAAGCGCTCAAAATAGAAAATAAATATTGAGCATCAGAGAAAATCTACTGCCTCCTTCTAATGAAAATGTGCAAAATACAGAAAAGACATAAAATACTCACTGGCATAGGGAGAATTGGCAGCAGATCCATTCAGGAAGGTTGGAGAACCGCCTAAATTTGACATTCCAGCATTCCCATAGCCATTCATGCTTGTTGTGACAGAGTTGTAGTTTGTCTGCTGCGGGGTGGTGCTTGGCACGTAGCCATGAGGTGACACACTGCTGGAGTTGCGAGTGAAACCTTGTGTGGGGAGGGAACACAGGCAGAAATTGGAATTAGCTCCACAACAGCTTCCTACACAAACCAAGGGGGAGCCCAGTGCAGCCAGGGGGCACAGAGAGGGGCAGGACTGACCCCCAGCACCACCAGGTACCCAAACTGGGAGCCCTCCCTGCCCAGGCCGCTGCTGGAGGAGGGAGCCTGGAGCCTGCAGAGCTCCCCAGGCAAGCCAGGGATGCCCTGGAGCAAAGATCAGCTCGGGGTGTTGGAGGAGCACTCGCTCTGAAAGGGCTGCTTGTAGGAAATGGAGTAAACATGACCTACATTTTCAGAGTGAGGAGCACAGACCCACTCCAGGTATGTTAAAAGCACGTGATTGTTGTTAACTCTTTTCTGATGTCACTGTCATTTAACACACCTCAGGTGCTCACTGCACACTTCAGGAAATGGAGTGTATTTCTCCAGCTTGTGGGATATCCTTTGTCTTTTTGCCTTGGTCTCATCATTGTGTTGGTGGGAAATGAGCATCAAATTTGACAGCAAGTTAAAATTTGAATCTCTACCTAATTCTGGAAATGACATTTTAGGAAACTCATATCCAAATGTTCATAAGGAAAGATTTGTTTCTAGAAGCCACAGAAATACAAAATATGCATCTCCACTCCTAGAAGAAAAATCACCAATTTTTCTTCCTAACACACAGCATAAAATATTTCAATCTAAAAATAATTTTGTATTTTTTTATTGTAATGCAAAAAATTTTGTTTCTGCTCTTCTAGGAACAGCCTCATCCTAACACTTTCTCATTCAAATGTATTTTTAAGTTGGATAATATATAGAGCTCAGCAAAGGAGAGGGCAAAATGCAAAGGGCTTCTACAAAAATATTCTTCACCTATTTTTTATTTTTAACTCTTATTTTAAACCAATACTGATTTTATACAAAGTGAAAAACACTTTATTTTAAAAACTGGAAAAACTCTGAAAAGTCTTTTTACATATTTGTATTCTTTGCTAATTGTAAAATTTATCAAAGTCTCAAACTGAAAAAAACACAATTCTAATACTCTAACTCTTGCAAAACAGACCCAAATTAAATAGATAAACATTCAAGGGATAACTTCATATTATAAAGAAGTGCTATAAAAAGCCCAGACTGAGAGATCCATGCTCAGGAAAATATATAAGCAAGTACTTAACGTTAAGTACATGCTGAAGCTGATTAAAATTAGTGGGATTTAAACACAAATACAAGTGTTACTCTGAGCAGAATGAGAAGCTATTTAGAGACATGCAGAAGTGATTTTCCTGAGTTGGGGCAGGCCCATCCTGTGCCATTCCAAGGATCTGGGATGGGCTGCCCAGCCCTGCCTCTGCCACTGCCCTGCCCGTCCCCCTGACTTCTCTCAGAAAAGATCCACAGAGAGAGGAAGGTGAGGCTCGTGCTGACCCTGGTTGGTGGCTTGGGAGGCTTCAGAGACATTGACGGCGAGCTGGCCGCTGAAGGAGTTCACGCCCATCATTCCCGCGTGGACCGAGGTGTTGGCGAGGGCGGGGAGCTGGTTGTGGTTGCGGGGGACGCTGTAGAGCGCTTCAGCGATGTCTGCAGCTCTCTTCAGGATTATCTCCTGCAGGGTAAGGAAAAAAACATGCAAGAGTTACCAAAGAGACTCTGACAAACCTCTTCTTACAGACTCAAATGAAACTGTTCCCTGTCCAAAGGCTAAAAGGAGATGCTTTTCTTTCTAAACCAGCTGGCTGACAGAGAGCTCATGCTTACAGGATCTTCCTGTTAAATCCTGACATCTGTGGTAAGAGAGTTGGAAGTCCCAGTCCCAGTGGCCACATTTTGTATAAAAAGACCAACTGGCAGGATGGGGCTGGAGCCTGGACTTGCTCCACCTTAAAGCTCTCTTGAAGGGAAGAGGGAGAAGTCACTGGTGGCAAGACATAATGTACAACATTGCTCATACTATATAGGATCTGGTGAAAGTGGGCAGATGCCTCCATGGTGTTTTTACAAACACTAAATTCACACCCTTTAAAAAAGAAAAGAAGCAAACTAAACCCCACTCCAGATTTGGCATCGCCCTGTGCATTTATTCTTGTCTCCCACTGTAGCATCATATCCCTTTAGCCCTGATCTATCTATACATATAAGAAACAGCCATGATATAGAATTGCTGAAGTAGAATGCATTTACCTGGTTATTATGTGGCATACCATAGAGTGCTTCTACTAAATCAGCAGCCCTCTTAAGTATTACTTCCTGTCAATATAAAAACAGAAGCATTCTGCTGAGTTCAATAAACTCCTTGTGGGGAAAACAAATATTCTCTTCTATTAGGTGCACCATGTTTTGTAGTGGTTTTTTTTTCATTTTTTTCCTCCCACCAGGTAAACCTTAATTGTAACAAGTCTCAGCAACCACTGAATGGTGTTAAATCACTGGTTCATCCTATTCACACACACGCTTAATCAAGTCAAAAGGTGAGAATCATTGGTGCTGCAAAATAAAATACATCACTCAATTGTCTCTACCATCTGCACTATAAACCACTCATGGGTTTATTGCAGAATACAATCCCGAGGTCATTTACTAGATTACTGCAATCAATGTCATTCAGAGAATGTTATGAATCCCTTCAATGTGTTTATTTTATTCTTAATTGCATGCTGCAGGAATTGTGACCTTACCCAGCAGGCCACATTCAGAAGATACCCAATCAGTCCTGTGCTACTGCAATGAAACCCTTTGGCTTCTCCACTTTGTGTCCTGGTACGAGGGGTCAGGGCAGGATCCACATGCATGGAATGATGCCCAAGAGGAAAACACATGCAGTGTGTGAGAGAACAGCCCAGGTCCATGCAGCGTTTCCTGGACATTTTCCTTGCACGGACAGCAGACTTTAAAACAGTCTGAGATTCAGTTCTCCATTTTGGGCAATTTTTTTCCCTCCATTTTCTTATTCGTTCCTTTTCATTTAATATTTCTTAGGGTATTTTCTACTGGTATTCAAGTAACAAGAGCATTTCCTGTGTTCTTATATTTTACAGCATCCTGATGATAATCCTGATAGAAAATATAAAGATGCATTGCAGAATTAACCCAGAAGAATTTTTTTCTCTTATTATTTCATGGCATCTTTCAGAGCAGATTCCCAAATGCCTGATCAAAACCGGTCAGGAACATCCTTTGAGTAAAACAATGTATTT
Organism: Agelaius phoeniceus; assembly: GCF_051311805.1. Lineage (NCBI taxonomy): Eukaryota > Metazoa > Chordata > Aves > Passeriformes > Icteridae > Agelaius > Agelaius phoeniceus. The sequence goes on along the minus strand of NC_135279.1, from coordinate 4,266,498 downwards.
TTGTAGTTCCCAGCCCCTAAGTACTACTCTAATATTCTAACATGACGCTATTCACCATGGCATATTGCTGCAAGCAGCTTACAAAAATAGTACCAGTTCTAAGCATTTTACAGTTTTCTACAAAGTTAAACTTTTAAACTTAAAATATTTTACACAATAGCCATATTTTATACCAAAAAGAAACAGTAATGCTCAATTTTCATATACTGTAGACTCTGATCAGAAAATAGAGATATAATTGCGTTCATTTTGCTGTCACCATAACCTCTTCAAAAATCCTTGAACAACTCTTCAAATGACAAGCTTTTAGATGCATATTAGCATTTTTTTCAATTTTAAATTCTCTATAATATAACATAAAATAGTTGTCATACTGCAGTAACTACTTATGACATATATAATGTCCTAAATTCAAAAATGAGATGGAGGATTTTTGTTCTCCCAGTAAACATTTAGGCTTGCCTTCTGCTGCACACACCCCTGTCTCAGAACACACATTTAAATTATTTTCCACATATGAAGTGAGATGTAATACATAATTGATGGATTTTTAAATCACTACGCTTGAAACAGATTCTGAGGACTTAAGTTGCTACAGCCTTTTTCTGTTGGTGGGTTTTGTTTCTTTAGTTTATTTGCTTGATTTTTAAGGTTGGGGTTGGTTTTGTGCTGCAGTTGTTGGTTTGGGGTGTTTTTTTTCCTTGTTTTTTGACCACAGCAGTGAGCAGTATAATCATGGACAGACAGACACAAACAGCATCCAGGTACAAACAATCCTCGCTCCTCTAAACACTGAGGTGCCCTGTCTGCCTCATACTGAAGATACAAACTAGAGAAGAACAGAGACATTACTGAAAAACTGTTCTCTTTTTCATTCCATGATTTTAGATAGAAAATTACTGCACAGGTGTTTGACTTTGCAAAGCAGGATTTATTTCACTTCAGTTGAAATTGCTTGCAGTATATATTTCACTGATGGAAAATTAGAATGTGATACAGAGGCCGCAAACTGCTTTGGTATATTGTTAGCTTAAGCTGTCATTATGCCAAATTACTAAAAAAAAGAAAGTTTAAATAGTCATTTCTGCTCTACCTGACTAATCATAGTTATTTATATAATGCTGAGCTAAAAACCTTAGAGTGCATCTAAAAAGAGATTGAAAACTGTGTTAAAAATGAGGTAATTACATAGAATCTTACAGCTGCTCTCCCTCATATCAAATATATTTCAGTTCTTAAACACTGGAAGTTCTTTGATGCCATATCATATTGCATGTAAATAAAACTAATTGTCATGATGGTTTATTGAAACATTCTTGACAAGTAGCATTCAATTTTCTTAGCTAGTCAATGATTCTATTTTTTTTCCAACATTTTCAGGGTCTGTAAATTTGAGTTTCATAATTTCTCTACCTATATTTTCACACAAGAAAAGCATTTCTTGTTTATGACATTTTCAGATCATACAAAGTAGATGTTACAGAAAAACCTTCCTGCATCGAATAGTGGTATCTTCTATTCCAGAGCTGATGGTACTTTTTATATAGACAAACCAGCTTTAAAAACACACAACAAAATGCTGCTAAAATGAAGCTCAAGATATTAACTTCTTGTTTTCTGAATGCATCTTAAACCTTTTGCAGCTCTGCCTAAATTACAACAGAAGCTGCTCCCCATACAAAGGAGCCCCTGAAGTCCTCTATGAGTTAGAGCAGCAGACCTTGCAAGGTGCTTGGATTGCGGTGACCAGAAAATTGTTCTCACCTCCGTGTCATTACGCTCACAGTGAAGCAGCCCCCGAGCATGTTTGTGTTGGGGATCTAATATATTGCCTTTCAATCAGAGCTGAGAGCCACTGAACACATAGACAGAACATGACGAGCAGGTCAGGAAAGCAATAAAGATTTTACAGAGCTGTCCAAGGTGCTAAATTTACTCAATAATGGGTTTGGCACCATAGTGTTAACCTCTCATTTACTACCAGTTTGAGGGACTAAATTGAAGTAGCTGACTTCATTTACCTTGAAATGTATATTTTATGACATTATGTAAGTAGATTGAAAGGGCACTGCAGTTTTAACAATTTAAAGGCTAGAGCATGTTTAAGATGAAGTTTGAATATTTATCGTATATTGCACTTAAACTATATTGTATATTAAAATGCATTGATTAAATTTGTAAAAGGTATTATAAAAAAGGACAGCTAGTATAAGAGATCTATGTCTTTTAAAATCCAATTGATACTGCATATTACCACGGAGATGGTAACAGATAAACAGATAGAGGGGTGGACAGAGCAGCAGACAGACTGAGCAAAAAGTGAGTGAAACTCACATTCTGTGAAAAGAAATCTCTGCATAAGCTCAAGGTTTGTTATTCCAGATATTCTTTTGTTCACAGAAATTTTTCTTTGCCTTCATCTCCAAAGCCTAGATTTTCATAGCAGTAAGTGGGCATCATGTAAGGTCCTTCCAATTGAATATGCAAGTGGAAATATTTCCTGAGAGAGACAGAGTTTGACTAAAGCTAATATCTAATTTATGGGGGCATTTGTCAAGGAAGATCCACTTTTCTATTACTGCTAAAAGTCTGACAGCTTTTGGTTTAGAATCAAGGACTTAGCAGCATTTAGCTAGACCTAAGTGAGGTCTTCTTTTTTTGCATTTTGTTTCAAATGAGAATAATTTTATTTCTCTAAAAATCACAAATGAGCAAATATTGAGTAAAGGAAACATTACTTTAGTAATTACATATGATTCATCAGAACTCTGCGCACCAAAAATCCATAGTCCATTTTTATTCCAAACTGAAGCTGATTTTCTACTGAGGGAATTTTACATTTTAATTTTTGAAACACACTCACAATTAAATATTTTGATCAAACCTTCCTCCTGAAGATACTAAGGGGTGTCTACATACCCAAAAGAGGGGCTGAGCAGTAAATTCTACTGCAGCTTTGCATATCCCCAAACTACTATAGAAGAAAATACTATAAAGCATACTGAAGCAACTGTGCTTTTGAAGCACAAAGACTGAAATTCAAACTGAATCCACTTCTGACTGAATGTACCTCAAACACTCCAGCACCTCTGCGTGTTTTGTTGGAGTCCTGCATTCCCTTCAGAAGGATTTCATTAAGAACATGAAACTTGCATTTCAAGTTTTATCAAGATGAAAACACTTTGTGTCAAGACTTATCATGACAAACACATTTTTTGTTAGTTTTAAAGGAGACGAGGTATTTCTTCTTGTAACATCTGCTTACTTTTTATTCAGAAACTCTTGAAAAAAAATCCACTCTGTGTCCCAAAAGGGATGTGAGTCTGGTGAGATAAAGGGTATCTAGAGTTACACTGAGTTGTTCAGCTTAAGTAACTAAATTAGATAATGTTCAAGGTACTCGTTAAACCGAAATGAATTTTGTCAAGAAGAAGCTGACCACAATATATAACACTCACCAGCCACATATTGTATTATTGAGACCACCACAGGATTTATGAACTCGTGGAGGGCGTGGGGGGGAAGCTGTTCCAGCATCCTCTGAGGCATTTATCTTATGTGTTGTCTGGATATCATATCACCTTCTAATGCTCTTTAGCATTGTAATACAAGAGAGAGCTCATTCATCTTCTGAGAGGGTACTTAGGGATGATGATGTCATTCATACTTCCTTGACTCTTATGTCTGACCTCCTGCCTCTGCCTTCTAACTTCCTACTCTCATGGCTACTTGCAAGAAAAACCTCCTCTGCAGACTCAAAATGCTCAGCATCAGACTCCAGTTCACTTCTTCACCTTGGAAAGGTCACATTCTGAAATTTCTAGTCAAAATCACAGTCATTTGTGCTCAAACTTTCCCTTTGGTTTTCAGTTGGTGAAACAATAAATGTGATAGCTAAGGACATGGGTCAGAAGTAAGTTTTAAACTTACACTTATATGCATTATATTTTAAAAGATAAAATTGTGAACACCTCTTTCTAATGTAAAGGCAAAACCAAGAGAGACATTTACAAGAATGTAAAATCTAAAGATCTAAAATCCCAGACATTGAGCTTGCTACAAAAGAGCTTCAGGCTGTCCAGAACCTCCCATCTCTCCCCATCAACAGTGAGCACTGCATTATTGTATCATTTTCAGCAATTATAGCTGTATAAAGACTCATAAAAGCCATTCAAAATGTAAAGTTCCTCCATTTACTGTAAGACCGAGGGAATTGTGCCAGCCTAATGGGAAGTATAAAATAACAGGGCCATATCCCTAAAAAGATATTTGTACTCACACCAAGCTGAAAACTTTTCCAACAAACAAACAACTGAATGGTTTCCATGTATAATGACTGAACCATACCAAAGAAGTGAACACCATACAGATACCACAAAGACAAGAAGGCAAAATGGGAGAGAAAGATGACGTATCTCACTTGAGGGGCAAAAAAAAAGCCTCAGCTCACCACTGCCTACAGGATGGAAGTGCACTGAATTCCTGCCACTGAATTTCAATGGCAGCTTCCCAGAAAACATGTCTACAGTGGGAGCTAGAACCTTGGTCTTTCCAAGCCACTGTAGTCTCATCAGCCTCCACCCAAACTGAAAATCACAGCCTAAATGTACAGCACTAAAAACAGTCATGCATAACTTTACCACCTGCTCCACAATGAGCCAAGCTTATAAATAAAATATAGGAAGCCTCTATGAGGCAGCAGAAAGAACAAATGCTGAAGTGCAAATGGGAGCAGGCATTTAGCCGTAAACATTGAGAATCGATGATTAAAACTCCTCCTAACCACAAAGGTGATAAATGCAAATGGGGGAAACACACCCTGCCCAAAAAGTCTTCTTTACAAATACTGCTGACAAAAGAAGGAACAAAATTATGATGATCTGTCTGAAAGTCTGTCCTTGCAAGTCTCCCATCTCACACCTATTAACCTCCTGGAAATATGGTGTAGTTTAACACTAAAAACAATCAGCCTCCTTTATTAGTCTACACCATTCATGCTGGTGGTCCCATTTCCATAAATGATGGGCATAAAACAACAACAGAATTAGTAGCTAACACAGATGTGTTCTTCATCTAGATACAGGGTGGCATGGAATAAACCACCATTAATATTGTTGGTTTGGAATAATTCTTTGAATAAACTGCCATTTGAGAGTCTGGATGCTCCCACCATATTATCATCAACTGAAGCATCTGGCAAGTCATTTGGAAGGTTCTGTTGCTAAAAGTTCTGGACTTGTTTGCTAATGTTGGGTCTCTAAATAAAGGGAGAAGAGTGGGTATAGGAGAGCAGATATGCAGAATTAAAATCACTCTGCTAGGACTTAAATCATCTCCTTTAGGGACTTTAGAGACAACAGTGATGTCATGACTCACATCAAAGTCCCTCTGATGGCTGGAGAACTTTGCTTCTCCTGAGCAAATTCATAGCATGTCCTGCCCCCAGCCCCTCTGTTTACCAGGAAAAGGCATTTCCAGCCACATGCAGGAACCCTTCAGAGCTGTCAGATTTTACCCCATGCAGCCAGTGCAGGGCTGGTGGATATCACTGCATTGTACCCTTGCATCTGTTCCCACCCTGCAGCCCAGCAGCTGAGAGCTGGCAGGTGTCACTCATGTTTGGGACCCACAAACACTTCAGGAGCCAACACTGGGACAATGCTCTGGCCTCCCCTGCAGCATTTCCCACAGATTGTCCTGCAGGCTCACACTGTGAAGGTCTAATGACACATCCCCTCAGCCTGGAGCAGCTAGAGCAGGAGAGGAAACACATTTTACAGCTCTACAAAATCCTGAAGGATTTGTAGCATGGAAAGAACAGTTCTCCTGCATGCACTCCTTTTATGCCATCCCATCATTCATGCTAGGGTCAGTTTGTCATATCCAGTGAATCACTAGAAGACAATCTAATTAGATGTACAAATGGGTAAGTCCACGTAATTTAGTGACTAACAAAAAATCCCTTACCAACTTCCCTCCATCCCACCAGGTTACAGTGACTCACACTATTCCCCTCTATCTAGGCTGCAAAAATATTATTCCTGATTTATCCATATGAGCAAACAAATGACAACATTAGACTCTTTTCTTTTATCTGACCTCAAAAGTTTGTCACAATAACCTAAAAGCACATTTTTCCTTCTAAATTCTCCTTATGTGCCTCCACTACCATCAGACCCAGGGCAATTTTGGATAGGAGTCTCAGGCATATATTTTTGAAAATCTACTCCAAACAATTTGTATGAGCATTCACAGTACTTTAAAGCAGATGTTCATTATTAAGATTAAGGAGTTTTTGGTCTCGGGGCTTTTTTTTGGTTTTGTATATGTAAGATTTTCTGATAGTTCTTTCTCTTGCTGGTATTAACATCCCTATTTCTAGAAAATAAAGGAAAAAAAAGAGTTACTGCTCAAAATCTTCTCCTGACTATTTTTTACCCATATATTTTTGGAAAATTGTCAACATTCCCTTACGGAAGAAGATTTTGAATGATTTGAAGGGTCTGGACTTAAGTAATCTTTTAAAGAGTTTGGAGAAATTAACAGAGGCACTGAATTCTGATACTGTCATTCAAAGACACTGCACAGGCTGTTTTAGAACCTTTATTCTATGGATCATATTATTGTGTCCATCAGAAAAATTCCCTGGAATACTGGGGTTTAAAAAAAGATTAACTCTGGCTTGTGATTTTATGTATGGCACAATGCAGATAACAAATTATGTATTTGTAAGAGTGAAAAATGTTCATTGGCAAATGGACAGGCTGATATCTATTTCTATGATTTGTATACACAAAGACTTTCCAAACACAGGTCAAATCCTAACACTTTTAAATTGATCTCACATTGGGTCAAACTAGACTGCATTGGGTGGCTTAATTCACTTGGCTGCATTTAAATCTATAGAGAAATATGCTTGGTAATGACTGGCCAAAATCCTGCTGAGGTAAATCAGAGGAGATGTGTAGCAATTAAAGTGTTAATTGTAGATATGTGTTTTGTCCATTTTATTTTCAGTTTGTCTTATGCATTTACCCATATAAATATCTAAATATGCCAAATTAGCTCTTTTCTACTAAAAAAAAAAACCCAAGTGTTCAATCCCATTAATTTAAAGAGCCACCCATGCTTTCTTTTAATGAACAAGAAAAAAAACCCACCAAACAAACTAAACCAAACCAAACAAAAAACCCAGCCTATCATTAAGATCTGTGGAACTGTCACTTTCCTGGATTGGATGCTTCAGGTGGGAAGTGTGAGCATTTAGAAACTGAGAGCTCAGGTTACTTTTAATAGCAGGAGGAAACTGAAAAATAAGACAGAATGAAATTCTGACCTACAATAATATTCCACTCTGTTCTGTAGAGAGTGGATGCATAAAAATGTTGAAATAGAGAGTGGAATAATGTTGGTGGGTTTTAGTGTTACAGTTAAAACACTGCTCAGTCATAACCCCTACAAATGACTGCTTTCACTTCCATTTTATCATCGGCATAATTAAAAGAAGTCTCTTGAAAGGGGCATTCTCATTACAGCCAAGGACCACTTCAGACCCCATTGAAATGAAAAGACAGACCATAGATTAGGTGCAGATACAAGTGGTAATTTCTAGGGAAGCATAAAATACCAAATGTGTAACAACCATATTTTATGTGCTCAAAAGACTCACAGTATTTTATTGTACAAAGAGACTTTGGCTCAGAAGGACAACTTCAACAAAGTGGCTCCTATCACATATTCTAAAATAATTTCAACTTCCTTATCAGAAACAAAAGTTATTTTGTTTCTTGTATTATTATTTTTAATTTACAGTCCTATAATTCAGCTGAAATTATCCAAAGCAAGCATAAATGTTGAATAACTATGAATTTAAGAGATTTATCCAACATTTCGCAGAGGTAACACTCTATTTCTGTGTACAGCTCCAGAAAGTAAAAGCAGGCACAGCATTTTACATGATCTAGGGCTCCTTTTTCAGTGTTGAGGGAAAAGTATTACCATTGTCACTACACCAATATATTTTATAGAATTGCTTCAAAGTACTGACTTTTCAAAATACATCAATATTTCAGTAGCTTTTTTGATCAACAAAACCTCAGCACTCATGTTAGTTTACAGCTGAATAATGAAAGAAAACCCAGATGATCAAATTATGAGTATTATTTATTTCCTGTTTGTTAAAAATACTTTTAAACAAATTTCATTTTTCTGAAGTTCACATTTGGAAAAATTGGGCACCTCTATTCTGTCAAATGTTTGGACTTCAAGACGCTATGAGCAGATAAAATGATGAATCCAGCATTATTAGTGGAGACACTTAGGTAATCCTAAAAATAAAATCAACAAATGTACAATTTCTCTATCTTGGACTACCCAAAATATAGCAACAAAAAATGTGTTAAATATATGTGGCTCTGCTTTAGAAATGCTTCTGGGTCTTGTTTTCATTCTCCTCTCAGCAAATATATCATTTGTTATCTGTAGTCACAAATGTATTCCAAAATATTCTTTAAAATAAATCCAAACTGCATTTCCATGTCTGTACAAGTAGGTTGAGATTGTGCTATTGTACTTAGAGGACATTCCAGTCCAGTTGAGTTATATCACCATAAGTTACATGATTGACTTTTACAGCAGAAAGAAAAGGTTGTACTCAAACAACTGTTATTGCCTCAATGGAAAAAAAAAATCAATGAATGTAAAATGAACAAGAGATTTTGTCCAAGTTGCAGTTAATACTACTGAAGAGCTATGGATATTAAAAGGTCAACAAATAAATTAGTCCAAGTGTTATGAAATGAATGATTTGGCTTATAATTGTATTGAGTGCAAATTGTTCACTGCCTATTAGACCAGGTAATTTTTAACCATGGTGCCTCAATTACTGTTCCATGAGCAATAATACAGTTGTAAGAGCCACCAGTTCGATCGGGTGACCTGGGAGACACTCCAGGACAGCTGCCTCTGCTATGATGGATCACCCAGCCTGATCTCCAAATGGTGCCAAACCTTCCCTTCCTGGGAGGGGATCTCATAAAAGAAACATTACTGCTTGATTCATTTTACCAAAATGCTTGAGTTTTCCAGCGTCAGCAGCTGGGCAGAGATTGTGAGGCTCTGTATTTCTTAGAAGAATTACGACAAGAGGCTCCTATTGCTTCCAGCACTCTCTGCTAAATGGCATCGCGATGGTTTGGAGATGCTTTTTCTGCCACTCAATTGGGCTGTGTTGTGAGAAATACACAGCAATCATATTTTACATCACCACATAAACCACCACATAACACCTAAAAGTAGGCCAGAAATGGAGACTCGAGGTGAGATTATAGACATTACTTCACACTTCTGCAATGCCCTGCGTTCAGAGATCTCAAAGCACCATTTTAATGGGAGCAAATTAAACTTCACAACAGACTTTCTAGGAAAACACACTCTCTTCTCCCCCATCTTCATCAGAGACAGCCTTGAAGTGTAGCTGTTTGGCTGAAATTACAGTGGGCTATGGTTAGAACCAAAGCAAGTTTTGTAGGGTGAGGTAATATCTTTTATTAAAGAGTGATACAGGTCAGAAAAGGTACAGTCAGCACACAGGAAGCAAGGATGGGCACCCAAAACCAAAAACCCGTTTTATTCCAGTTATATCAGTCAGTCTAAGATATAACCACTCCCTACAAATCTTGATAGCCTTAAAAAGGGAAAAGGAATCAATCTGATATTGCTTTCATGCTATGAAGCAACACCCATGGCAGCAGCTGTGTTTCCCCATTGCTCCTTGGGGCACAGGGCTCCCTGTGAGCCAGGGCTCAGAGTAAGGCAATAAAGAGCTCACCAGAGGCTCCCCAGAGGACTGGGCCTCAAAGGATTGTAACTAGGCTGTAACTACACAGATCTGCTCTCCTGAATAATCCTGAATTATCAAATAATCTGCACAGGAGAAACCACTATAATAAAACCTAATTAGAATAGATTGTACCCCATACAACCAAATCCTGTTTATATTGTCACTCTACTATATTTTTTGATAAATCACTACATTCAAACAGTCTGTTGGGAGGGTGGTTTTCCATTTCATCTCTCCATTGGGCAAAAAAAGTGCCACATGACTGGAGTCTGGATTTCCATTTCACCAGCATTCAGTTGAACTGAATATTATTTGGCACAATACAGTGTACAACTGAGCCACTAAATGGCTGATTTACTAAATTATTATTAGATGAGCTCGTGCTGTTCCAAGTGAAAGTGCAGCCACCGTCTCTCTTCATGGTGTGTTCAAATTGTTCTGTGTTTAAATATTCAGCATGAGGCTAATGTGAACTGATGAACTGAGACTACAAACGTTCACTTTCGATGCAGACAGGGAGACAGAGATGCAACATATCATGTGGCCTGGGGAGGTGAAGATGATTTATGTCTAAGGATGCTGCTGCCTATTTCCATTAATATAAGATATTCTTAATTAGCTTTGTATTTGATACAGGAGTTTGGAAATGTAGCTAGAAGCAAGAAAACAGCTCCAAAACTGAACATAGCTGTGTGGCTATGGAGGCATCAGAGTCCTGGTGAAAGAGGTACTTGAGCCTGGATCTCTCAATAAAGCTCATGAGCTGCCTCCACTGTTTCATTCTTTGCTCTCTTTAATATTTGAGCTGTAACTTTAAAGTATCACCTGCAATTCCTACCTGAGCATCAGAAGTCCTTGGTGTGTAAAGGACTGACCATGTTGTGCAATTCTATGACTTTCTGAGGTGAGCGGATATGGGGGGAAAAGGAAAAATAGATATTTTTAAGAAAGGTTAAAGAAAAAAAAACAATTTCTTTACTGCCACCTGCTGGAGTTGACAATAACCCTTTGTCCCACTGAGAGAACAAGCTCCTCACTTGGAGGACAGTTACGGGGAGCATTTAAAATACAGTGATCCCAGACACTTACAGTAGATTAGAATTTTTTATTGGTGCTGTGTTGCCATAACAACATAAAGACAGCAGATGACTTAAGCTAAGCTTGCAAAGCAAAAGGCTGCTCATCTGGCAGTTAAAATGAATACAGTTCACTTCACAAGTTCCCCATATGGACCCTTAGTGTATGGTAATGAGGATACCATATGGTGGGAGAAAATGCACAGAGAACAATTGTGCTCCGCTGGATGAGTGAAGTGAGCGGGAAGTTATGAGGAAACACAGGAGAGAGATTTGTGTGTGTGCTCTCTAACTCAAGGGTTTCTTTCAGAGGGGGGTTCTCTCTCTTCTTAATCTTCTTCTTAATATATACATGCATAGAAATGACAGAGAAACATATTGCACATTTTGCAACATCATTCATCATAAACTGTCAGCTGTGTTTGTAAATCAGCTTGGTAAGATCTTAGAAATCTGTAATTCTTAAAAGGTAAAAGTGCTAAGTTTTTAGACAAAGTGCAGGAAAATTTAAGCACTTCTGACAAGTAGAAACATTAGTGGTAATCATTTTAAAAATGCTTGCATCTTCCTGCCTGCATGTTTAGCTGTAAATAATGCCACAATGAATAAAAGCTTTAAAAAAGGGGAGGGGAGGATGAAATGGAAAAAATATATTTTTTATTTTATTTCCAAAAGGATAAAAAGTAATAGATGATCAGAACCATATGCATGCAGAATTCTGCTGTAAATGTACATATGCTATAGAGTATGCTGTACTAACCAGATCCCAAACCTGGTAAGACAGCTTGCTAAAGGCTGCAAAGTCAATTTTGTACTACACATGCTTCATAAAAGATGAATATAAATGCATTAGTTAGACACGGTGAGCTAAATTAGAAGGTCAGGCAGGGCTGGAAGGGCTGAAATATCACACAACCAATGACTGTAATTACTCTTTTTTTAAGTCTATTAAGTGGTGTTGTTCTATCAAGGCTCAGGGGTATAGGACATGAAGTACAAGATAAAGTAATGTGTATTTATTACTCCCACGGGATCAATTTACTAGATATTTTCAGCTCCATGGAGCAAAATACACAAATGCAGCCTTTGTTACTTTCTTCAAACTGTGGCTTTTTCCTTCAAAACCTGCTCCTCAAAGGGACTGTGTTTACCTGTTTGGTGTCTTCCTGTCATCCTCAGTTAATTGTTGTATTTAAAACCAACAAGGATGAGGATACAGGAGCGGAGAAATGTGGGGATCCCTCCTACAGGATGCTCAAACAAGTGGTTGGAGTCGCTCAGATGGAATGTGCAGACTAGAAAATCCAATCCCTGGCATGATTTTTACCCCAAGGCAAAGCAGAGAGCGGGAGTGGAGAACGGCGCAGAGCTCCTTGTCATCGTGTTAGCCCTGATCTATTAAAAGTTTTGTCATAGATTCTAAATTACACCATCTGCTCTAATCATTTGCTGAGTAAATGCTGACCCAGTTATAAAGAAAGCTCAGTGAAATGTGTGTGCACACTGCTGACCTTCAGAAAGGAAAAGGCTCCTTGCCAGCCCTGTGTGCTGGCTCTGCCCTTCAGCGAGCGGTGCCTCTGCCCCTCTGCTCTCTCCTTTCAGGCTCTGCATATTCCCAGACACTCCTGTGACATCCACCACCCCACAAGGGTGACACTTGCACAGCTGCCTCACCATCTCAGAAGCTTTGATGCTCTCTTGTTGAATATTTTCTATAGGATAAACAAAATATCAGACCCCCTAAACAAGCTCCTCAACCAAATATGTGCTCAGATTGTTAGGAAACTTCAAACACCCCAGCTGCTGAGTGTTCAATACCAACCTTAACTCTTTTTTAAGAGTTCATGTAACTTTTACAGTAGAATGTAGAGCCCTCCAAGCACATTCCATGACCTCCTAGAGCCCTCCAAGCACATCCCAAGACCTCCTTGCTGTACATATGAGCTCCAATATGTCCTCTTTACATGGCCCCCCTTCCTGCCCACACTTAATATAAAAGTTTTCTAATGATTCTCTTGTTACACTAGGTGGGAAAAAAAGTGTTTTCTTAGCTGAAAATTACTAACTTTGGTTAAAATACAGTATATGTTGAGTTAGTAAATGGCAGTCCTTTCTGGAATTTCCATTGGGTCTGTCTGAAGCAGCAAACCTGAGCTGCATTGTCTTCATTGCTATTTTAACCTCTGCTAGCAAGCCTGGGCCAACCACCCACGTTTAGAGACAACCTTTATTTGCAATATAAACAATACCCATGTCATGATGGATAAAGGGCAGATCTGTGGGATTTCATATGGAAAAAGACAACTGCTTTTGCCAGCCTCTGATTCCTAATAAACACATGTCTTTTATTAGTGTCCTAAACGAGGAGCTGGGCTGTCTTGGGGGGTTTAATGACTGACCAGAGAAAAGGAGCTGGAGGGAAGGAGGATTCTGTATACCTGTGCTCTCAGCTCAGCAGGGAGTCCCCTGTGCACTAGAGAGAGAAGCTCCACTTTCATCTACATGAAGAGAAACCAGAAGTAAAGGTCCCTTTCAGGAGGGATAAGGGGTCTCCTAGAGAGCACTGAAGGAACAGACTGGGAGGGAGAGGACGTCAGATCACAGAGGGGGTTGGTGCGATGACTCGCTTCTCAAACACAGAGTGAACAATCTTCTGCTTAATCTAAATACAAGTGATGAGTTGTAGGAGTGGTGAAAATGGCAAATAAAATCTAGGAAATTGCATATAAAGAGGAATCGTTGTTATTAAATCATTTAGGATGGATGTGTTTCAAATCTAGCTCACAGCTGAAGCTGTTTTACAGCTCTAGCTGTGGAGTTTTAACAAAATTGCAGAATTGCAACGTGTCTGCCAGGGATTTATTTTAAGGATTGCAGGGTAGTTACATGAATGAACCTTAATAGACTCAACATGTTGCTGTGATCTGAACTCTTCGGTGATCTCCACTGCAGTTTATGTGCACAGGATCCAGCAGCACGAGTGCATTTGTGTGCACGTGTGCAAACACTCCAGATGGAAATGGGGCACACACACGTGCAGGGCTGTTCCCAGCTCCACACAGGCTCCCTACAGACTGCTCCTGCAGGACAATGACAGCATTTCTCAACCTCAGCATCACAGTGTTCCTTTTCTCTTATCCCCAGAGGTCTCTTGTTTCCTCTGATCTGCCTCCTGTCTGTATTAGAAAGGAAAGCCTACACTGCCCAGCACACTCCTGGTACTTGATCTCACTCCAAGCTTTGGGTGCTAATCTCACCACCCCTTGTCTCTCCTCCTGGTGCCTGTGGGTGTGGGGGTGTCTGTACAGACATGCACATCTCCTTCCACTGGCTGCCTTCCCTGACCTGCTCTGGACAAGAAGGGATCAGGATTCTGGCTCAAACTGGCTCCGTAGCTCAGCTGCTAACACCAGCTCCCTCTCTTTTCTCCAGAAACTATATATTGCATTTCTACTTTAAGCACATCAGCTGTCAATCTAGCAGTCCAAAGACCCTCATTTCCAGGTGCTCCCATTCTCCTCACTGTGGGAGGGCATTCTCTACTGGAATTTGCCTGTTGAAGCACCAGGAAGAAATTATTTTTAAAAATCTGTCTTTTTTTTTTTCTTTGCCTACTTCCAGCAGATAGATGGAACATTTCAAAAAATTCATCCTGAGCATAAATATTGAGCATTTTTGAAAACACTGGTTCCAAACTTGTGGAGATCAAACTTCTCTAACAGCCTCAATGGTTTTAGAAATGCTGTTAACTCCTCAGCTCAGGGGGAGCTGTAAGTGTGCTAACACTTACTTTTGGTGGTGTCAACAATTCTCCTTGACTGCAGGAATAAGTCACAGAGCAGAATGCTCTTGATGGTCCACGGGAAGGACAGCATGCCCTTATGAACACAAAAATCACAACCACTCTGGAAAGATCTCTAATTCATCAGTAATGCTTCAATGGAATAATGACCACGAACACTAGCAGCAATTAGAGAAATATTATTTGTTTTGTTTATTTAATGCAAAGGCACAAGCTTTTTCATGAACAGAAAGTGATGATGTGCTGCCAGGACAAGGGGGGAAATGGAGGGAAGGATTTTGAGAGCTCTGAGCACTGCTCTCCTCTCTTCTGTTTCTCTGGAACATTTGCCCTTTCTGCCCGTGGTTCCACTGTGGGAGCCATATGGCTTCCAACACTGCTCTAAGTAGCCACTGAGAATTGACTGCAGTGGAACCCTGCCAAAGCCCTTCCTGGTTTAATGACATGGGGAAGAGCACTGTGCAGTGCTCACCAGCACAGGGGCTCACACGTCCTTGATGCTGATCCTGGAGCCAGCAAGTGATGCTGGGAATTGAACCATCAGTGCCTCAAACACAGGAGTCGACATGTGCCAACCCCTGCTGCATTCAGCCTCTGTGCGTGGCATATTAATGAGACTTGAACTTGAGGTCCAACCTTCAAGCTTGCACAGAAGGAATTACCCAAAGACAAAAAAAAAGAGTCCTCTCTACAACCTGTTTCTCTCTAAGCTTGCACAGTGTAACCAGTTTCTTCACTCAGTTTGTCCAACCCTAAAGAAGTGACCTTTTTTTTTTAGGCCACCACATCTTACCTCTGCAGACATAACCACAATTTCCCTTGATTTAAAAAATTAGTTTAAAAGGTACTCTAAAGAAACACATGAAGCCAAGAGGAGGGGACAGATGACTGAGTGCTAACCCTCACTCATACCCTATCCATAAATACCTGCTAAATTTCAGAATTGGGATATGGAGCTAGGAGAAGCTTTCTTCTGCCTGCAGGAATGTGTGGTACCAGTCTCAGACCAAATGGGAAGGAGTAGGGTGCTCATCCTGGAGGCTGCATTCCCACATTTCCATACCAGCACAAAGGGGCATTGCTGGGGATCCCTCAGTGCCTCAGGAGCCAAAAAGGAGCCCAATTCCTGTTCCATCACAACCCCATGACACATAACTCAATTTGGAATTGCCCAGTATTATTTTACTTTAATTTCCTGATTTAAATAAAATCTACAGCCATCTAGTAGCCAGCTGGAATGCTGGGTTTAGGGAAGTTTTGCAGCAGTTCTTTTGGGCCTTACAAATGCCTGGTGCATAGTGCAGGCTGGCTTCTTATTTTCTGATAAACTATTTTCCTCCAGAAGTACAGTTGGCAGCAGAGGCAGGATAGAGGTGAAAAAAAAAGCCCCTACAGAAGGATGCTCTCTTTCTTTGGAAAGGGTTGTGCCTCTGTAGTGAAACTTGACAAGCCATGAAAGCCGTGTCCTGCTGCAAGTCTGTCCAAATGTTAGGGAAAGGGACAGCTTGCAGAGGGTGAACAGAGCCAATGGTAAATGTAACTCCCCAGGACAGCATGTTTCTCTGGTGGGAAGAGGGAAGGACAACACATCAGTGACCCCAAAACCACAGCCTGCAGCCTTCCTAGGCAAAGATAAAAGACAGAACAAGCCTGTAAAAAAGTCACATACTGACTTTTATTTCTTTCAAGGAATTAAACAAATTAAGTTCCAGTGTTCAGGAAATCTCTTCACCTTTCAAACACTTTAGAAATGCAACTAATCAAAGCCTACAACAATCCCTGATGAAAGCCTGTGGACAGCTCAAGGAGATACAGAAGAAAGATCACAAGTATTGCCCAGTCACAAAGGCTATACTGGATGTACATTAACTGAACAATTCATTTGTCTGTGTCTCAGGTCTGCAAATTCACATTTTCTTTTCCACAGGGAATGTTCTGACTCCCCAGCTCCCTCAGTAACAGCAGATAAAACATGTGGTGGCAGCTGGCCACAGTGACTCCAGATCTTCACTATTACTCAGAGCTCCTCTGGACACCAGCAGCACTTAAATCCCCCACCTCTTACTCCAGTATACCACAAAAGTCACTGCAAATTCTTGCAAGGTAGCAAAAACAGATCTGAGTGCAATCCCAGTGTTTTCCCAGTACAAGAAACCTATCTGAACAATGCTGTCCTTCCCCCAGCTTTTACTTGACAGAAATCAACAAAAAACCTCCCTAATTTTCATGGGAACAAACATCACTTCAGTACACAATGCTCTAATTAAATCAGCAATTCTGAAATAAAACACTATATAATCATTATTACCCTAAACCAATACATGATGCAGCAGCAATGGAGTCACATCCAATTAACTTGATTTTATCAATGATGAAGTTCTCAAAATTATGCTGGCAAAGTGCTACTGATATCAAAACCAAAAAACATCATTATTCCATGAAAACACTTCTCAGGTCCCAAAATGGTAACCAAAAAATATGTTCATTGTTACATATTTTAGAACATAGAGAAAGATTTGTGTTTAAGAAAGGCAAGAGCTGTTAGAGTTAGCTGTGCCTGAGAAGATAACAGAATTCTCCTAAGGCTCCAGTTGCTGATTGGGCATTCTTGGTCATGCCTCTGTTTCTGCTTATCTGGGTTGGGTACCAAACCAGAACCATGATATTCACAAAGCCTTGCACTTTCAGATAAAAACATGCAGTAACCATCTTTACCACATTTAACAGAACAATAAACTTCGTGCTGACCTTTGGCAAGCGTTCGGGGTCACCGGGGTGCCGGGGGATAACCTTCTGTAACCTTTGGAAACCATAGTCAATGGTGGGTTCGTTCAGAGCTGAAACAACAACAAACAACAGCGTGAGGTGACAAAGGCACAGCAGGGGGCTCAGGTGACAATGGGCAAAGGCACCATGGGACCATGGCAGGACCATGGCAAAACCCCCTGGGAACTCAGCACTGACTCAAGTCTTGGTCCAAACACTGCTTGAGGTTGGTCCTTTGGATTCCATCCAAACCTTCCCACTTCAGCAAAGCTGCTGGAAGATTTGGGGATGTTGTGCATCATCTTCCAAGCTGCTGGAAGATCTGGGGATGTTGCATACATCTTCCAAACAGGAAGCAATTATTGCCTCTGAAAGGCCCTATGAAACCAATGTGATAAATACTTCACACCCATGTTTCGTGTTGGGTTTTTCATATTACAAGGAAGGTGATTGGAAGGCAAAAGTAGTTCCCATCCCAGTGCCTTTTTTGTTCCAAATTTCATTATGCATTTAATATGCTCCATGTGCAATGTTCACAAATAATTTTGTTGTGAAATACAGACAATTGTCTTGGCAGAGGTTTTATTTTTTACTCATTGACACTGACTTCATCAGCTTAGGCTCTGATCAGCACTAAACTGATCCAGGAGAGCTAATAATTAAAAAAAAAAAAATACATCAATGTTTTTAGTTCATCTTTCCCTAGTCCTTGTCCGATAAAATGGAGGTGAGAAATGGTGAAAGTGGAACACTTTAATCTTCATGAAAATGCTGGTCTGTCTGCATTAATGGAAGCTCTGATTGTGTCAAGCCTTTAAGCACATGCTTATCTGTAAGCACATACTTAAACCCATTTGCTTTCAGCAAAGCAAATTTGAGCATATTATGTTTTTTATATGATTGCCTATAATTACAGGGGACTGCACTGAATGACCTTCTAGCTATATTTCCAGTCATATGATCACTTTAAAACTCAGATGTTAGTGAGACTTCAACATGTGCTTAGAATTTCCTAAGTGCTTTGGTGAACTGGAACAGTCAAGTATTCTCAAGCATCTCTAAACAACAGCACATCTTGACTCTCCCATGCCAATAGAGATGTGGAAATATTCCACAGCAATTTGTTCGAATTTTTTCAGTTAAATGGAAAAAAAATATCAATTTGAATGTGGATTTTTATATTTTCAGCCTTTTTTTTGTGGAGGAAAAGAAAAACCTATGTTTTTTCATTTTTGAGTCACTTTAAAGTCTTTCTTCTCGTCTTAGCTTATTAATAGCAAAAAAAATTATTTCTCACACAAAGTCTTACTAATTTATGAATATACCATATACCTTTATGAGGATCTTATTATGAACTTTTTATGTGGCTAGAATGATGATATTTGAACACTGCAAAAAGATTTAGCATTAAACTCCATCTCCCAGTCTCAACATGGCATAACCTGTCCATATTTCCATGTTTTAAGTGAACATTTTTCCATACTCCTAAAGATCTTCATGTTATCATGAAACCAGTATCCAATCCCTGGCTTGTTTGTAATTCATTGGTGTTCCATAACATGCCCACAAAACAATCCCTTTAAATTACTGTTGCTTTCAAACCACATTTCTACAGCAGATTGTCCAGCTGGCAAGAAAAGGGTCAAATTCCCATCTCCAAAAGCAAATCCAGCAATGCTGCTGCAGCCTGAGGCACAGGAAGGTGATGCTGAGGGATGCAGACCTACCCAACGTGGTGAAACACAAACATGGGGCTGATGGAACTGCCTGGAGAGGCACATGGTCCATGGGCCAGCAGGACCTCAGCATTCCTCCAACATCAGAAAGGAACCTTCTGACCATACCCTGAAATGAGTCTTGCAGTATTATGGTAACAACAGAGCAGAAATCCTTCAGGATTTTACTTTCTGAGCTTTTTATTACCCCAGAGGTCATGACACCCCTCCAGTCTCCTTGTTTGTTTGAGGTTTTTTCAGGTATTTCCTTTCATCAGGAATATCTGAATATGATCTTTTATTTCTATCCAGGTCATTATATGGAAGGAGTGAGCATAAGGCTTTTCCCTTGTTTTGGCCCCTTTTGATTTTGGGATGGTTGGGCCTTTTTTCCTACATTTCCTTTCACGCCCTGGCCTACACTGACCCCTCTGCTGTGTAGATTTGCAGAAAATATCACAGTTCCTTGGTTTGGAACCCCCTTGTTTCCTTACCTCTGAGTTTACTTACAAGGCTGCTCATTTTAAATCCTTTTTCAAATAAATTAATTGACTGCTATTTATATTTATTATCAAAAATAGCTGTTCTATGAGAAGATGAAAAAAAAACTCAACAAAACCCTACAGCTCAAATTTAAATTTCTTTTGCAAATACGTTCAAAGATTTTAGTGTGGTTCTGCCAAATGTGTTTCTCCTCTAATTCAGTCTAGTTTATGGCCATTTTCCCTTTAGATCCTTTGGGAAACTAAATTCTAGTTACTAAATTCTGCAATATTATAAATGGAGGCCAGTTCTGAAATCCCCTCAGAGTTAGCAGTCATTTTCTCATATCTTCCTACATGTTCAACACATTTGAAATCCACAGAGTATTTCCTCTGAATATTTTCTGAACTAAATGGCCAAAAAAAAAAGTTAATTTTATGGTCCAATCTCAGAAGGCATCAAGCATACTGTGAGAGATAGTGAAAACTTTCTGCTTCAGACAGCTTCAGCTTTACTTTAGTGCTGGGGAGAGGCTGCACACAGCAATCTGCAGGACTGGGTCCTAAACTGCTATTGTTAAATATCACTCATTAGTCTATACCCCTTCAACCTTTCAATCTTACATAAAATTAAAAGAAAAAAAGGGATCTTTAGCTGTCTGGACATCTGACAACAGATTGGACAATTTCAGCCCTCCATTCCTTGTTCATTTACAACCCAAATGTAATTAATCATCTCTCAGTGAAAGAGATCTGTTCACATATTTAACCCCACCCGCATTAAACCAGACCAGTTCTGTGTCAGGAGGTGTAAAAACTGCAAAAAAAGGGAATATTCTCATCTCCAAGCACTGCAGAAGAGCTCCTACAAGGTCAGACACATCCCCCTGCAAGGTTTTCCTCTGCCCCAGTAAATGTGGCTGGTCTCTGCTGCTGAAGTCCATCCACAATAAGGCATTTCCCACACCTTTAATTCAAATAACAGTTTTCTTTCCATGATTGGAAAAAAAAAAAAAAGAATCAATCAGAAATACAAACTCTCTATTTGTGTTCTTGACATCCGTACATTAAAAACAAGCTAACACATATGGTACTTAAAATGCATTCCCATTACCTTATATTTTAAAAGTACCATTGAAAGTACTACTAACTTTAAAAAACTGTACTAAATTCAAATAGGTCCCAAGGCTAATGGAAGCAATTTGTATACCAACCCAAACTGACTGGCCTACTTTTCAAAATACAGGTATGATAATCTTGTGGTTTTAAAAGGACATTTAAATTGAAAGACTGTGAATTTAGTACATAATTATACCAATAGAACCCTTTAACTTGTCAACTTGTAAATCTAAAAGGCTATCAATCATTTCTAAAGAGGAAATAAACCTTAAAATTCTTTGATTGACAGTGCTTATTTTTTATGTGGAAAAAAAAAAAAAGGAGTAAAGTGGCCAGAAATCCATTTACAAAAGTACATTGTTTTACATAGGTGAGTAAAAAGCCAATAATTACACCTCCAAAAGACATATAAATCAAGGTAAGTACTTTTCCCTCACTTACATATTTTAAGTTGCAGTAAACTTCAGGTAACTTTTTATTAAAATACTTTTCCAAATGCATAGCTTATTGAAGCCATTAATAGAGTAGCATTTTCATTTAAGCTAATATAATCATTTTTGCAAATACAAGATTTAAGCCATTTTTCTCCTTCCAAACAATAAACTTTCAGCCTGTCTCTTGTGTGAATTAACTAAAATTACACCCAGGTGTACAAAATCTGTCTATCTATCCTAGTGTATGAGTTAAGGCACAATATTTATTATTCTTACCATTTTATGAATTACTTCTTAAACCCTTGAGGAAGAACTTTCTTTCAAATTAGACTCTAACAGAATAAGCCATGAAGCTCTTTATGCAGTAACTCTAAAGCCATAACTCATAAAATCTCAGGCTTTTAATCAAGAAAATGCACGATGTCTGTGGAAATAGGCATGTGTATATTATAGCCATCTTTTCAAAGTCCAGCTTATGTTTTCAACAAAAATGCTGCTCATGCCTCTGAGAAAAAATATTTCCATCATAACCATAATTTTGAATTCTGCACAAATAATTTTAATAACCACATGCAGATAATCCACCATCTTTAAAAGTCTCTTTTTTTTTTTTTCAACTAGTCAGTGGAGGGCTTTTTTTAATATTTCACATAATGAATTCCTACTGTGTCAATAAAGCTTTGGTTGTTAATTGAATGACTGTCTGATGTATCTGAGAGAGGAATTTGTTTCTCTGGCCATGCTGCCAACTCCCAGCAGAATGATCGACACTTAATATCAGCAATTAAAAGGACCTGTTCAAATATCATATGGAATTCGTAGCTTGGGGTAGTGCAGAGAGCCCTTCATCAAGGAAAACTCATTCAGCAAAAGCAGAGAGTAATTGAATTAGACACATTTTAACATTATTATTCAAAGAAAAATAAACACACACTACATAGCAGCATTATGGAAATATTTCAGAATGTAAAACATATCCAGTTAATTTGTTTCCCATGCATTCATGGTTTCATTTACTCCTTTTATTTTTCAGTCCTTGTTTCTTTTTCATTCTGTTTGACCCAAAACCAGTGAGAAAGCAGCACTTAGACCTATGAACTTCCCATATGCTTTTCCAGTGGAAAAGGCTGCAAGGACAGGGAAGGGACTCTG
Source organism: Agelaius phoeniceus (assembly GCF_051311805.1). Lineage (NCBI taxonomy): Eukaryota > Metazoa > Chordata > Aves > Passeriformes > Icteridae > Agelaius > Agelaius phoeniceus. The sequence continues at coordinate 4,244,111 of NC_135279.1, read as the reverse complement.
AGGGCTCAAATAACCCCAAATAAAGGCTGAAGGCTACAAGAAAATTTGCCTCAGGCCCACAGGTCTGACCGTCCCTGTCTCAGAGGAGAAATCTGGTCTTGATTTTTTTTAAGTGAAACACTCAGGGAAAGGGTGAATGTGGGAATTAAATATCCCACAGTGCCTGCTCCTGTGGAGCACCAGGGAGTCACTGAACAGTGGAGTGGAAGAAGATGCTTTAGACTCTTCCTCTGTCTCTTCACAAATTTATTTTGTAAATTTGGCTCTACAACAAAATTAGACAGCAGGTGATAGGTCCTAAATTGCAGTGTCAAAGAGCTTTGGGGTCTACACAGTTGTTCTGGGGTTTTTTTCCCTGTCCAATGAGAGAACTTGTCAGAATATAAATAGAAGGTAATTCTGTGACCAATACAAAGAAAATTTTGTGTCTCAACACCTCATAGTCACAAAATATTTCTGCTGCAAGCCCCTGACCCTAACAAACACTGACTGCAGAAGATGGGAATAGGACAGGACAGACCATAATAATATCAAATTCCAGGTATTTAAATACCTTGCTAAGGTCCTGCAGTACAGCAGGGCTAGTGGACGGTGCTAGAAAGCAACATTTTGACACCAAACCCAATGACTCTCATGCACAGTGGCCTCTTTCTGCCTGCTCTACAAAGACAGAAACAAAAACCCACTTCAAAACCCCATCACCAAATGAGAAAAAGTCTGTGCAGCAAATCTCCCTGCAAAGACTTTTCCTTTGCTAATTAAAGCTCCTTAAATGAAAACATGCAAGCATCTGAGCTATTGGTTGTTGTTGTTGTGAATTTGTCTTGCTTTTTCTAAAGTTTTCTTTCCACTGACTTTCCTTGGAGTGTTTATTCCCACATGAAGTGGAAAATGGAAGTGGGTGAGACAGCAAGAGCCTGCACAGAAAGGTCTGGGCTAGAATGGCCCTTCCAGTGTTCACCCAGAATTTCCTAATTTTTCTCATCTTGGTACTTAAACATGCTCCTGTGCATTGAATTTCCATTTCTAAAACTGAACTGTGACATCATGATTTTTTTTTTTAATTGGAAATAGAGATATCTGAAATGTAATTCCTACATTTTATTGCCACGTAATGCCCTAACAGACAATGAAGAAAATACAGAGCTGAGTCCAATGATAAACCCAACACAGAGTTCTGAGGGTGACTGCTCTGTACTTGAACTAAAGATGAACTAAATAGGCCAGTGTTGGAGGCAGCTCCTCCATGTTCATCAGTGTTATTACAGACATGATAGACAGAGTGATATTTTCTTCCTGAAAACAATTTTTTTCCAGGAACTTAGAAGCAGAGAAGCAATTCCCTTCTCTGCAGCCAGTGGAGGTGCTGAAGATGCAAGGAATGCATGTCTTGAGCCCCATATTTTTATGGAAGTTGCAGAATGTGATTATGAGATCTGTCTAGCAGGAATTATGTGTTGGTTTCTCCAAACACAACAACTCTGAAAGTTCACTCACAGCAACCTGCAATCTGGCTTGGGGGGAAAAAAAGTCAAACAATTTGTGAGCTTCACAGTTTCTTCTTCCTCTGACTGCACTGACCTCTTGTCTAATGGGGAGGATTTGGCCTTAAGGGAGTCTGAAACAGAATCCAGTTTCAGGCACTGGAATTTAAACATCCCAATTTCACAACAGGCTGGTGGAATTCACTGGGGATGTGCCTACAGAGGGCCAGAAGGAAATTAAAGCATGTTGGTTACTTCATCTGGCTGTCCAGGTTAATTGATGCAACTTTGGCAGTCATTAAAAAGGGGATAAACAGCATTTACATGTGAATATTTTCCAGTTTTTCAGACAAATTCTGAAGGTGCATGCGAGCAGGCAATAAAAAATCACTGAAAAGGGCTGGTTCTCAATGGCTTGTCCCCACATTTAAATAAATAAATATATGTGCACACAGAAACACAAGCACAGAAATGCATCCAAGCCAAGATTTACAATAATGGGTGTGTAAGGTTAGTTATAAGATCTATATTTAGACCTACTTTAAAACATTTTAAAAATCAAGACACTGCATTTATTTTTAAACTGTTGGCTCAGAAACAGATGCAGAGATGTACCACACAGAGCGTGGGAGATGCTAAACTGTCACCTCGTGTAACCTTTTCCTTCATTCCGTATTCTGCATATTTTCAACAATTTTTCCTCTGCATGCACTTCTCAAATTCCACAGTGTAGGTGCAGACACCTTTAAAGTTGTCCTAGGGATAATTCTGGATAACATGCAGGTAGGTTTTTTATTCTTTTTTCACCCTTCACAAAGTCCTTTGGAGTAGACAGTATTGGAAGCCATTGTTGAAACTTGTTTGTATGCAGAAATATCTCCTTTTGAATATTGCCTCTCTCACTTTTAACCTTGTTATTTCTCATCATCTCTTCAGATTATTAAAAAAAACCCTATTACCAGGGGATGCATAAATGAAAAACTCAGTGTCCTGTGTGAATTCCTATCAGAAGCTTTTTAGCCTAAATTTGGCTGTTTCTCAGAATTGTAGACTTCTGACTTGCAAGTTCACAATGGGCAGAGAAAAAAAGAATCTTCAAGGGAGAAAATTGGAAAACCACCAGCTATCACATCCAAAATCTCTGGAAATGAGATTCACAGGGAAATACAGGTGGAGTTGAATCATAAAAATGAGATGAATTATGCCTAGCTGTAATGATTATTATAGGTGTGGTGCTCTTGGAAGGGGCTGCCCTGCTGTGAGGTTTAATTTAGGTCTTTAATCCCTCTCCATAACTAATTTAAAATCCCTTGAGAAAACAATAGTTTCCACACACCTTTATTTCTAAATATTAGCTTTGACTTGTCTACATGAAATTGCAGTAAGGCTACTCACCCAAAAGCAAAAGGACCATTTTGGCTACATCCCAGATGATGCAGCAAATTGTTTAACATTGAAACAGTTGAGTTTGTTGCTTTCTAGTTTGTAACATTTAAATAGAAATGTATAATTTGAGAGCTTTTGGTAGTCTCTGATTTCAGCAGCAGATGTAGCACCTGCTTCCATGACTGCTCAGGGTTTGGGGTTTCTTTGCTGCAAAACTGTTGACAATAAATGTTATCAAGGGTAAAAAAAAAAATAAAAAAAATCATCCCAGCCTGTCTGATAAACATGTTTCCCTGGCCTCACACCCCAGTGAGCACTGTGACACTATACTTTTATCATCTAGTGTGTGCTCAGAATGAGCTTAGAACAGCAATTGCCAGGAATAGGCAGGCGATAAACTGCATTGATTTAACACATCTTGTTTTCAATCATGCTCGGATTTTCTGAGCACGCATTTTTCCTGTACTTCAGCTTGTAGCTTTTATCTGACGAGCTGATCCCTTTTCACTGCAAAATGAAAAGGTCGCACAATAAGACACGGTTTACTGGAACTTGAGCATGCACCAGGGAAAGTATTTTAGATAAATACTGTCAGACATAGTGGAGCTGAATTTCAACAACACAATTGCTAAACAACAATACTTATTACTCTCTAGAACAAGCCTACAAGCAACTTATGGCTTACAGCAGGGGAGATCTCAGAGTTTGGCTCAGTAGTTAAAGAAACCTTATTAAAGGCTGTTTAAAGATGCAGCATTGTTTTTGCCTTACATGCACCTACCAGCCCTACCCCAGGACCAAACTAACATCCCCTCAATTCCTGTCCTAGCCAACTTATAAATTATGGAAAACCACACCAATGACTTTTCTTATTCGTTTGTCTTTTTTTTTTTTTTTTGGCAGAAAGGTGATTGACTACATGCTTGATTTAATTTAATCAAATAAAGCACTGGGTGCTGGTAAAAAATAAAATTATCCAAATGTGAAAGCAATTTAACTGAAACGAATTCATTAACCAAGGTGAGTCACTGAGGAGGTCAGTAAATAAGCAAGGAGTAATATGGCATGAACCATCCACCAAAGACCAAGGTACAGTAGGCTCAGAAGAATAATTCTAATTCATATCCCTCCTCCCTCTGAAGTGATTGCAGTGATCCTGACCAATACAGAACTGGAAAAAAAAATCCTCACTTTTTCCTATCAGAAAGGGTAAAGAAAATTTCCAAGTTATTTTTTACTGCTCTGATTATACCCAAGAAAAGATACCACCTATTCTCCATGGAAGATGCAATACAAAAGGAAGTCCCAAAGCCAAAGCTGCATCCCCACAAATCTCCTCCCCATCTCTCAGCAATGTCAGTGCACAACTGGTGTGAAATATTTATGTTTTCATTGCTTCTCCTGAATATGCTTATTACTCATTTAGGTCCAGCACAAACTCCTCCTAGATTCACTTTGTTGAAGATCCTGAACCTCTTTAAAGCAGAACCCTTCTGGGAAATTTTCTGAAACTGCACTGACACAGGCTGAGGTTTAGCTAGTCTACTGCATATACACATCAGATAGCCAGGCCTCCAGCTCTAGTCAGAATCATCCATCTTTTGGATATTCCACTCACATTGTAAGTCTTACAGAAAAAAATATCATAAATATTACTTAAGTTACCTTTTTGAATTATAATTTTAAATAGGCAAGTCACAAGCAAAGGGATAGTACTCAAGTAAAGCATAAATTAAAATCCAACTGTGCATGCAATGCCACCTCACATTTAGTTCCATGAGCCTGACTGCAAGAGAACTCACATGAGCATTGATTTCTCCTTCTCACCTAGCAAGGTTTTTGGGTTGTTTTTTTTGCTAGAGGAGTAAGTTGAAAATCCATGCTGCATTTTAGGGTTATCTCATGCAGCGCAGACAGAATTCTGATAGGTCTACTCCATTAAGTGCTCATAATCCCAGGAATGAAAGTAACTCATTTCTTCCCAGGGTGCCTGTTAACTGAGAAACTCATCTTAATTGAATGCACAGCTCAGTTCAGCATCTCCACACCCGCAGACCATTAGTGCCCCATGGGCAGCTCTGCCAGGCCCTCCCTGCCTGGGGCTCAGCAAAGGAGGGGATGGGATGAGCAAACACCGTCAAGGGCTGGTGCTCCTGACAAAATGAGGGCTCTGGAGCTGCACTGGCTTTGGCTAAATTATCAGCATTAGATCACCTTGCCAGTCAGTCACAGAGGGATCAACAAATCCTGCAGCTCTGCCCCCAAACACGAGCTCAGCACCCCTGAACGCGCCACAGAGAGATCACTGCTCTGGAATCCGCAGCCTCACAGGCAGAGGAGAAGAGGAAGCAAAAATAATTGCTTATATCCCTCTCTTCTCATCCTGCCTCTCTTCCACCCTCCCAATTTACCTTCTAGAATATACTCGGTAAACCAGGGAAGGTGATTATGGAAATTAAAGTATCTGAGATGCAGCCATTGCCTGCAAAGCTGATATCTCAAAAGAAGCTGTAAAAGGCAAAGAAGCGAGGGACCACCCTGAAACTCACTGTCCTGTTATTCAACTCTCCCAATACTTCATTTACAGCAGGAATGAATGATTCTTCAGTGGTCACTGCTGAGTTTGGGATACACAGCAAAACATCTGAGCTGGCTGATGGCACCCAGAGCAGTAATCACATCCCTGTGCTTGAACCGGACTGTTTTTTCCAAAATTGGAAATATTAAAATATCCCTACTTAACACAGAGGTGGAATGCACAGATTAAAGATCGTGAAATTATCAGTAAATAGAATGAAAGATGTAAAGTTATGATAGATAATCAGATACCATCACATAGGTTTATAACCATGCACTAGTACTTATTTCCTAATTTTCTAGATATTATTGGCAGCCTATAGGAAAATTCAGATCTCAGCTCTGAAGTTATCAATAAAATACCTTCCAAGTAGCATAGTATTGCTATTTTCTCTTGTACAAAACAAATATCTGCTTTCAATCCAATTCAAAACAAAAGCAAACCTCCTGTAATGGATTACATTACTCTGCACAATTTTTTTCTAGTAGATTTCATAAGAACTGTTGTCATAAAAAATTGCCATCAAAATCTATGTGTATTGTATTAATATGCCTCAAAGTTCAATACCAACACAAACAGTATCATCAGGTGATAAAAACAAAGATACTGCAAGTGTGACATGAAAAAAGAGTATTTGAATGTTAAAATCTAATTTAGCGATTTGCAAATTGCTGCTCTAAAAGGAGGAATTTAGCATTAATCTTGCTGGAAGTGGCATATTTATCAGGAACTGATTTGCAGCTTTCCAGGCAGTAAGCAATGATATAAATACACTTCTGGGTCCATCAGCACTATGCAAGAGTGAGCTTAAACAGGCAAACTCAGGGAGGCCCTGAGTGTGTGAAGCTTTAAGCACCTGGCTGCCAGAGTTCATTAATGTGCACAGAGGATGCACTGATGCTCCTGCTCCAAACCAGCCCCAGCACAACTGCCCTGGGGCATCTCTGCCTCCTGCTCTCCTTGGCAGTGTATCCCAGCTCCAGGGAAGCTTTTCCCTCCTCCCCCATGCCCCTCGTGCATGCCAAGCCCACCCTCTCTGTCAGGACACCTTCCTTCACCAAACAGGACACAGGAAAAGGGATGGGACTGCAAAATATCCAGCACCTTGGGCTTCAGAAAAAACCACTTTGGTTTTGCACTGGAGGCCCTGTGTTGCTGCTGGCCAGCCCATGTGTGCCCCTGGGCAGGTGTGTCCATCCCTGCAGAGCCTGGGCACAGCCAGGGGGCTGACCACACCTTAGAGGAGATTCCCACCACTGGGGTTTTCTCACTGTTTCTCACTTGATCTCTACATTCTGTGTGGTCTCTTCCCTATCTGAGCATGATACACACTCAGTGGTGAAAGCAGTTATTGAAAATAAACCTCAATTTTAGCTGATTGAGTAACAAATGGGCACTGACAAGGTTTGTGCATCCTGCTGGAGCAGATGGATCCTCACTCACCCAAGCTGAAGCTGGGGGAGACACAGCAATGATAGTTAATTCTAGGACATGCCAACTGGCTGATGCTTTCTCTAAAAAGCAAAGGGAAATGCAATGGCACCTTTTTCTTCCAAACTTTGCTTGTTGCACAAAACAAAAGTGAAAGAGCAAAGGAAAAGGAAAAAGCTCCCATGGGATTCACCTGCTCTACCTGTCATTTCCTTTTGTTCCCTTTCTTTCTTCAATTCCCCCCACACCAGCAACAAAACAGAGTTCCCTTCAAAAACTACTATTTCAGTACTTTATCACAAATATAAAGTAAAAAGGGAAGTACTGAAACACAAATAAAAGGAAACTAAATACACCATCTCCTGGGCACCTGGAACAAAGCTAGAAAAAATACTTTTTCTTAACATTCAAATATTCTGAAATTAAATAATTAGAAAGGGAGAGGTAGGACCAATGCAACTCTGGTTTAAAGCTTCTTATAATATGAAATCCCATAATACTCTATAGGCAGCATTCACCATCAGCTAAACTGACCCACTGAACTCTGGTATAAGTGTCAGATGGCAGAATTTAGTTTCAAGTACTCTTGAAAAAGTACTCAGGGTTGACTTTTATGACATTCAACTACTAAGCATGCAAATCATTATTTATTATTTCTTAGGCCTTCAAATCTCACTGGATTAAAGAACACATTACATGATTTGGTCAGAATTTTTTCAGCTCTGTATTTTAATCAGATTATGGCTGTGGGGACCTTAAGTTTCAGGATATTTCCCCAGCAAAGAAGATGTATTTCTACCAGCAAGAATGAAGTCACCCTCTTTGTTGTGAACCTATGCAGTGTTTTTTTCCCCCTCAGTATAAGAGCTCTTTCCACATTATTTGGCATCATACATTCCCTGTAATTTATAGCAGCCCTGAATTATTTCTCAGTTTCAGAGCTGGGGAACAAACAGCCACAAAGCCATAAAATTTAGGTACCTATGCCTATTTAAAAATCCCAGTAGGCACCTAAATGAACTTTCAGGACTCTAAACGCAATTAAAATTCTGACTTTAAGTAACAGGGTCAAAATTACAAAGGAAGCCTGAGACTCAAAAGAGGCTTTTCTGCCACTGGAAGAAAAGCTGCTGCTCTCCAGTGTTTGGACCTGCAGTTTGAACTGTCTGAGGCATCAGGAGAAATTGAGATCCTTCAATCAGTCAAGTTTTAGTGAACTAAATCTGTAAATAAGCACAAGGGACAAAATTCAAAATTTCTTTCTCTGTGCTGTGCTGGGCAAGGGTAGAAGAGTTGCCTTTTGGGCACAGTTTTTCAGTAGTAAACTGCAGAGGAAAGGAGCTGTCAGTCAATGATAACCTCCCATTCCAAGCACATACAGATTTTCAACTTCATAAGGCACTAATGAGTAAAAATTAGTGTCTGCCCATCCTTGTACTGATGCCTTCAAGTAGAATTCAATTCTATTTGAAGTTTTTTTTTTTTAAATGTATTTGTATTCTTAATTTATTCCTAGTCATCCTGAAAGCTTTTGGAGACATGTCAGATCACCCCCAAAAAATGACATTCAGTGACTCTCATTAATTTCCCATTTCATAACACGTTTCACAGAGGAAAAGCAGTATTTTCCAACCTGTGGTGTACAAAACTCCTGGACCCCAGAAGTCCTGCAGCTGTTTCTTGGTGGCCCATGAAAGGGAGCCAAGAGAGGTGCAAGTCTGTTGTCAGCTACTCAAAGCCACTGCCCAATTCATTGTTCAAAGGTCTGCATTTGTACTGGAAAATATTTAGGTGTCCACAACCCTAAAAATGTTGCAGAGGCTGCAATAGAAGGTTTGTTGGCACAAGCTCTCCTCCCACTGGAAGATTTGCTACATACATTGAGGCACCAGCTTGGAAGATTGTGGATATTTTCTGCTGAATGGGGCCCTTGGAGAGGAAATATTTGATTTACTGCAGAGTTCTCATTTCCCTGAATTGCAAATAAAGTGTAATTTGATTAAATGTAAATGAATCCTACAATACTTTTGGTGGCTTGTCTGAAACAATTGATTGTAATGGGCATCCATCATTTGGCTTGATTTTAATTCAGAGACAAAAAAGGCAAAATGAGAAAACTAAAGCAAGTGCCACTAACATTCTAGAGCTGGAGCAGTTGAGATTCCTGGTGTTGGACTGTCATTCCCATTGTTCTCAGAGTAGAGGGGAAATGCAAAAGCAAAAGCAGAAGAATAATGGGAAACACATACATAGAAATAGATCTAGAGGAAAATTCAGCTTTTTCACAACGTGTTCTGTTAAATCAGCTTAAGGAGCACAATTTGTTAAATTTATTTTAACATCAATATTCTGAAATGAATAAGGAAAATGAATCCTGCTCCGTGTTTCTCAGTTAGAAGAAAAGCTTTGTTTTTATAGATCACCCAAGTCCTTTTTCACCAAGATCATTTCCAATTGCATAACACTAACTTCAGCAGTTCTTGTGGTTTGAAAGAATAAGAGAAGTGAAATTACTGATACATACAAGCTTGATAACCTTTTGGTGTCACTTTCTTCAAATGTGGAACTACTCCAACCACAGAGATAATAATAGATGACCAGATTGTAACTGCTTTATTGCTTCTTTTTCCTCATAAATTTTAATTTTGGAAAGTTAAGTGAAAAATGTGGTTTCAATTTCCTACAAATTGCACACAATTGGGTTTTAACAAGAACATAGAAAGAGATGGTACATTCTTTGGAGTGAATTAGGGAGAGGAGTTTGTGTCTTTGTCTTTCAGCATCATCAGAATAACAAAGTTCAAAATGCAAAAAAGATGACTGCAAAAAAAAGCAGCTGTACAATGTAGTATAGAAAAGCAAGGAGTAATTCTTTACCTAAATAAGCTCTGAGCAATTTAACATAAAAATACCTGCTCTATCCTTTCTCCCCTCTGTTTTACCAGAGTAGAGCTTAGAAGAACTCAGGCTGCAGACACGTGTTACAGGAAAGCCTCTCACAAGCAAACTCTGTGTACATAAAATCCTTCACCAGCAGTACCAGAACTGCCCAAGTGCTCTGCAAATAAGCTCTGCTCAGGCCATATTAAAAAGGATAAATACTTTCATGGAACTACCAAAACAAGAGCAGAAATGAAAGCCAAGAGGAGACAGAGATAATATTGATTTTGCCCAAGAAGCACATGGGGTCCAAATCAGTGTGTGGTTTTACCCACAGTACCTGCACCTGCAACTAAAAAACACTGATGAGGATCTTAAATCACACTAAAGGTGACCCAGATTCCCTTCAGCAGCAATGGTCCAAGAGAGGTTTTTGAGGAGGAAGATGCCCTGGAGGAGCTAAGGGCAGCACCAAGCAAATGCTGAGAGAGGATCCTGCCAGTGCTGCCAGCAGAGAAATGAGGGGGCCTCACTCAGGAGGAACAGGGAGGTGACGCAAGGCAAACCAAACCTATTGGTCAGCAATTAAAAAGGATATTAGCCCTGAAATGGGGGCATGGAAATTAAAATACAAGATGGAAAATCCCCTAAATGCCTGTAGTCAGGCAGACAAAACTGTAAAGACTATAGGTGTTGTGAATCTTAGAATAATCCCATGAACATGTGCAGTGGTTGACAATTAGATTCCTAATTTAATCAAGCACTTAAGTAACCTAAAGAGCTTCCTTGACTTCCAAGTTGTTTGGCTGCTTCTATGTAAGGATGCTCTTGAATCCTAAAGCATATAAACTGATTTATATATTTTTAAACAAAAAATACAGTGAAAATTATGTAGAAATGTATGTGAATATAAAGCCTTTATCAGTTTTCTTTAAAATGTTTAAAAATACTCTGAACTTACAGAAAAAAGTAGGGAATAAACAAAAGAGACACATTTTTAATAAATTTCAGTGCAAAAGACATTTTCATTATCAAAGTGTATGTGAAAAAAATCAATTTTCCTAAGAAAAAAAAATCTGGCAGTGTAACTAGCACTTCAGGGGGAAAAAAACCCATCTTCCATAAAAATTCAAATTATCAAATTTGCAAAATCTAAAGGGACAAAAGTTATTAGGGAATTACTGCAGAAATTTGAGAAAATATCTGTGATGAATTTCATGCAGCTTTAAACTTTATTACACAAATCCCCAGGAATTTCTTTTTTTTCTGTAAGAAAACTGTGATTGGCCAGTAACTGCAAACCTTAAACTGTTTTCTAAAAACGCACATGTGTACTGATGAACTGCTCTGCTGACACCCCATGCCATGGTTGTTTCCTGAGTTAGATTTAACACACATTTTCTGTCTGTCCTTATCACTGAAGGGGTATCAGGGAGAGCTAAAGGTGATACAGAGACTCTATCATCAGAAGGCATGAAAAGACACTTTGTTATTAGAAATCTATAGTTTTTATAGAAACAATGGTGATCTTAAGACTTGATTGGCTTTTAGGAATTTTCTCTCACACTACTGGTGAATTATGAAGAGTATACTCTGGAGAGCTATATCTATAAACAATGCTTACAGAAAGGGAGATAATAATTGTTTGAATTCTTTTCTTCTAAGTTCTTACAGCTTCTACACAGTTTCCCAGGATTTTCCTGGGACAACTATGTCTCTCTCTGTTCAGAGGATATGTAATTACTACATGTCCTATGACTGGAATCACCAAAGGCAGAAAAACCCCACAGGCATTGCCAGTGCTTTGAAAAGATGCTACAGCCCCGACACCTCAACTCACAAGAAAAGAATTCTTCCAGTGAATGGAAATGCCTGGTCCTACCTCCTTCCAAAGGCAGCAGCATGTTCCCATTGCAATTGTCCCTTCCTGAGTGGAGATGACAAGGGTGCAAGAGAAGAGGGTTTTGCTCACCCCACGAGTCCCCACAGAGCCAGAACACAAACCTCACCCATTTATCATCATGCCAGCTCAGCCTGACAAGGATTTTCCCCCGGGGCTTCTAAACTAGAGATGTTATTTAGGTTACAAAAACAATTGCACGTTTTCTGCTCATCACATGCAAATGAAAGGGTCTGAAACCTGCCAGGGCTGCAGCCACAGCTCATCCTCAGGCCAGGGAAAACAGGGATGGAGGGAGAGCTCTGGGAGAGGCACCACGGCCATCAGTGGCTCAACTCCTACTGCAGGGCCCTGCAGTTCACAGAAAGCAATTTCCCTTGGCCTCTGCATCAGCCATAGATTATTTTCTTCCTCTCATTTTTCCTCCCTTCCCCCCATTCCTTGAGCAGAAGTGTCTGCTTCACTCTGCCCCCATCGCTGTATGGATTAAAGGGGGGGGGGAAGGACAAATCCAACAATGCTGAGGATCCAGAGCAAATCCTGCAGATCAATGTTGGCTGAAATTTGCAGGAGGCCTGATCTGTTCAGAGCTTGATCATCTAGTCTGGCTCCTATTTCTAGATAATGATCATGGGATGCAGTAAATTTGCAGCACATACAGAGCAGCTTCCTCACAGAGCAGGATGCACCTTTGCCTCCACAAGTGCTAAAATGTTGCCCTCTTACAGGAATTCACTGGGGTTTTTTTATCTCACACAATTTCTCCTTAATTATTTCCTTTTTTTCGTTTTATAGGTAAATCTTATCTGTGCTCATTATAAAATTCTCGCTGCTAAATTATTTATGCCAAACAATCAAGTGTGGTACCTTTGCAGATGTCAGCAGATAAACAGAAATGCAATGTTGCATGATGGAGTTTAATGCTGTGGAAATGTCGGGGTGCTTATTTTAAAATTCCACTGACCTTTGCTGTCCTATTTTCAACTTTTGCTTATTGCCACAGTAAGGAAACGCTGCAACAAGATTGGGAATTTTTACACAAGGATCCTGAAAGTCAATATTTAAGGGAAGTGTGTTTCCTCAATGACACCATTGCTGATTATGTGCTATCAAGAGGCAGTAGAAAGGCACCATTTATAGAGACCATGGGCAGTATGAGATACAGCAAAGAGCAAAACAGGCAAAGCCAAACGCCAAGGTTGCCTCAAGAGGAGCACGGGAGCACAATGTCTGCATGTTGTTACAGGGGGCTGCTGTAACATTAAGATATTACAGGTTTGGGGTTATTTGGGGGGTTCCTCTCTTTCCCTGCTGGCACTCCAGGCTCTGTGGGACCTGTGTAACAAGGCAATAGTGTCTGGGAAATAATGAGCAGGGGAATGCAGTGCTGTTCTTTCATTGCAGTGTTAGGTGCGATGTTGCACACTAAAGCACCGGATCAATACTTCCAGCAGCAACCCGTTCAATACACCTGAATTATTGCTTCATTTTTCTTCTTATTATAGATGAGTTGTGTTATTATTTTCCCCAAATCGATATTTTACAACCTTTTTTATCCGTTTCTCCATAAATTTTGTGATTACTTTAAACTGGGAATTCCGGTACACTAAATAAGATGCAGTATCTGAGAGGTAGTGAATGTACCAACACGATTTTTTACTCCAGACACTGCTTAAAGGCAGATCCTAATCAATAGCTAAGTAGGAAAATTTTTACGTAAGAAAGTTGGAAGCAGCACCACGCTTGCAAAATGAAAATCCAGGTTCCTAGAAATTACTGGCTCCAAAAGAAGGCTCTTGTAGAAATCCAGGCAAGGAGAGGCCTGATGGGCACTTTGCGTGGGAAATTTAATTCCAAACAAATATGCTTTTTACTTCCCCTCAGCTAAAGGGCGACCATAATTCACTGAAATTGTTTCTTACAAAGCAGATAATCCTGTGCACCTTAGAGTGATTTAATTAGCTTCCGTAGCTGTCTCCTGCTAAGTGTTTAAAGCATCTGCAAATCAAATCATGTTAACTCATCTGCTGCACCACTTTCTTTGTTCTGTGCATAGGACCTTCCTAATAGCATTAATAGAAGCATGAGTTTCCCTGGAGAGGGGAGTAGCAAAGTGAGTTAATTACATAGTTATTGTAAAATTGTGTACATTATTCCACAGATCACGCTGGGTAAGTATTAAGTTGCTACACAAAAAATAATTTTGGGTGATCCCAAGGACCAAAATGGTACAATTTGAAAGGAAAATGCAGATTCCCACAGGAGCTGGAGGAATTCTGCCAAATTCCTGAACGCATTCTGCCTGGCCTGGCTGCTCATGGACTGCAGTGCAGGATCCTGGCTCTTCCCTACACTTCAGCTGCAATTCCTATCCTCACATTTACTGCAGGATTACAAGATTGAGCAGTAGGAGGTACAGTAATCTCCATTTAATGTTTTATAACACTTTAAAATTTTTAAAAGGAAAAATAATAGAAAAAAATCCCTGGGATTTTCTGCTCTAAATTGTATAGATTTCTGCTCAGATCCATTTGGTCTAATTAGGCATCACAGACCCCTCAAGAAGCAAGTCCAGCTTTGGACAGGGCATCAGTACTGCAGTGGGGCAAATAATTCACAACTAATTATTCCCAGTCAGTAACTATCCAAAGAGATATTTTTTTTCAATTATTCTGTTTAATTAAAGTATCTCTCAAACAGTTTTTCTGACTAGCCTTATCCTTATTGATGGATAATTACAGAGTGGATTGTTACAATTTTTAAGCTTAAATTCTACATTTATATGTTCAGCAAAGGCATCACCTCACCTGTGTCTTTGCCGCTTTTCAGTAAAATTTCTTAACAACCAACAGTGAGTTTTACATCCTTTTGTCCAGGTAAACACCACGGAAAATTCCCTTTCTATAGGACACTCTGAGTTTTTCTCAGAAGGGATTGTTTCAGCAAACTCACTTGTTCAAACATTCACAGGGAGCAAAACACTACAGGGAAACTGAAGGAAATTCATTGCCAAAACACAAATGAATATTCATGGTCCACAGAAATACCCTTATTTCCCAGCTCTAATCAGCATGAACATCTGTGAGAAAAAGTCTAATGGGGGAAATAGGAGAGGGGAGGGGGGTCATTTCCATCCTTTCCCTTAGGCCCCAATTTAAAGAGGGTTCATTTCTCTTTTTAACAGAACTTGCAAGCAATGAGGATGAGCAGTTTTGGTGAAGAAATGAGGTGCAGGCTTGGCCTTATCTTTGGGAAATCTGAACTGAATTCTTCATCCTAGAACAAAAGATACCAGTTACAGGTTCTTGTTCCTGTCCCTGGCCAGCCAGACCTGTGCTGGGAGCTCCTCTATCAAAAACAGCCCCTGAGCTGACAGAAACACCCAGGGAAAATCCAGTCTCAGGAAAACAGGTGAGGCACAGCTCAGTCTCATCCTTTTAAATAACTGACATGCACAGTTTAATGCAGGATTTAAGGGAACAAAAAAGCACCTCAAAATTAAAAATCTGTAGTAAAAAATATTATTGTTTTCAGTATGATGGCCACTTGAAGACCTGTTTTTGGAACAGCAATATCATGGCTATTTCTAGTAGCTGTGCACAACATGCCTGTGAACTTCAGGGAGAATTCTTTTTGGAGTAGTGAAAATAGTCAGAGATCTACATTTGGAAAAAATATTTCCGTAGCAGAAGTGACCTTTCAATGTGAATTCATGGTCACTTCTGGCAGCAAAATCTTGCCTTTCATTTTTACAAATATAAGCTTGCTGCTGGAACTGCCTGAGCACACAAACTACGTATTTTTGTTCGATGAGTTGTAGCCTTCTACAGAAACTATCCTGAAAGCTGGGAATTGGTAAAAGATAGGAGAACAAAAAGCTAAACAAAAGAAAAAGGGGACAATAAGTAGATGTATTTCAGTAATTGCAATATTTGGGGTAATAGTTACTTTCCTACACAGCACCTGGCATGCGGGGCACTGAGGGTGAAATGCTTCTCACCCAGCTTCAGCCAAACAAGTTCTTATTTGAGAAGTTGTTCAGAGCCCATGCACAGGTAGAGGACAAAGTTTCCTGACTATTGCCCCACATCTTAAATGACATTTGACAGCCCAGGGGGTATCAGAGCTCCAAGAGGTTCACTGCATTTTTATAAAACCCACCCTGAAGATGCTGCAGTGCTAAAAAGGGACATTGAACTTCACAATTGTTCATAGGTATCCCAATTTTGTTCTGTAATCTTCACAGATTTAAAATGAAAAGTTTGGCACCAATTTCTGTTTTAACAAACATGTATTTTTACTAGATGGCTGTTACAATATCTTAAATGCCATATGTGTTTTCTGTCCCATGGGGTCCTAAAAATGCCATATTTAGCTGCTTGTGTGGGATTTCTCAATGTGTTTTTTTGGTTGGGTTGTTTTAGCTTTGTTGCTTGTGTGTGATTTGGATGGTTTTTTGTTAACTCTCTGTCTGCTGGGTGTGGGTTTTCCTTTTTTTAACCACCAATGCTGGCACCTGGTGCTATCCAACAGCAGTTGAAGTCCACAACTCTTCAAGCATAGAGGTTAACCACAATTTATGGCAACAGGAAAAAGAAGAAAAATCATATTTGGGAGGAAAGGGAGATGACAGAAGTTAAAGACATTGAGAGATGAAAGAACAGTAGGTATGACCATGCAAATACCTTAGGGCAAACTGTGCAAGAGTGCAGCTCTTCATAAGCAACTGCCCAAATCCAGACTCTTTTGTGATACTGCCTGGATGGTTCACACTCATCTTCCTAAGGTATAAACTGCCATGAACTCCCTGGTCCTTGGCAGTCCAAGATTGGTGTGGAATGGAAGAAGTTCCTTCAAAATAGCTGTGCAAAAGCACAGCCTAATTTACATCATGCTAATATGTTGGTGTTCTAATATATCAAATAACTACTGTCCTACCTTGTGGAATAAAACACCTGCATACGCTTGGCTTGGCAGGATTAAGGCATGATGGTTTTATACTTCTTAATTAACTGCTCACAACAGACCAGGGGCAAGATCCAATGGCAAAACTCCTTTCAGTGAAGGTTATACAGTGAGATGCTGACCTTAAACAATCAAGCATGAGATTTTCTTTTTAAATGTACAACAAAATGTAGCAGTTTTAGCACCACAATGTTGTCCCTTAGCAACAGCAGCAGCTGGGCAATGACAGTGACCTGCCAGGAGGTCCTGGGGAAACTCATTGAGATTGCTGAAACTTTTGTGCAGATTGAATCTTCAAGGAAATTCTGCTTTCTCTAAGACATTAGCCAGCCATTATCATGAAATAAACGTGGCCCACTGCCACATGTCTCACATAATTTAAAACACCGTGGGTACAACTCCTTTCCGAGCTGGCTCCTGCGGTGTCACCAGCACAGCAGCTCTGCAGCCCACAGGGCCTGCCTGCACTGCGAAGTTTCATACAAAAGTGCTCAAAATAACTTCTAATAAAGGAAGGATGGACACTGTAACCTGTGCCAGGAGGCAACTCTGCAGTTTTGGGGCAGCCTGAGAAGCTGCCAGGATTGAGTTTTGTCACAGTGTGATTAAACTGTTTCCAACATCTCTATCCAGTCACCAGGGCAGACCACATCACTTATGCACTTGATATCTTCATAACTAAGCAGAAGAGTCTGTGTGAGTTCTTGCAAGATAGCAGAAAAGTACAAAGAACTTCACACTCCATGCAATAAATTGCTCTTGCATCCACTGAGATGAAAGGCTACAAGTACAAGATTTTCCTTTTATCTATATATTAACAAAAAAAGCCTGAATCTGTAGACATGGGCTATATTGAGGCACATCTTCTCTGTAGTCACTGCTGTCAGAAGCTCTAACCAGGCTAGATAAGCACTGCTGGCTGTGTAGGGATGCTGGTACAAGCAGAAGGAACGAGGCTGCCCAAGTCCTGCCTCAGGGGAACGATTCTGCACATCCCAGAGCTGGGCACTTGTGAAACAAAATGCCTCAGCAAAATGACCCCTCACTAACGAGCACCTCAAAGGATAAGCACATCTTAAGGAGAATATTTGGCAGGCAGTGCTGTGTGAGAACATTCCTCAGGCAGCTGTGCACTAAATTCAGGTCCTGATGCCCTCTCCAGAGCCAGCCACTCTTCAACCACAGCAAATCCTGCCCACCATTCCAGCAGAAACCAAAACATGCTGCACCCCACAAGAAGGGCAGGAAGGGTGAGTTAAGTACATGCATTCCCACGAGGAAGCCAGAATTCCCAGTCTACTAATCATGTCAATGGCAACAAGTAGTTGAGGATTCTGCTTTCTGGAGCAGCAAAGAGACAGTGCCTTGTCCCTTATCTTAGCACACAGCATCAAAATGCATTAAGATGATCAGTTCAGTCTCTGCTGCCACTCTAAACTGCCCATTTCTGTGGTGTTTGTCTAACCTGGATACCCACACATTAAAGGCAGTGAAGCACCCTGTAGAAACACAGCACAATGCAGACTTTTTAGAAATTCATCTCAGCTCCCTGTTTTATTGGCCTTTTCTTTTAAAAAAAAAAAAAAAAAAGAGGGAATGATATCTCATCAAGTGACATGAGGATAAAAGGATAATAAAAAAAGATTAACAATTTCAGTCTGGAATAAGAGTTTTGAAGCAAAGGTACGAAAATTTAAAGGTATTGGGGTGGGGATAAAGAAAAGAATTTACAAGGCTTATTTTGCAAATCCAGAGGGTTAATTTATCATGAAGTCTGGAATTTAAAAAGCAAAAAATTGTTTATTGGCTCTGAAGGTCAGATAACAATGTTATATCATATTCAATGGGCTAAGGTTCCAAGGGTCTACAGGGTTGCATGACAATTGCAGGAATCTTTATAAAGTCTATTTTATACCTTTATTGTTAATAGCTTTCTAATCCTTTACCACAAATTTATAGTTTAGAAATGGCAACACATCTTAAAGATTAAAGGTATGTGACAAACAGTTCATGTCCTCTAATAATCAAATCACACAGTTTAGATTGGGGGCTTATCAGGCTTTTTCCTACTCCATGGTTTCATAGGTAGAAAATACTTTATATCCCTATTACATGAATGATGAATGGGACCATTGGTTATGGGCTGTTATTTGCTTGGCTGTAGTCAATATGTTTTCTTTGGACAGGGACTTCAGTGATTTATTTCTCTTTTGGCCTTATCACTTATTAACTCAGGGCAGACAGAAACAGCCAAGGTTGTGAATAAGGACTGGTGCCCATTTAGACTTCTAATATCAGAGAAAATATTCTTTTTAATGATCCAGCTACCCTTTGCTGCGTAGAGTCTGATTGCACTTCCCTCTAACTAGAAAATAAAGGTCATATTTCTTAGAAAGTGTATACATAAAATATGCAAAATAATATGTTTCCTTCCCAGCCAGCTTTATTCTGACGGTTGCTGTAATTGCTTTCATTTTGAAGCTGTCCTACAGGTACCCTGCACACGTTCAGTGGGTGTTTTTTCCAGGGTGTTATGGTTCTACCAGTGTTTAAGACCAAAGATATGGGGGTTGTGTTATTATTAGCATAGAATAGGGATTTTCCAGTTTACCTCCACCATCCCCTCCCTGCAATCAATTAAGATTCCTCCCATCTTCCTTTCCTGACTTTCTGCAAACCAAACCAACCACCCTAATATTGATAATATTCCACCCTGCTAACTCTCCACACTTCACTCCACTGGGCATGGCCTTACAAGCTTCAAAACAAATATTTTGGTAACAGCATTAACACCCCAAACCATCACCAAAACAGTAAACACTGAAATTATTTCATCTATAAAATCTTGTTCCAAAACAATTGCAGCCATTTTTTCCCCCCCCTCAAAGTTTCCAGGCAGGGCAGGTGACTGACTCAGTTAATGGACTGGAACATACAAAGGGCCAGGTTCAAGCTTAACCTCAAACAGAGATTTCCTGAGAGCAGCTCTTGTCCTCAAGGGCAGGAAACACCCAGATCACATCACTGATGGGGGGCTTGGAGGGAGAGGCTGCACCAGCCCCACCCTTGTTTTCCCTGCAGGCTCCTGGACCCAGCAGTGGGGCCACGAGTCCTCCAGGGACTGTGGCAAACACCTCTGGAGTCCCCAGGCAAGTTCCACTTGGGAAGGAACTCTTGGCACAGGGAGATAAAATCTGCATTAGGATATTTTTTAAATAGTTGTTAGAACAATTTTTTTTGCTTGTTTCCAGAGGAATTAATCAAATTCCCCGGTAAAAGTTTACATTTACAAAGGTTTGTTTTCATTCATCCTTACTCAATTGTGCTCTAGAGAAAGGATTTACCATCTCTCCTCCACAGAGCCTCTCTGAGATGAGGAACAGGTTTTCTAGGGAGCATCCAAAGCACAGGGTAACCTGCAGCACAGGGCTCTCCTGCTCTTCAGAACAGACAGCTCTTACTTTAAACTTCTTATATTTCTTTGCACTGAAGGATTTTTTTTTCTGTTCTTCTGCAGCACTTTTTGACTATTTAACTTCAAGACATCTGATACTTTTTATTCTGCCACCACTATTAATATTTACTAGTGAAAGGCAGATAAAAACTGCTGTTAAAAACAAATGGCATTCATTTGCTAGCTACCAGATCTCATAGCTGGTCACTCTTCTGGAGAAGTGATGTGCTCTATATTTCATTTCAGCTTAATGATCCTCATATCTTTGAGATTGAAGAATTTTATAAACACATCAGGATAAAACCTGAGACAGCATCAGACATGCTGGATTTTTTCTTTTATTTTTATTGTTCTGTTGATGGTGGCCTTCTCTCCTGATTTATACTAATCAGTTATTTAAGTGCTCATGATTTAATAATAAACACACATGAATGAGGCATTGTAAAACTAATGAGGTTGTGGATTACTGATTTTGAGAGTAACTGCCACCAGGTTTTAACATTTCCCAGGAACTAACAGCCACACAGCCATGGCCAAGGTTAGCTGGTGTAAGGGTCAAACTCCAGTCTGCAAGGATCAAGAAAAGCTCCAGTGGGGCTACAGGAACTTCTTGACAGCCAATCTGTCTCTTATCACCACTTCTTTTTCCTTCCTTTTTTTCCTTTTTGTTAATGTTCTTTTCTTTAGTCTACAAACTCCAGAACCCTCTATTCTGAAAATGGATTGTTTCATTATTATGTACTTGTTGAACTTAGTTACTGGTGCTTTCTTGAAAAGAGAAAATTTTCCTAGCAAAGGAAATCCCTGAAACTTACCAGGTTGGAAATTTAAGGGACTCAAGATCAGCTTTTAAATGATTCCAATTCTGACCAGATCTCTGTACCTGACTCCAACCTCTGCTTCCAGGACCATGGACTGAAGTTTTAGATGGTGACAGGTAGTTTTTGTTCTCTTACTCTTGAAGGTATTTGACTTCAAAGAATAAAAAGACAATGATTCTCAGAAGACAACTACTCCTGTGCTTCTGTAAATAAAACCATCTAAAATTAAAAATCTGAAAATTAAATCACCTAAAACAAAGACTTTTGGAAATGCTACCCAAATAATCTGTGATCTGCAAGGCCCTTCCTCTTTGTACACAGACTCAAATGTTTTCAGAAGAATTTTCCACAAGACCATTTCTTCTTTGCAGCAAGTAGGGGAGTGAAAAGCTCCTTGAGAATCCCTGTGACATTTCAGAGACAGAGGCAGTTTCCCAGAAATTCTGTGAATATCCTGACCTCCACAGCACCAGGATTTCCACATCTCCCCACACACAGTGGCCTAACAGTGTAACACAAACACTGCTCACTCCTGGCAGTGTCCACCCTGTCCTGCTCAGCCTTTGCCACAGTCACCCTGCAGGACCAGAGCTCAGCACGGGGCTTATTCCCAGCCCTTTGTGCCCACACTCATCCTCCATGCAGCCATTCCCATCAGCAGCACTTCCAGAGACACATCCCACCCCAGAGCTCACAGCAAACCCCAAAGGCCCATGGGGGCCTTGCCTGCTCCTCTTGGAGCCCTGTCAGCACACAAAGGGTTCAGCCCACAGCCTCCCTGCAGGCCTAAAGCAAATCAAAATGGTCTCTGAATTCCAACCTGTATCCAAGCATGTCACCTATTGCCAAAAGGAGGAGCAGTATTTGGGGTACTGCTCAGCCAAGAATATGAATTAACCCGTGTTGCAAACAACCTCAGTGACACAGCTCTGTACTTCTGGCCCCTAGGAAGTTCTTTGCTCTGTTTTGGGAAAAAAAAAAGCACAAAAATCTTAAACTGAGCAGGTGGTAGAAGACACAGCATAATGCATTTTTATGGACCCTCCATATGTCCTTTCCAATAAGCAGTGAGATAAATTCTAATCTCACTTACAGTCGTGCAGCCCTACTCAAATCTTGCAGCTTAGAACCGCTGCAAAAGTCATCTGTGAAATTCATGTTGCCCATGGTGCATCCATTTTTTTAAATTAAAACAAACCCAAACAAAATCTCAAAGGCCTCATTTAAGTTGACCACATATATACCCTGAGTCACCTTGCCAAACTCTCTATGGATTTGTACCTCTAATCTCTTCCTTTATCTCAGTTTCTCCAGTTCTAAACTAATGGTACTGACACACACTTGACTCCCAAGTTGTGACACAAAGCTGAATTCATTCAGTGCTCTCCAGCGCCAGAAGAGACTTAGAGATGAGCAGTGCCACAGCATGTCTGGGTATTTCTATGTGTAATATGGATTTTTAATATTATTCCAAAATGAACACACATTCAAGGTGTGTTCAGACTTCTGTATTTCTGATAACATTCAGGAATGTCAAAGCTTAAAATCTAAGAAATAATTGCTCTCTAAGTGCATGCTAATGGCTCGCTCTGCAGATGGAAAATAAAAAGCTTATGTTTTCTTGTAAGCACAGGGTGACACTGGTTTATTTCTTTCAGAAATACTCACAAAAGCCAGGATTTTTCTGTATATATGTGACCTTGATTCCTAGATGGCACATGGGCTACTTAGAGATCATGTTACTAAGTTATTTGCAGTTAAAGAGGAAAAAAAGGCTAAAATTAATGGGTCACTGGGTATTTTCTTCTGAGAACTTAACTACTTAACAGTAAGAAAAAAACAGTTTACAGCCAGGTGGCTTGAGGGGATATTTTGTTGAACACTGATTAAAAATAATTTCTTCTAAATGAGACCTGACCACAAAATGGGACCATTAACGAGCAGGGACATTCTCACCAGAAAGGAAACTATGCTTGATCAACTCCTGCACCGCCCACAAACCCCAGGTCTTGTTCTCTCTCTCTCACACACCCTCTCTTTTGCTTCTCCCCCCCTGCTTTTTCTGCGCTCCCCTTTTCTTGTTCCTAATAGCAGGGTAAATAAGCAGCAAGTGATGCTGAAATGTTTTCGGCCAAAAACAGAGGCCAAACTCCTCTGAGAAAACATTTGGCCTCTGTGGTTTTGTAATATGTTCCAGAACACTGAGTTCACTGAAGAACATTGTGAAAAACTCCCATCGGCTGGAGTGATGCTGGGGAATGTTACTGTATCCCAACTTCCAATTGGTCCATTTCCTGCAGGCCTTGTTAAAAAAAAAAAAAAAAAAAAAAAAAAAAAGAAAAGGAAAAAAAAAAAGAAAAAAAATAGTGCTATGTGGGAGTTAAAACAAGTTCTCATGGGAAAAATGAATGGCAAGAAATTCTAGCTTTAAAAGAAACAGCTAATCTGCTAGTTTGATTGTTCTTCAAAACTTACAATGAACCAATAATCCTAATTAAAACCACTTGGCCTAGTTCTCTAAAGCATCATAGCTTTTTCTATGCTTCGTTTGTACACACCACAGACTATTAGTTTTTTTCTAGTGCTCACTAACAAAGTGCTGACTTTGTTGGGATGGCTGAGCTAATTTCGTGAACTCAGTGTGAAACCTTAGCTAAACAAAATTGTGGTAATTTTCCTTAATTTGTAAAAGTGATTGGAGTGCAAACAAAATTTTCCTCTTGGGTCAATCCTATAATTTTCAATTAACTAAAACTAATCGGCAGGCATGTACTGAACCTGCATTTTGTTTAAAGGGCTGGAAGGCACTTCTGAAGATCAGGATGCATTCATTGTTTTTATTTTAGTTTCATTTAGTCCTTTTAAAAAAGCTACATTTAAGTTCAGGCTGGGTCTAAAAGGAAAATGCAAATTGTGTGAGGTAGGATTTCAGTCACAACACCTTTTCTGTATCTATTGTAACTCTGTAAGTAACTGCATGAGAGAATTGTCCATGGACTGGATCACCTTTGATTTTATCATTATTGTTTAGTATTTCATAACGTCCATTTACTGGATGAAAAATACTGTGTTTTAAACACCAACCAGAAAATGCATACATGGAAACACTCTCCCTACTGGGACACTTTATTTCCACATTCAGCCATCTGCTTCTGGGCAGACAAGCTAAACTGCTGCCCTTTTTTTTACTGGAAAAGCTAATTAATGATGATCTGAAAAGCAACACCAAAATGGGTCCAGGACATTTTTACATTTAAAGTCATCAAAAATGTCTTTGCAAAGATAAGGGGAGCAGGTTTGCCCTTCTTTTCCCTTCCATATCCATACCTGCCATTTCACCAGCCCCAGGGGCAGCCACCCCAGTGGGGTGACAACAGGCAGGACAGCACAACTTCCTGCTAGAAAGAGAGGATGGAAAGGATTCACCTCAAACAGTCCAAAGCTCTGGGCAGCATCCTCCTGTCATGGCTCACACCATCAATTTGACCTTTGCTATTCCTCTTCTTCCAACACATTCAAAACTCTAATTAATTTTTTGATACGGTGTGTTATTGTCCAATATATGGATTTCCCACGCATTGCTGGAATCATAATGTTCCCAAATAACACACACAGCTTCCACAAGTGCCTGCTGCTCAGCCAGCAGGGCAATATGTGAGAATTTTAAGAGTCAGTTTAAAGAAACCCAGTGCATAATCTCATCTGGGGGAGAGGGTATTTGAAGAAGACAAGGAAGAATTGTAAGGCACCTTTGTTCAACTTGCTTAGTATTAGCAAAATTCAAATGAGAGTTTCCTGCCCAGCTGGAGCACAGAATTCTCTCCTCTGCCTTGAGTCCCTGTGTGTACACTGAGAGCTGGAGCAATGTGTGAGCCCAGTGGAACTCAGAATGCCTTAGTCACAAGTATTTATGATAGATCCTAAAGTTCCAGGGGAAATTGAGGATGAGGAAATGAATTGTACTGGGTTGTGCTGAACCACAGTTCAGGCAAACAGCTCCAGCATAGTCCTGTCTGTAGATGTGAACAACAAGTGCATTAAAATCACATCAAAACCAGAGCAAAGATGCTAATTCCTGTAGCACACACCTTCAGAGGAACCAATGACACACATCCTTTTTAAAAAGTTAGGCTGCTACTTGATTTATTTCCCAGGCCATTCTTATAACTACTGAGAGTGGTTTGACACTGACAGCACCTGCAATGTTCCAGTGTTTTGGGGGTATTTTTGTTAGTTTTTTTGAGGCCAAATCACTCAACTTAGTGGTCTCCCAAAGCACACTGCAAGTTGCTGTGTCTGCAGCACTGACTGGGCTGAGAGCCACTTGAGCTCCCTGGAAGCCAGAGACAAGTGAGTTATGGTGAGATGGGCCAGCAAACAGGCTTTGAACCCTTGGAACACCTGCTGGACAGCATGAGATGGAGATGTTCAGCAGGATCCTTCTCAAGGCAGGTTTGTGTGTCTGGTTCCTTGTGCTTGCACTCTTCCTTTGTTTGGTAAGTACTGGAGTATCTGTTTCCCTCCTTCCTCTCTCACCCTGGGTAAAAAGATGTTCCATTGTGAGGACAAACAAGCAAACAAAAATCCCACACTGGTGTGCTTTCAGATTCATCCCTAGAGCCCCCCAGCTCTGACTCCAACCTCAAACTGCTGCCTTCAGTGACGTCCTCAGCCAAAATAATAAGATACAGCACAGCTTTTAATGACAAAAGCAGAAGCCCCAGCAAGGGTGATATATTGCCTGCCCTATTTCCCCCAGACATTTAAAGCATCCATACCTGTGTAAATGAATCTTCCAGGCGTTCCCTTGCAAAACTGCTTAGACTTGTAGGACAATGTGACTTCTACAACCCCTGGGATGTGTCGGGGAGGCGTCTGTACACGGATGGCATGTGGAGTAATCAGCTAGAGAAAACATTGGGGAGGGAGAAGAAAGAGAAAACAAGCACTGTTAGATGCTGAACGCTTCTTTAATAAGAGTTTCCTCGCAGATCACAGTAAATAAGCTTTGAAACATGTAATTAACCTTTCAGTGTTTGAATGCAATCTTGATGTAACCCACACAAAAGGCAGTGACCACAATATTTACAATTGTAAATTGTAAATTTTGTAACAGCATTATTCCTGTTTTCATACATGCATACATGCTTCCTAGTACAAGCATCAGCCCTGGTGTAATGTAATAACTCCAGCCTACAGCAGCAGGACACTTTGCTCAGATGAATTCTGGGGTCATGACAGTGACCAACAAATCAGATCCATAAATGACACGTGATTACAGGTGTGAACATGGCCCAGCACAAGTCCAAGGTTTTAAATACTCCAGTCCCCAGCTGACATCTGTGCACTGGCAGAGCACCCTGTGCTACTGTTTTAATTTTCTGTTCATTTTGTGGAGGTGTAACTGATTCCTGTAGAAATGCAAATCTTGGCTTCTAAAGGACGCTGGATCTTTCCTTCAAAATTATGAGAGCACTCAAAAATGATGTACCAAAGAAAACCATCTAACCATCACTTCCAGTCTGCCTTCTCTGCAATAACTGACATAATCTGAGGGGGCTTCTTCAGGTGTGGATTTACACAGAAATCAATAAATAAACTTGACTTTCTTTTTATTGGGGCAGGGGATTCTGATGCTCTTGGCACAAAAGTTGGGGTGGGTCAGTGCTGCATTTTCTAGGCTCTAGACTATTTTTGGTTTTTCAGGGTTATAGGCTGGATTTAAAATGTGGTCCCTCAAATGAGTAGTAGAGCCATCTAGGAGCTCACTAATTCAGAGCAAGATTAACTCAAATCTCTGCTGCTCTCAGAAGCTACAGCATTGTCTTCCCCATCACCAAAATGTCCTCTTCTCACTCATTGTGCTCCCTCAGAAAAAACAGTAAAAAGAGGTTCAGAGAAAAGATGACAGGATTGTGTCCAACAATCAAGATACAGCTCTGGCACATGGATAATCCCTCTCTGCCTGTGGCCTATTAATGCACCTCTAGAGAGGCAAATAAAACCAAGACCATAACCTGGCTTGACAGGTTATGAGCAAAGTGTGAGCACCCCATGCAGTCAATGCTCTATGCTCTTGGTCGAATCATATCCTGGATTAAGGAATAAATTTCAATAGATTTTTTTTTTAATAAAAAGCTTATTTTGTTCTTATTTTTACTAGGAAGCAAATGTTTCAGCACTGTAGTAAGGCCCTACCAAAAAAACCCCAGACTTTGATCCAGTTCTTTGTTTAGGGCATGGGACTAAAAAAGAGCACAGAAGGAGAGTAATATCTGTCTGAGAGCCATCTGTGCTACAGAGGGAAATGGCACACACAGTAGGGAGCTCTCCATATTTAAAATAAGAAAATTAATATTAAATCAAGTTGAATGTTAAAAACAAAACTACCAGCATCAAATGCTCCAAAAGTTATTCAGATCCACAGAAGTCAGAAGCCACATGTCATTTTAGAAATTATCATGTAGGGGTTGATGTCTTCTTGTTTGGGAGCTCCAAAAGTATGTTTGCAGGCTCTGCTTTGGAATCATGTGGTTTAGAAACTCACTTACTTTTAAAAGAAACCTGCCTTTTTTTTTCTAAATTGCTCACTCTATCAATTTGGGAAAAAACCTAAAAATTAAAATAAAAACCAAAACCAAGCCCCAAACTTCCACAGAATGCTTTTACTTAAACTGAGTTGTCTTGCAGTTGAGCTGACCAGAGCCTAAAAGCCCAGGCCAATTCTCTCCATGCCCTAAAAAGCTAGCAGAGGCAGAAGGCAGTGCCAAGCAGCAATTGATTCCTAGTGCTTCAGACACCTCTCAGATTGGGATGAGCCACTCCCTGGAAGCTTCGACCCTTCCCCACTGAACTAACATGACAAGCTTAGACCATTTGCTCAACTGTAAGCAGCCAAACATAACTGAGATAAATCCCATCCTTGAGTGGTTCTGGTTAACTGGGTGAACTGGCAAGATGAGAAAAAATTTTTGACATTTTTGGGAAAAAATATTTGTAAAAACAGCCAAGGATTTTAGTAGTAAAGGTTAACACGCTCATCTTACTACATCAGTGTGAGCCTTGCATCCCTCACCCCCATTCTGGCATGAGCTATACAGGCAGCTTCTGGTTGTATCTTTGAATTTCCCAGCATTTACTGGTCTGTCACCACTTTAATGTTCTTTAAACATAATTTGTGGCATTTTCCAATACTCATCTTCCCTGGTTCCCAAGAAACGTCTGACCTATTTATGGTCCATTGTTACAGAGAGCTGGGGAGAGTTAAGCAAGTTTCCTGGTTTGTTCTCCACAAACAGTTTGGTTTTTCTTTGTGCTCTGAAGTAAATAAGTTTAACTGTGTTTAAAACCACAAATATACAATAATGTCGCCCACACATTCCCAAAGGGTGAACATTATGTCTGAAGTCCTATGGTTTAGGACACTCAGGATGTATTTTATTCCTCTTTTCCCTACAACTAAAGCTTGGGAGGTATACCAGGAGAATACATGTGCCTTTTCCTTTTGCTTTTTCTCCATCACATCTGTCATTGACCACTGGCAGGGATTTGGTGCTGGGCCTTTGTTCTGGGTCAGCCCTCAGGTCTCCTGCACACAGAGGGAACTGGGCAGCCTGGTTACACACCAGGAGTCCCCTAGATTGCTGTCATAGCAGGAGATTGGCTTTAAGGGACAAAAAATGTTCCCTTGCACATTGAAACCTCCCACCTTGGATCTCAGATTCTGGCTCCACAGCTCTGCCAGGATCTGCTATGGACTGGGAGCAGCTCTCCAAATTGTCCTGTCTCTGGTTTGCAATCCAAGTGACCCAATTGGTGCTGTACATCTCTGGGCAGTCCAAGCCCATCCACAGTAAAAGCAGATCTGCCCCTGCCTTCCATAACTCCAGAATTATGGGATGCTTTCCTGTCAGCTTGGGGCCTGATGTGGGGAACCTACTCCACCTTTTCTCCTTTCACACTGACATAGCCTGTTCCTTCTTCAGGGCACAATCTGCCTCATATTTACATGCCAAGCATCTGGAAGAGGTGAGCTGTTACACCCAAGGGTATTAAAAGTGAAGACACCACTTCTGGATGCCTCTGAGCCCCAGCTGGAGACTGGTAAAGAGTTTTGGGGAAGCATCATGACATGGTCACCCTGTTGTTTTTAGGCATCTGCCCTTGCCCAGTGACAACCACAAGACCCTGAGGTAGATGAGCTCCCTGTGTGACCCAGCAGGGCCAGTTGTGCATCCTCACCTCAGCTGAGAACTCTTGGTGGATGAACAGACTCCAAAAGAACAACATGCCAAGAACCAAGAATCCCTAAATATGAATTATGCCCCTTTCTGAATTTATTTTTAAATATAAATCTTGAGCAAGGCGTTAACCTGTAATTTGGACATGAACCCAGCAGACAAAATTCCCAGATCCATCTTCCTCCTCCTTTCCAGCATTTAGCAAATTGAGAAATGGAGCTGGACATAAAATTAGTAACTGGACCTTTCTCCCAAGGGATTTTCAAGTGATTTGGCCTGATACTTAACAACTGCATTTGCTGTTTGTTATAAATTCTTACTTGTCATCAGGGACATACAGTGGGTTGCACTAAAACCTGAGTTAGGGATCTTTTGAATGGTGGGTGGTGCCTGGCCTTCAAAATCCAAAACACATTTGGGCTGAGTGTGTACAACAAGCCTCTTTCTGTGGTTTGCTAATATATTCTAGGCATTCTTGTGTGATACAGCATCATTTCACACTCTTCAGAGTGCCAGGTTACTTTCTTTTTTTAAAAGTGACATTTTATAAGGAGATGTCATTAATCTGAGTCACTAGTTTATTTTTGCATGCTTGAGCTCTGGTTTGTGGTTAGGGAAATGGTGACAATCAGTCATAAATTTGACTTTGACTCTGTGTGAAGAGGACCATTAGAACAGGAATGAAGAAAAATCCCACCAACTGAAGGTAATGACAGCTTTCAGTGAGAACAGAACCCTTAGGGTACCTATATTTTAAAAAACAACCAATGACTTTGCACGCCACAATTCTGGGCATCCAGATGCTGCTTAATAAGCCTTGGTTTGCAAAAAGAGGGTGCCTACTCATTTTTTAAAAATGAGTCAGAGCTCCAAAATAAGCACTCAAAGCCAGAGACTTCCAAAATCAATAAAAAACATAAAAAGCAAAATAACAAACTGTGTCACAGAATTTGATTCAGCAGCAGTAAAAAAAAAAAAATACACAAAAAAGCCACCAAACCAAAAAATCATCCTCTGTTTTTGTGCTGTACAAAGGTAAAAAAAAAAAAAAAAATGTTTCAGTGCTTCATCTTTTCTTAATATAAAAGAAAAAGAAGTTGTTTCCAGCTGACTCTGTACAGCTGCAGGAATGTTCTTGGCAGGAAAATGTTTGAAGAAATAGTTCATTTTAAGCAAATATTGTGGAATATTTATAAGAAACTAATTTTGTCTTCACAATCATATATTTGCCCTGCAAGTCGACTCTCAGAGTCTGAGCACCCCAACGGGAGAGAGAAATAAGAAGGGTTCTTATCAGCAGGGCCAGTTTGGAATATCTGTGAGCATGCAGGGATCCAGAACCTGGGTGAAACCCCCCAGATTGCAGCTCTGAGCGTGTGTGCACGGCACAGACAGGCAGCAGAGCCTGTCTGGCACACAGAATGTTTGCTGGGAGGCTCTGAGCACACCCAGCATGTGCACACGATAGAGCAGCGCTGTTTGCTTGGCGGTTACGAAAGTCCCTTGGAAAAAAAAAAAGGCATTAGACAGCCCATTCTGCTGTATTCTAAAAATACCAAGGGCTTTTAAAGTCATTTTTCTAAAGTAATATGGGAGGTAAGGATTAATTGAACCTACTGGCTTAGAGTATCTGCATTTCTGCTCAAAATTAATGTGACAAATTAAGTTTTTATTTAGTTCTCCCTGGCTGAGAAAGGTTGCAATTATGTTAGAGTGTTTACAGCTAAAATATATGTTTAAATAATAAATATGTGTTTCAGAAACCATTTTAAAACTCCTTTTTTAACACAGTCAACTCCATTTCAAGCATATAAATATTTCAATTACAAAACTTGAATACATGTAAAATAAATTAAAAATATATTATTTACATTTCAAATTATTTATAACATGCTGCTTGACAGCAACAAATTCACTCTTAAAAGGAAGTTGTTTGGGGTTTTTTGACTCTTAACTTTACTTCTGAATTAGGGTAGGATTTATATTTTAAATATCCATGCAGCTCAGGTATTTACATGGATTTTGCTATAATAAAGTCTGAGTAATATAGGACCTTTATGATAATTACCTTCACAGCACCTCTCCAAAGAAGGTGACTAATCTTATTACTGTTTTAGAGAAAGGGAATTGAACTTTAAGTAGATTATACGATTTGCCCAAGGTCCCATGCAAAGTCTGTAGCAAAATGATGCTTAATTTCAATATTAGACTTCATCCCCCAAACCACCTGCAATTATAGCTGAAACTGAAGCTGGAAAAATCCACATGAAAATGCTCTGCAAGACTCATTCTTTTTTTTAGTCTCTGCTTATCTGGTTTTGTTTGGGATTTTCTGAAGCCCAGTTAAAATTATGTTTTGTTTGGATCCATGAAACGACAGGATGAACTTTAAAATTTGTCCAGAATTCAATGACAAAATAACCTGGCTGACTTTGCTCATAACTGGGCCTTACTGGCAACTCAGGATGAGCCTGCTCCAGTTCTGTAATGGACTCAGATTCAGAGGTTTGACAGTTCAATTTTATACTCTATTAAAGTAAAACAAAAATGTTCTTTTTGGGTACTGAAAATTCCTTAGACATTTTTAGAAATGGGAAGGCAAATGAAAGAACTTATTTTGTACTTCATAGGTGGCTTGTATGTGTAACTTGAATTATTTATAGATCACTATTATTTAGGGATCACTCGGCTCATGCATTTCTGCGCTTGTTTACCGTGTTCGTCTGCTTCTTTTAGAAAAAATGTTTTTTTCTCCTATATGATTTTTGACTGCTCTCATAGGTTATGAAATGAGAAGCAGTTCTGTAAGAGGGAGGCAGTGAGAGAGTTGCAGCCCATTGCAGCATTCCCAGACAACAGACCGGCTTCAGTCCGGACCTCCTCTAACATTATTAATTCCATGGCAAGGCCTTGCAAACATCAGCAACAATGTTTTGACCAGCACTCAGTCTCCTGAGATTAGAAATTGACAATTAATGGCTTCCACTAATAAATAGAATCAAGATTTATAATGAAAGATCCAATTCTGCAGCACCAGAATCGGTGCAGTTTCCTCCCAGCCCCTTCACCTTTCCCTGCTAAATGTCTGCAGCCATAATGGCTTCAATAGTAACATACAAAATGCTTACACTGGGCCCAGGGGGCACTTTCATGATCACATAAGGGCTTCAGAACAGGGCTCATTTACTATCTCTCTTTTTCTGAAATGCCCTTTCATCCACACTTGTCCTCAAGTGGAAGGATGAGAGAGAGAGAGAGAATGGTGAAGGACATTAGAGAATACTCTTCACATGGAAAAAATGCTGCCATATGTGCAATGGAATCAGTAGGGGGAATGTGCAGGATATAAATTAAGCTGTGGTGATGATTTAAGATTTATAGGATGTAAGGTAAAGTATCAGAAGATCCTCTCACCATTGGGAAGTGTTGCACAGATATTTCAGGGAGGCTGGGGTTTTTTTCAGTATTAAAATAATGAAAATTACAATTTCTCATTAAACCTCAAAAATGCTTTTGGAAAGCCCTAAGTCTAAAATATAAACCTTTCCTTGGAGCTGTCTCCCTGTGCCACTGGGGGAACTCTGCCATGGTGTCTACAGCCCTGGCCATGGCCATTGGGGTGATGCTGCCTGGGTTTTAACTTTCCACAGTTTTTTGGGGAATGTCAGGCTCCACAATTAATTATGTGCTGGGAAAAGACAGGATTTAAGGAGCTGGGAGGAATAACAACAGAAAAAAAAATGGATAAGAAACAAGGAAAGGGTTCCTGTGAAACTACAGGGCCCCTGCTAGGTATGAGGAGTCCACTGTGGATACAACACAGTGCATTTGTTTGCTGCTATGAAAATGATATATACATCAAGTATCCATGCTTTAGGGATATGCTGTTCAGAGGTGCTGAATTCTGAAATCTTCACCTCACTGAGCTGCAGCTACCAGCAGCCAGTTTCCCTGGAAAGTGGGATCACCTAAATGTTTGTTTCCTGTGGGCCCTTAGCTATTGTAGTGCTAAACACAGAATTATTCACACAGGCCTTTATCCTCCCCTTTCTTTGGAATAAAACCCACTGAGCTAAATTCTGGGCCAGCACGAGAAGATGCAAATCTCCCTGGCTATAATGGGTTCCTGCCACAGGTAAATTTGACTAATTATTTTCATAAAACTGAGCAAGGCAAGGATTCCTGTGTCGACATTTGTTGCTGATTTAGCATGTGGCCCAGAGAAAGGACAGGCTGGCTACAAGGAGACAAAGCTGTGAGACATTAGCTATGAGACAACACCTACCTCACTCCAAACCAGCATGGTGCCGAATATGACCTGTAACCCATCAAAGAAATTGTCTCCTATGATGATGACAGTGGCACCTCCTGTAGTCCATCCTTCACTTGGACTGATGGCTTTGATACATGGTGTAGCTGCTTTTCAACACACATGAAAAAGAGAAGTATTCTGCTGTTAGAACTGGATTTTAATGATAGAAGACGTGAGAAAAATAAAATAAAAGGAGCTTTCATTTCCCCCCCTTACTAACACAAAGATTTCAGCAATCACATTCTTTATAGTACATATGCATGACCTCAAATTCTATCTTTGGAAGTATTTTTTTCCTTAATTAATTTCTGTTTGGTTTTATTATCTGCATTGAAAAAAATATTTTTTTTAATTCTACATTAGCAAAAAAATCACAGCATGATGGGCAGAGATCAATTGGAAATCAGGACACATTCCTTTTTTTATTGTATATGAAATGAACAAGACCTAAGTTAATAAAACAATCTCCAGTAAGCTTGCTTTATTATCCATCAGAACCCAAACTCACCAAGGAAACTCACATAAATATTATGGAAAATATTGGCAAAATAAAAGAGGGTGTAACCCTCAGCATTTCTCTAACTGTTCTGCAATCAGATCCAGGTTGTTCAGTATTAAACCATCCTGCCCTGATTAATGCTTTGGCTACTACAAAAAAAAACAACACCCCACAACCAAAAGCCACAGCTGCCATCCAGTCATTCCAGTTGTATTGCATGTACAGGATAAACAAGATGTGTGTGCAACACATTTTGCCATATCCGTGGAGTCTCCCAGACACTTTCTTGGCATTGTATCTACTCAGAGCCTCAGAGGATGTTGAAAACCCAAGTGTTGCTCAGATCTTGGGCTAAGAGCTTCTGGTTTGAGAGTCTGTAGGCAGAAGCAGCTCAAATATTGGTGGGCTGGGGCGGTATAAACATTCACATATTGATTCTCCTCCTCTGCAGCACAGGAGAACCTTGGAATTTAGCAGTGCTGAAGCAATAGAAATAACATTGCTGTAAAAATAGGCAGAAAGCCCTGGGTAACTCCACTCCTGCTCCTCCACAACCCTGTGGAGTGTCAGGGTGGTCACACAGGTTGATGGAAAGAAGCAACTTCACCCAAGATGCTACCAACTTTTCCTTGTATGAGGTGAGAATATGGCACTGGTAACATTAGATAACATTTTAAGTAAGGCAGGTACCTCAACAATTTCATTACCCATGGAAAACAGGTTAAAGGAGCAGCATAACTCCACCAGCCAACCTCAGTGCTGGAAAGAATTATTCTTTTCTGAAGATGTGAAGCCAGAGGGAAGAGACTGCACTGCAAACTCAGGAATGGGTGCCACTGCCCAATTTTAGGGTTGGTGCCATTTGGCTGTGAATTGCTACTCGATGGAAAGGCTGATTGAACTGTTAATTTGGTTTGTAACTTTGATTATTTGATGATGTACTCCAGGAAGAACAATCAGGCACTTCCTCAGGTAAGGACTTAGTAGGAAGATGGGGATATTAAAGCCACTGTGTGTTAGCACCATCCAGGATAAAACCCTTACCCTCATGAGTTACTCAGTGTGGCAATGTATTGAGTTACTTAATGAGGCACAGCCCCTGTCCTAAATTCTTCTAATTGTAAAGACAGGAAATTAATTCTTTCACAGAAGCCTAATTCAAAATGCTCCAGACATAAAGTGCTAAAGAGACCCAGTGCATCTTTATGATTCCTCAGTGAAGTTCTGGTTGGTTGGAGCTGATTGCAAGAGGCAGTGTGGCTGCTGGGAAGCTCCTTCCCCCCAGCCCCTGGGCAGGGAGGGTGGGTGGGGAGCTGGGAAGCAGGAGGGAGCTGGAAAAGGAGCAGTTGAGTCACCCTGAGCAGTGTTTCTGTGAGCACTGCCCCAGCCTCACACCACTGGTGGTGGCAGGCACAGATGGGGAGCAAACCGACCCCAGCCCTACCTACAAAAGGTTGCAAGTGTCAGAACAAACTTTTCCACTACTTAAGCTGATGGGGATGCCAGCTCCAGGGAAAAACACAAACAGGCAGCAAAAAAAATCATTACCCTACTCCAAACTTGGCAGAGTACAGCCATTAACTTTTACATGAGCTAACAAAAGAAACATCCTGACATTACCGTCACGAAAACGTAGCGCACACACAGAAGTTACTTCAATATGTTTAATTTGGATTCAAATTACTTGCATAAAACTGTGCATAAAACCCACTGAGATGTCCAAAAGCAAATGCTTTTCCTTCAGCCAAGCTCACAGCAACAGATTTACAGTGAAAGCAGCTTTTCAAAATGCCATCTAGCCCTTTCACAGAATCAAACTTTTTCATAAATAAAAATTAAAATCCCTTCCAAATTACACCCTTTCCAGTATTCCCAGTTGATTGTGGACACATACCCCCCACAATAAAACCCAGAGGTAATCAGTTTCCCATGTGTCAGAGAATGAGCTACTTTTCTTAAAGACTACAAGCAACATTTTTTTTCCTAAATACCAGTGAATAAAAACTATTTGAGACCATAAGCCATTAACAGAAAACATATGCAGGCTTTGCTGGAAGGGTTGTCAAGCACTGGAAGAAGCTGCCCAGGGAAGTCACCATCCCTGGAGGTATTTAAAAGCCATGTAGATGTGGCACTTGGGGACATGGTTCAGTGGTGGGCTTGGCAGTGCTGGGTTTACAGTTGGACTCAATCTTAGATGTTTTTTCCAACATAAATGACTCTACAATTGAAAATTATAGATTCAAGTAATCTTTAAAGTGAATGCAAGATACTCTTGTGCAGTTACAGGACCCCACAAAAAACTCTTTGCACTCAGAGGTTGAAGTTGCTGCCCTGTCAGTGCTGCCCCATGTATTTGATTCTAGTATTTTATAAATGTATTTGCTTCATATCAAACATGTGCCAAGTCCCATCCATGGGAGTCAGGGGGACTGAGGCAGACACTCAGGGCTCTGTGCTGAGCTGGGGCTGTGAGCAGGACTCTCTCACCTGCAAAGCCACTGTGACCAGCAGCACATGGCATTTTATTTACATATGTGGAAATTGTGCTGAATCAGTGCCTCAACAAACCTGCTGGCAATAGCCCAGGACATCTCTGAGGATAAAAAGTCAGGACTTGGTGGTTTAATCACCAGGGCAGGATGGTGCCCTTTGCAGGCCCAGCCTGAGATGGAGCAAGAGCGCTGTGCATTCCCAAAAGATTTCATTATTTTCCCATGCCACAAAAACCAGAGGGACTCCCCAGCTTTCCCCACACAACCTCTCTTGTTTTAAGTGTCTGTAAAGGTTGGAAGGGCTGCAGGAGGTGCTGCCCAGCCAAGGAAGTGGCTCTGAAGGGCTGCATCCCAAGGAAGACGTGCTGAGGGAGGCATCCAGACTGCTACCTGTTTTTGAGGGCACAAACCATGTTTATACAATGACATATTTGCAGTAACCAGTGCCATTCAGGACACTGGTCTGTCTAAAACTTTGCCCTTCCCAGGCCCTTTGTTTGGAGCACCAAGGAGGATGGAATTGGGTCCCGTTGGCAGCATCACCCCAGGTAACACTGGGAGGGGGCAAGGCAGTGACCTCAGCTCTATTTCTGCCCCTGGTACAAATGTCTGGCCAGCTCAGGCCCTCAGCTCTTCATACTTCTGCTCTTAATCACTTGGCAACCTTCAAAGCACCGTCTGGAAGGTGTTTACTTCTGTGCAACCCTAGGAAAACAGAGCTAGGCAGAATAATCTTTTCACTGGAGGCCTTGATTTTTCTACATTTTGTTTTGGTCAGAAGACAAATCAAAATACAGAACTTTTCTTTTTTTTATTTTTTTTTTCAGAATGCCAAGTTCCAGAATCTCTACTTAGAATTAACTATAACACTTTTTAATACCTCCAAGAAAAACAAAATGTTTTGTTTCAAAATATTTTCACTTCTCATGCTCTTCTGTAACCCCAAAGCATAATTTCTGAAATGGTGTTTTTAAAACAAATAGAAAAAAGGCTACATAAAATTTAAATTTTTCTGTAGAAAAAGAGTTTTTAGTCCAAGTTTGAAGCTTCACTGATAAAAAAATACAGTGAATGACTTTAGACCAGTCCTAATCAAGGCAGTGAAGTGTACATGATTGATAACATGAACAGACTTTAAGTCCAGGGAAGAATTATAACAAAAAAAAAGGAATAATTGCTCATTCCTACATATAGGAAGTTTTCTCTTGTTGTTGTTGAATGAACAGCTGGAAGCCAAGTACAATAAGAACCAAAGAGTTTGGTAGCCCAGCTATCAGACAGGATTTTCAGACTCTTTGGTGTGAGTGTGTCACATTCATTGTGTTTCCTCAGAACAGCTGGGCTGAGGGAGAACCAAACATCTCCCTCCAGCTGCAGCAGGACCTTGCAGCTCCTCACTGAAGGTGATGTGGCCACATCCTCCACCTGCTGAAAGGCCTAAGGGTTGGGAGCCTCCATGAGCTGCTCTCCTTGTTTGCACAACACCAGGGCAAGTCAGAGCCCACCCGTGACAGTCCCAGCGTGCTGCTCCCATGGGCCAGGCTCACAGACAGAAGTGGCAGAGGAGGATCTGCAATCCCAAACTTACTGAGGCCATTGGGGATCCTGCCACTGGCTTCAAAGCTAAGGGCTCTATCAATCAATGTTAAGGATTTATGAGCAAAAACCTTAATGGCTCCAAGGAAAACAACGTTCTTATGAAATCTTCGTTTTTCTCAATGTACACATTGTTAAAATCTTATCACCTCCCAAGCAAAGGATGGCAGGTCCCCACTTCAGCACATGGGGAGCAAAAAAAGGAAAAGTTTTTTGTTGTGTGCTGCGTGTGCCGGTGTGTTCCTGTGTTCCCACACTTCCCAGCTACTGATACACAGGGATTTTTCTTCCCTCAAACTGTGACAATAAAATGATTACCCCGCCA
The DNA here is from genome assembly GCF_051311805.1 of Agelaius phoeniceus. NCBI lineage: Eukaryota > Metazoa > Chordata > Aves > Passeriformes > Icteridae > Agelaius > Agelaius phoeniceus. The sequence goes on along the minus strand of NC_135279.1, from coordinate 4,205,745 downwards.
CAGTTTAGCATAATGGTTCAGAAACGCTCGTGGCATATTGCAGAGTTAAAGTGGAAATTATTAGGTAGCTCTTCTTTGTTATAATAATGATCACTCCACAAATAAAAGCTCTTCTCCCAAAGGTACTGCAAGGCACAAAATGCTAATTCTGAAGATTATGTGTGCGCTTTTATTAAATATTACTCTGCCCTGTCTGTTTGAGGGCTTCACTGCTCTGATTGTTTTATGAGTGCCATGTTAATGTCAGCCCCATCTTGCTAGCAGCAGGCACACATTTTAGCTTTTGTATGAGAGTTGATCAAAGGCCACGTGCTGAGGGAATTGCTGAGAAAACACGGACAAGCGATAAAAATCTAACAGATTAATTGGTTTAAATTTCATTTCAGGGTGTTGAACTTTGGCTCAGGACACAAGTACTACACTACCAGTCAGGGCCTAATTACCACATTTCCAATTTGCCTCTGAACAATGCTTGGCAGGGAGAATAATAACAGTACTAATAATACTAATAACATATAACTAATAATATTAATAACAATAATAATAACTAAACAACAGCAACAACATCTCCTCTTAGCTTCTTGTACACATTTAACAACTAACTTTCTGTGCAGGCAGTTTCAGGAGGAAATTCCTCTCCCCCACCACTGCTCATCTGCCTCCTGAGCATTTTTACCTGCCTCAAACAGCACCTGATGACAGAAGAAATAACAGACAGCCTCAGGAGCATCTGAATTTACAGAATCAATAATCTGCAAACTCCAGCCCCTCACAAACACACACTGGACGTTTCATACTCTTAATTAGGGACCTGCATTTCTAAACAGAGATAGCTTTTTATCCTCCAACAGAAATGATCTGTTCCACTGATAGAAAACAGAGGCCAGAGGGAAAAAAAACATATTTACCACAAAGTTTATGGGTGGCCTTGGAATAAGGGTTAATTGAGCTTAGAGGTAAATGTTCACTGAGGTGAATTAGTGGGATGCACAGCTATCAGCGGGGCTCTGGGACTGCTCCTGTTTAGCTTCTGAAATGTATTTGCTCTATGATTAATATCCAGTTTGTGCTGGTGACTGTAAGAATGACCTTGCCTGCAGTTTTTATCATGAAGTGTGGTTTCATCCTCTACTATTCCATAGATGAGGCTCTGACAACAGTTGCTGCATCACAACAGGAGTTTAAATGATAGGGCACATGCTTTTATTTTTCTTCTCTCTAAGAGTATTGTGACACGCAAGGAGAGTTGCATAAAGGCAGTTAAAACTGGGAATTAAGAGGAACAGGGAATTTATGTCTCATCTTAGAGGAAGTACTGAAAATATCTGGAATTTAATTTAATTTTCCTTTTTTTTTTCCTTGGGTAAAACCTAATTCCAGGCTAAATAAATAAATGAGCCACAGATTAACCCACAGTTTATGGGTCTGATCCTGCAACCCGTTAAATGCTTTCACCAAACTTTTCAGAATATCAACACAAATCAGTTTTAAGCACTCAAAACCGTAACTTATGGAAGTTGTGATTCAACAAAGCACTCAAGTGCCTAAAAACCCCGCTGAAGAAGTTGCAGGATAAGGAACTCGGTTTTGTAAGATAGTTGGGCCCTGTGAAAAGCTCCCAAGACCTGGGCCGTGGATACAGAGCTGGGGCTGTTTCACCACTGCCTTGGGTCACTTGTGGACCCCCCTGTGCAGGGCAGGGCTCATCCAGCCACACACAAGGACCAGCAGCAGCACAGCCAACACAGCAATGCCAACACCTTGGCCTCAGGACTCAGCAACAATTCTGGGACTTTTTTCCAATTTAAAAGGATAAACCAAATATTTTTTGAGGGGTTGAGCTGGGCTGTTTTGTTAAGTGGGGAGGGGGATTGTTTGGGTTTTGGGTGGGTTTGTTTTCCTCTAAATAATATCCTCTTTCCTGAAAAGTGGGAATTGTCAGGCTGCTCACTAATCTGAGCATGCTGAAAGGGTGAATCCTAAAAATTCTGCCTCCCCAGGCAGCAGTGCCATTCCAGGCTGGTTTGTGGGGCATTGCTGGGGCTGGCATCCAGTACAGGCAGCTGAAAGCAACTGAAGATTATGAAACCAGCCTGGATGGGGAAAGGTCCTCGGGACCAGCCCAAAGGACACTTCAGGGAAAGGGAATGTGGCAGAGCTTTTATGTATTTTACTGGAGCATTAAATCTTCACTCTTAAGCTAAACAATGTGTTTGCTGCTTATCTGGGTGAAGTGATGATCTTCCTGCCTTCCTTTTGCGTCTCGAGCCGGCTCCGTGTCCCATTCTCTGCTGACAATGAGCAGCTGCTGTGCAGGAAACAGGGCAGCAGAGGTTTCCCCCTGGAGCAGATAACTCCTGCAGCTTTGTGCGACACAGGCACGAGGATGTGATGCCCTGCTCCTCGATATTTGGGGGTTTTAGCATATGCAAGCCTTAAAGATTACAGCACCCTGCCAAAAATGGCAACCTCCTCCCGGTCCTTCATGACATCTGCACTGGGTGAAATCACTGAACCAAAAATACACGAGCCGTGCAATCCCTCCAGGTTGGGGGAAGGGAAAGGAAGGGATGGAAGGTTGCATTTTTTCTGGTTTCCAGTAGTGAAATTAAAGGTCTTGGCTGTGATTTTCTGCTGAATGTTTTGGATGCACGGCTCCCATTAATGGGAAATGAAAATGTAAATTACCTGGGATAATATTCCACCTACAATCAATACTTAAGCCAGTGTTTCTCTTTTATCCTTGCTGATGCCTCAGCTAGCAAAGTTACATTTCATGGAGTCCTCTGTGTTTCTCTTTCCTTAATGATTTCCAAAGCTCTCAGTTGTTGATCAGTGCCTGAAAAATGACTGCATGGAAAAAGGAAGCAATCCAGAATAATGAGAGACCTGTTACAAAAAAAAATCTGCTCTGTATTTTACTTACAACATTTCCATAAAATAATAATTTAGTTATCTCTGTATGATTGCAAGAAATGTATTTTCATTAATTCTCTTAAACCCTTTCACATCACAGAGGAAGTTCTGGGAGTTTCTTTGCTTATTTGGGTTATTTTTTGTTTTACTTTAGGAGCTACCTCCTACTTTCCAAAAATTAATAAAACAGTCAGAGTCCTTACTTTCTCCCTGCAAGTCTGTAAAACTTGACCTCCAAAGAAAGGTCTGTCATGTCTGTTTGGCAAATAATAAATTCCCCAAGAAAAATGCAATGTTACAAATCCACTTAAAATTATGTTAAACTAAATAGATAGGTTCTACCTAAACATTAATATATATAAACAATACATGTTTTCTTCTTCTTGAGAAATATATCTGCACTCTCTTTAAATGTATATATTTCAAGAAGCCTAATTTATTGTCAATTATTTTTATGTGCTACCCTGATTTTTTTATTCAAAGGAAATTTTGGGCTGGCTTTAAGCTCTAATTTTTTTATTCATCATTTTTGCCCCAGAATTGCAGGACTTTCATTTTGAGTCAGCCATGAGGAAACTGCTGCAGGTGGCTTTGGCCAAACATTGCTAAACTAGTGCCTGCCCCTCAGCCTCAGCACTCCCTGTGCTCTTGAGCAGCTCAGGTGCTCAGGGATGCACAGACTGGGTCAGGAGGAAAACCAGACATTCAAGAATATTGCACAGGGCCTTTCAAATCTTGGCATCACCTCCAGCTGCACAACAGGGGATGGGTTTGCTCAGACCTCAACACCAAAGCAGTGGCTGTTCTGCTCCCCCAGGGATGCACAAACATATTTTGACCCCCAAGTGAGATAAATGTTTTACCACGAGCCCCCAGATTATTGCAACTCTGTTCCTTCAGCCCTTCCTCCACCCCATGGTGCCACTTGCAGAGGAACACGAACAGCGTGTGAAAGCCAAAGGCAATAAACACCATGCAGGAGACTGAGGTGTGACACATGGATGGGATTGCTGTATCTGAGTATGGGCTCCAAAATTTTGTTAAATCAACAGTGAAAAAAAAAAATATATCTGCCTTTCCCATTGCAATTTCAATGGCTTTCCACCATCCACTTCCTTTATGAAGTTATGAAGCCCAGTTAAGTCACTATGACTACTTTAAAAACAATAGGCATGTCCAGAAAGGAGCCTGCATCTGGTTAAGTGCACTGAAGTTTAAAACTAATTGTACTGATGCAATTTCTGGGTGAGGATGGAGGCAACCTTGCGAATGGAAGCCCAAAATGAGTACTATAAATCAGCCCTAAAAGTTTGTCAAAACAAACATCTCTGCATAGTTCTGATACTCCAAAGCATACTTGATTTAACTGACTGGTTCTTCATGATCCAACAAAGAATTTTATATTTGCTAAATGTTAACCCTGTGTTTTACTGCATTGCTATACCCCAACCCAACAGAAGGGCAGGTGGGTACAATTTCAAAATTCCTAGTTTGTTTTACCACCAACCCTGGTCCTGTTTCCTCATTTTCATTTTCCATCAGTACCTTTGCAAAACAGTAAATCCCTCATAGTAAATCTCCCTAGAGTCACAACACAGGACCAGACAAAATCCTGTAAGGTGCAACAGGGTCAGCATCCAGAGCACAACAGGGCTGAGCCTTGATGCTCCAACACCCACTGGTACATTATGGCCACACTGGCAAGGTTCAGTTAGTGATACACAGAAACTATTCTAGATGAAACAGAGTTCAAACTAAATCTAAATTCTCACTGCCAAACTAAACACTAGTATCAATTACATTTTTATTACATCTTTTACTATCACAAAGAAAAAACCAGAACCCCACATCCCTCAAATTAATTCCCCCCGACTACATTACACAGTGCAACAATCAGAAATTCACCTGAGATGGATTCTACAGGAAACAAAGAATTTATTTTCCTGGAAAAAAACAAAATCCAACTAATATAATCTTCAGCTGGGGTCTCTTTGTTCAACAGAACTGAGAAAGTCTGCCCACAACAGAGAGCTCACAGTAATCGTCTTTCAGAAACAAGAACAACCCGTGCAGAAACACAAAGCAGTTCTGCCAGGGACAGGGAGTGCCTGCAATCCAGTTTCTTCAAGGGAAATTCAAGTACCCTAAGAGTTCTTATTCCTCATCTGATTTCTCTCACAAATCACAGGCTCTCTAATGCAATTTTCTGGAGTCTGAGAATCATAAAGTCAAATATGAACAAGTCTAGTGGAAAATCTGTGACGCTAATCTTGGCCTACGTTGTACTTTTAACAGGCACTGAATTTGTGCACCGGATTATCCAGATGGCCATACAGGAATCATCCTGATAGGATTAAACCTTTGTGCTGAACTCTGCTCCATCTGTTCTGGGAGCTTTGCCTATCGCTATCGGAATATGAATGCCCAGCCTAGGTCCAACACCACGACTGAAAGCACCCGTTTACCACACACACACACACATGTGTACATGTGCACACACAGCTCCCCAAGTGCTTCATTAATAATGTGAGATGAAGTTACCCCAAAGTTTACCACTAAAGAAACATATTGGTTTTATTACTCTTTTGAAGAACAAAGCACACTATATCTAAATTCAAACAAAAGAGCATTTTTGTTGTTGTTCTGGGACTTGTTCAATTCATTAAATCATAGTACTGCCATAAATTTATAGATGAAGGCATGACTAACCATAAAGCAGCAAGGCTCTTCATCTTTGAAATCTATTAGTGTATGAGGATGTATGACACAGTCGCACTTTGAAGATGTCATGGTTAAATATTTCAGATTAAAAAGCAGTCAGCAACAAAACACATGTGTGCACTCAGCACTGGTAGCTGCTCTTTGCAGCTCGATCTAGTCACAGCCAAGAACAGAAAAGTAATAATCAGTCCCAGTAAAAGAAAAGCTTATTCCCATTAATGTTTCTTTCTGCTTTTATTATCTATTAACGACAGTCTCCTGCATTCATTGCTGCAGCCTGCCAGATGCAGCAAAGATCCATATTCATCATGTGCAAAAATTGTGCCCGGGCTGTCTCTGACAGGTTTCATAGAGCTGCCAATGGAGGGACCAAGGTCTGATGCATGGCCTCGGGTTCTCAGGCCCTGGGCCAAGGGGAAAGGTAGGGAATCTGGCTCTTCTGCAGGAAAAGCATCCCAGTGATCAGAGGGTTTAGCTAAATTTCTGTTCTGGCCAGAAATACTCAGAAAACTAAGAATATCTAGGATGGAAAAAGTGGATATGCAAATTAATTAATAACATTGGTTTATTATTATTATTATTATTATTATTATTATTATTATTATTATTATTATTATTATCATAGTAATAATAATATTTTTATTATTGTTATTAGATTCAGCAATGCAATATAATCCTCAGCCCCTGTTTGTGATGGCAGTGGGACAGAGATGGAAGAAACATAACCTGCACTGCATTTCAAGCAGCAGCCACGACTGCATTGCACAGACTGAGACCCCCTTGTCTGTGCTGTGCTGTGTCTCTCAGACTGTTCCTTCCTCTGTTCTTTGTGCTGCTCCGAGTGCAGGGTCAGGCACCCCCTCCCAGCCATTTAGGCTTTACTTGCAAAAACATAAGCATAAAATTATATTTATAGTTCACAGTATCTGTCCAGCAATGACACCACATAAAACCAGCACGCTGAAAATCTGAGTGAATACTTTGGACTCGAGCCTACAAATGCTTAGAGAAGTTGTTCTTTCAATGTCTCTGATAAAGTCATGCTAGGTTTTTATTTATTTATTTAGGGCTGCATTCAGACCACCTACCTCAGGCATTGCAGCCTGTCAAACGTCAGACTCCAGCTCTGGCTGGGTGAGTCAGCCTGCCTAAATTAGGATCCTCTTTCCTCTCTACAATAAGCAGAAATGGGAAGACACCTCTGCAAGCCTGGAGACCCAGGGAGTTCCGTGCTGGCTCAGGAAAGTACCAAGGGATCTCAGCAAGACGATAGCATAGGTAGGGAGCAGCCAGAAGCAACCTCATAAAAAATATTTGGCAGCTGATATTGAGCAGGCACCTGACTCTGGGCTTTCCTGCAGACACCTCTGCTCAGGCTCAGGGCTGAAGGAGGAGGCAGCACTCACCGTCACCTTCAGGGTCGCAATCCCAGGAAAAGAGTAGTTTTCCCCAAAGGGCCCCTAATCACAGTAGCTTTACCTTTCAGTGTCTCAGAGAACCAAACATGGTCAGAAATATTTATTTCACCCCCTCTTCTTCTCCTCAAAGAGCCCAGGGAGTTGAGCAATGCTCTCACCTGAACATCCTGCAGGAAAGTGCTGTGACCTCAAACCCCAACCCATGCACTAATGCTGTGGCTGGAAAGATGAGCAGTGCTGTGGTCAGGCAGAATTTGCTCCAAGCGCTGGCCTTCCCTCTGGGCATGGATCAGGTAACACCAAACCTATGAATTCCATATGCAAGCCCAGGTTTTCAGGGAACAGCAACACGAGCTGTCTGTTCAGCCTCCAGCAGCAGGGAGAGATCCAGCACTCTGCTGCCATTTCATAACTCAGGAGGGACCTCTGTGGGAAAAGCACTTTCCCTTTTCATGGGATAGATACTGAACCTCTGAGAAAGCTGCTACAAAACCATAATGATATGGTATTAACCCAACATAATTAATTCTGAACTTCCTTACGCTCCCAGTGCTAACAGGCACTTCAAGGGCAGTACAGCAAACAGCACACAGGTTCCTGCAGCACCTGGGACCAGATTTTTGGAAGCATCCACCAACCCAGTGGTTCCAGTAAGCAATTAATGGAATTTTCAAAATACCTTATAGACAGATAGAAATTCTGTAGCCAGAGTTTAAGAATCCCAGTAAACATCTACATGCAGCTTTAGGCACCTTGGTGCTTTACAAGTTTGGCTTTAGGTCCAAGAATTCCCCCAGAAAATTCATTTGGGATACCTATACTCTTGGATGGCCACTTGTCTCACAAAAAATGGACCAGAAGTTTAGAAAACCCTAAATATCCACATCATATCTCTTTAAGCGTTTCACTGTGGCCATTGTACCTTAACTTACACATCTAAATGTTTGAATAACTTTTGAGAAATAACCTTAAACTTCTAAATTTCAGACAAGTTTTTCATGAAACTTTATTCTTGATCTTTTTAATAAACTTCCTAAGCCCATTCGCTTTGCTCAGTGAGGTCATAAACCAGCACTGCTTATATTACAGTCACTTTCACGCTAAGGATTTGTTTTGTCACAAAGAGAACTATAAATTCATGGAATGAAGGTGGAAAGCAGAAAGGACTAATTGTGACACACAAAGCTTTCTGGTTATGCTCAGCAAACAGTTTGGGCTAAGATTTTAAAAACCACTTTATGAAGTTGTACTACTGGCTTTAATGAAAGCACACTTTTTGCAATGTCATACACTCCCAAAAAATCTTGTACTCTGGATTTGGGCCAAACACAAAGCCTTTCTTCATTCCAATATTAATTATTAGTAGCTTATTTTTTATTCTTTGCTACTAAACATTAATAACTTTCAAATAGCAAACCAGATTAGAATAACAACTCCAAACATCCCACCCTGGTGGGCTCCATTTTCTGCATCGGTGTCCTGGTTTATGCTGTTAACTCATTTCCTTGCATGTGGAGGAGCCTTGTCAAATACTCATTTTTCTGGGGAAACACTTGGCAGACAGAGACTTGAATGCTCACTACAATCCTCTCTCAGTTCAGTGACAAGATGAGTTCATTATTTGCGAAGTTTTCTAAACTGAATATTCTAAATGACAGTTTTGTGGAAAATTTTCACCTAACCAAACCTTTAATCCTGAGATTGTTATCACTGAGTTGATTCACAGCTTTGGGCACAAGTTTCATGGGAGCAAAGACCTTTTATAACCACTGATTGCTTTGGGGTATTTAAATATTGGGGTGCTCAACATGAAACATTTGGAAGTGTCCAGATACCTGCAAACTGCTGTGAACACCATTTTCTTTGAAAATCATGACATTTTATAACATCCAGATGAATTCTCAAAAAAATCACTAATTCTTGGCCTTCAACATCCCAACCACAATTCACAAAATTATTTTCCTTCAAAATTTGCTCAAAACAGCAGGGGAACTGAGTCAAAAAAGTATCTTTTCCCACCATAACACCAATAAATCATTTCTTATAATGAAAAAGATAAATTAGAGGAATTTGTTCAGAAATAATACCAATCATACCACAATAACATGATGTTTTGTCTCTTCCTGGTGTGCCCATTTTGGAAGGTTGGAAAAACAACGCCTGGCAAAAACTTCACTGCCACAGTGGAGTGTTTCTCAAACATTTCTCCAATTCTAAAGTATTCTTCTCCCATATGATGCCATTATTTTTGTGACATAGTGGCCAGCAAAGCAAATTAAAATGTAATGAATACTCATCATCTATGAATATTCATTTCTTATTTGAGTGCTGCTGAATGTTCTCCTGTTCTGGTACCTGTGAAGTTTCTGCCAAACAGGGGAGTTAAGCTTTCTCTACTTGCATGACTGTATTCCAGTTCCTCTGAGGTCTGGAGAGAAATCTCAAACCTTCAGCAAAGGGTTGGTCAAGCTCTCCAAATAAGAGTCAACACTTATGGTGGTTGGAGAATTTCCATATCAACTTTCCTCCCTTATGGGTTTGCTATAAGAAAACAGGGTTTTTTTGTGCAAATCTGTATCAAAATTCAATGGCAGTTTTCCCCATGTTTTCTTCTTTTTGCAATTTTGGGAGCACAGTTCTGAAAGCTCCTCAGGGAAACTCGCAAAATGCTTTCTATCTTCATCCAGGTGCTATTTTTCCATGAATTCATGTCAACCTCGTAACAATAGAGGGTGACAACATATCACAGCTTGACATCCCTTAGATATTGGTGGGGAAGGGCTGTTTGGGGGGCATTTTATTTATTTATTTAATTTAGTTAGTTAGTTAGTTAGTTAGTTAGTTAGTTAGTTAGTTAGTTAGTTAGTTAGTTGAAAAACATAAAGGACAGTTGCTCGTGGGTAGAAACTGACACATCTTGTCTTTGTAAAATCGAGGTTTTTCCCATTCCCAATTTTCCCCTCTCAATTGAACGTGACCCTAAATCTCTGATAAATGACTGTCAAGGGAAAATCCTTTCTAACTGTGGCAATTGGAATATTCAAATTTGCCTTTTTAGAAGATATTTCCATGGACATTATGTAACAGCAATCCTTTCATTAATGACTAGAATATCTCAAATGGTATCTCCTAAGTCTCCTGCAGAAGTGTTAGCATAAATATGTTATACAATAATGTTTAAAAACCAAAACAACCCCACAAACTCAAACCTCCAACTTCATGCAACAGCTACACTCTAATGGCAGAACTAAAATTCTGGAATCTCCTTGCCTAAACTAGCCATTAAGAATCCATTGTTTAAATCTTGTTTTCATTTAGCCACAGACTAAAAATAAATTTTGAAAGATCGGAATTGCTGCAGCCAGATATTCCAAGCTTTTGAGTACCTCTCCATAATGGATGATTTATGACCCAGACAAATAGAAACAAAAGATTTTCTGCTTTGTGTTTGGCGTGACTGGCTGTGAGAAGGGCAGCTCCACCTACCCACCCACCCAGTTCTTGTGCAATTCTCAGTAATATCCAAGGAGGAACAAGGGATCTGGGCCTGCGAACAGCAACTCTGCTCTGGTGAAGATTAAAAAAAAAAGACATCAGCAAAATTCAGTGGGGCTCAATTTAGTTAACTCAGTTTTGGTTGCCTAAACTGGAGCTGCACAATTCCTAGCTCTGCCATGCTTTGCTGATCTGATGTAAATTCAACATTTCACTCCTGAAAAGACCATTTTGATCACCCAGCCTGACATCCTGCATAGCACCCATCAGAGAACCTCATCCTCAACCACGTGAGGAATTACTCAAACCTTAACCTCCCCCTAACCTGCCATATATTTTTTGGGAAAAAAACATGCCCTTACTCAACATTTACAACAGAGACTTTGCCACAGTACTGGAAGCTTACCTCACTGCCTCCCAGAGTTAAAATCTTGTTAAGATCATCATGAGCCTTTATCTACCAATTCTATCAAGTAAAGCATCTTAACTCTCTGGCCATGTTTTGTCTCTTCAGAGGGACAGATGCTCCCATTCCACCCAAGTTCACATTCTGAACTAATCCAGCCCTGGTGTTCTCACTTGAATTAAAAATTCTATCTGATTATGAGAAAAAATTTTGTTTTGAGGGTAAGAGAGCACTGGACCAGGCTGCCCAGAGAGGTTGTGGAGTCTCCTTCCCTGGAGGTATTCAAAACCTGACTGGATGGGATGCTGGGCAACCTATTCCAGGCAAACATGATTTAGCAGGGGGTTGGACTGGATGATCTCTAGAGTCCCTTCCAGCCCCAACCATTCCCTCATTTTGTGGAACAGAGTAAGTCCACAGGGCATTGAAAAGGTTAATATTATACACTCAGTGAGGTCAAACTCCAAGAACACATAACAAGCCATTATGTTAAAAATTGCCTGAATTTATGAGTCACTGCATTTATGAAGGAACCGATATGAAAAAGACAACTTGGCAAAAATAAAGAAAATTATTTCCAGCTTGAAGTTTTGCAATCCTTCCGTATATCAAGGCTCACTTACTGTTATTACTATCCATGTTGTGCAATGCTCTGAAAGTCACATTTTTTTCCCCTGTGTATGCATAGAGATGTCCAACAACCCAAGGTATTCTTCCCTCATAGAAAATAAATTAGAAAGCAGACATAACTCAGAATAACATACAAGATCCCCTCAAGTAGAGTGGTAGAATCCTAATATTTTTTTTCAATATTTCCCTTCTAAATAATAAATCAAGCCCACTGCATTTCTCTATATGGAATGATATGATGCAGAAAAAGCTTGTGTGTTTATATTTTTCATATAATCACAAAAACATTCTTAAGCTCAGCACTAAACTATAACAGGTGCTTCCACCCATGGATGAAGCAAGTCAAACTTTAACGGTTCTTTGTTTAAACCTGGCCAGTTTTTTAATACAATAGTCCCTAACTTTGATGAACAACATGAACCTATACCAACTAAGGGTAAAATGTGTCAAGTTTTGAAGATTAACCCGTCTCAACTTGTTAAAATTTTTGCTTCAGTTAGTATTCTGTCTTGGAGTGACAATTTCATCAACTAGCACAGAGATAGGCACCACCAAGGAATTGAGGTATAAAATGGTTAAAATGGAGCTGATCAGGTCATCCTCTTCACAACTCTACACAATGCCCAAAATTTAGTGCTTAGAGTTGTGCCAGAGCCACTTAGGGCACAAGAAGAAAGTCACTAAGTCAGATTTCTGAGCATCTTTCAGGAATTATCCACCACGTGCAACTGAATTCATGGTATTCAATGTCTGTCCTCAACAATTCTGTTACAGGAAGACTAGAAATGAGACCTAAGGGCAGTCAGTCTCAAAGCTTTATTTTAAATATTATCCTCTCAAAATAATTTATAAGGTGAGGGAAATTTTTCCTTTTTTTAATAATCCAAACAGAAAATACCTGATTCACTAAGGCACAGCCTAGCAATCAGTTTTGCTTTCAAATCTGAGGACTCAGTGGAAAACCTCCGATTGTGCAGTAACTGTGAGCTCTTAAATGGCCCAGAATGGGCAGGATTGGCAAGAAAGACTCTTTAAATGCCCCACTGCTGACAAGAGGATCTGCCTGTCATGTGCAGCTGAGGCACAGCCACTACTGCTTTTTATTTCTTGTAGGAGGTTTTGCACCTGCAGACAAACGGTTGGAGTCACTCATTGCTGTCATGAGCTAAAACAACATTGTAAAAGCTTGGCTGTCTCAGGTACCACAATGAAGTGATCAAATACCCCAGCCTTGCACTATCCTTCCCAGTTTAAGGCAACCAGGACTATTGGTTTTGCTACATAATGATTTATTTTAGATATAAACACACAGAGATTTATGCATATTTCATATTAAAATGCCAGCAGGACGTTGCTTTGGAAATCGTGGTTATCTCCACTTCCACCTGCAAACTCTGATATCACATCTTATCATTTGTGTCTATTTCTATCCTGCATCTTTCATCTGCTGCTGCTGTTGAGCTGACTCAGAACCAAATCATCAGCAAACCTCACCATCACCTAATTCTTCAGTGCTCTCCCATGGAGGAGGAAGGAAAAGAAAAAAGAAATAAAACTGTCCCTTTAAAAACCCAAGCATTTAAGCTGCTTGTCAGTCGTCTTCCTGACAAGGCCACTTGAATGTATTCAGGAATATTTGCATAAATGCTCACAGTGAGTTCACCCTGGCAGCTAGTGCTAATGGTACATAAAGTAATTTAGTCACTTCTCTTAGGCATCCTGTCAGGGTGATAAGCACCCCCTCTTTGCCTTGTTGCATATTAGATCATTAGATAATAAAGTGTTAGAGCATGCAAACTGACAGGGTCTCAGGGACTATCATTTTTCGAGGGCATTGCATTCTGCCAGCGAGGAAAAATAATAGAGAAACTGATGCTGCAATTGGCTTTACATTCTTGCAAAGACATTCAAAAGATTTGGGGAGAAAAAAGAATTTTTACTTTGCAATGATATGAGAGTTTCAACTGGAAACTTTGCAGTGGATTTATTGCTGGTAAACTTGAAAAGAGTTGCTGCAATGCCTGCCAGAACTCTCCCCTTCCATAAGTTCATCACTTAAATTTCATTGGGAAGATTTTGCTTTTAAAATTGACACCCTGGGATGAACTACAAGCTGAAATATATCCTACTGTTGGGGCCTGTTGGCTCTTGACTATACATCTTACTATATATATAATTTGGAAAGGTCAACCACACCGGCTTTCTGGTTTACCAGAAATATAAAACCAGTGAGGATCCAACTATTTGTGAATGAAAAAGTGATAATTATTGAAAACCACAGATTACTGTGGCTTACCCTATTTATACCACACAGACATGGATGAAATAATAATTGGCCTCTGCCAGGATATTACTTTTAAAAGATAGGTAGATATATTTATTTGAAAGATTGGCTGCTTAACCCACTGGCTTCAAGGGGGCAGCACGTGGACACAAAACTAGGATCTGGGGTCCTGGTTATATTCAGAGAAAGAAGCTACAAAAAAACCCCTTCATTTTACTGACTGAAAAGTCTGACAAGCAAGATATAAATAAAGATGTGTTGGATGTCCCAAAAATAATCCAGACTACCTGCTAATGAGATGGTAAAACCCAAATGTGGAGACACCAGGCTCCTGAGTGGCTCGAGAGGTGCAGCTTTCTTTCCAGGTTTTTGGCCCCCAAAGTGTCTTTTAGGTGTCACATAAACTGTAACTCCGTGTTTCAGAGCAGCAAACACGAGATTGTAAGGAAAAATAAGCTGGATATTGTCTAAGTAAACTCAACAACCAGCACACCTTTCTACATCCTGTCTCCCCTTTCCCCAGCCCTCACAGTCAGGCATTCATCTCCATTGCCATCAGGAATTTGTGTTACGAAGTTAAACGTCTGGGAAAGTCCACAGGAATACATTTGGTCAAGGGTATATTATAGTCAGATCCCAGATTTTACAAACCTGTGATGAGCAGTTGCTCAGCAGAGCAATGAACCAGAGACAAACCATGACTACATTCCCTTCCCATCTCCCTGCTCATGGATACAGCTCAGGTCAATCTGTCCTTCCCCGAGGGAGGCAGAAAAGCTGGGGAGAGGAGAGGCAAACAAACAGCCTCTCATACTATGCAAAATAAAAATTCCAAAAACTGGAGAAAAATAATACATCTTCTGACTCAAAGTGAAAGCAAAAAATTATTTCAGTGGAGGAAACTGTCATCTGTTCTAATGGGTCTTGTCCAAAATTCAATAGCATTAAACCTTTTTCTTTCTTTTTATTTATTTAGTTAAGTGTTTTAGATACTTAGTAATATCAGAACAACAGTTATGGATTTTTGAAATTTTTTTCCTGTTTCTTGGACACATGTTCAGAGAATTCCTAGAGAGCTGGACTGAAGGATTTGAGTTAAAAAGAAAGGCTCCACCAAGCCTTTGGGAAGAGAACAATTTTGTAGTATGAAGGTTGCTATTCAAAAGTAAGAATTTACTAGCAGTTGCTTTATGAGGTTGCTTGAGAGGTGCCTGAGAAAGCAGATTAGAAAAATCACCTTTCCCACAAAATGTACACATGGAGATATTTTGCAGATGTTGACTTTTAATATCAGCACAGTAACTCAGGTGTGTGCAGCTACGTAAGCAGAGAATTATCTTTTTTTTGTTGCTTTTTGCCAACAGAATCCCCCAGGTTGTAGGAGTGGGAACGACAGCTGTGGTAAAATGAGATACCACCATGCATGAGAATAAGGGCATTTATGTAAGAGAAATTAAGTACTGCCTCAACCAAAAGCATGCACTGAGAAGACTGCAATGGGGAAAAACGAAAAAAAAATATGGCAACTACTTTAGTAGGAATATAAGAAAAAAAAAAAAAGGAGTGTTTTTTTTAAGACTAGACTTAATGGAAAGATTACAAAGTTGAACAGAAAGAAGTTTCCCTTTGTAATGCCTTCTGCTAATTAATAAAGACAGAGTTCATACATTCCTTATAAATTTCAGTAAAAATTATGACAGTGGTTTGTTTATTAAATTAGGTTGTTGGCAGGATGAAAAAAAAAATTCTATAACATGAATTATGGCTGAAAATGGCTCGTAGCCTACATAAAAAGTTAGAGCTAAATAAATACAGATGTAAGTTATGTTTATATAATGAGAAACGCTGCTGAGCTAAGAATTTTAGGTTAGTAAGTGTGAACTACAGACCCGATTCTGCAAACACTTATCAATACCCTCAGCTTCTCTGACACAAGAAGCCTCATTGATCCCAACAGGACCATATGTGAGCATAATCTTAAATATATGCATAAGTGCTTACAGGACTGATGCCTGAAAGCATAAACAGAATAGAAAAGTATTTCCACAGGAATCCACTGAGCAGTAGAAACCCACACATTTTCCCATTTCTCAGCATTAATAATTTCTTTTAACATATCTAGTTAACATTTCTCTGAGTGGCATTTGCTTTCCCAGAGAAATTTTTATCTGGTTTCTTCAAACTCTTTGGAAAAATCTATTTAATTATTCATCAGATCCTTGGCAAATATTTGTGAAACAAACCAGCATAAAGGACTGGTGCCTTCTACACTCAGCTACTTCAATGGCAGCTGAGGGTACACATCTCTTAGAGGGAGCAAGCACCTATTGAATTTAGGATTACAAACAGCTTTGAAAACAAAGAGCTATTCTACCAAGCTGGAACAGGGAGAGGGGAGTGAAATGCCCTCTGTTTTTGTTTTGTTTTTCAGCAGTAGTCATCAACTTTGAGGACAAAGAGCAAAACAAAACATTAATCAAATCCAGATTTTTCAAAGTACATTTGCACTCAACAACTCCCATTTTAAGCACCTACAGTCACCAGCAGATGTTCCCTTCCAGGACCAGCTGACCTTACAGAAGAGATTACTGTCCCCAGGCTGCTTCCAGCCACGTGCCCCCATCCCACCCTTGCTGGAGCTTACTGTGCTTCCAGAAAAGCCAAACTGCCTTGCACCATTTCTCCTTCAATCATTTCAGCAACAAGCCATATTGGCAAAGAGTGATTATTTAAATGGTTTAATTCAAATGAACTTCACTGGCCTGGAGGAGACCAGGGAGCAACCATCCTAGCTGGCATGCCATGGTGAAGAATAGCCTGGAGCAGGGAGGGGAGACAAACAGCTGTGGGAAAAGCAACGTCCTCAGCTGGCACAGCTGGAGCCAGAAAAGAACATTCATCCATGGCTTAAGTAAGCAGATGGATTTCCAAAAGGGCTCTGCTTTCATTTAGGGCAATTCAAAGGAACAGAAGAATCTCCTAGAGAGCTCAGCACCCTATAGATAGAAGAAATGCAATCCAAAATTTGGGTGCTGAGAACTTCAGAAAATATGCAACATCCTGTAGATGCACAGTCAAAAATCAGGGCAGTCTGGAAAAAAAATCAGACTCCAATTTTGGGTGCTGAATAAATGCAACCAACATGCAAAAAAAATCACTCCACTTCACTGACACACAGAACAACCTCTGCACCCATGTTTGCTTACTTGTTTGTCATTTCACTACATTTAGAGCTGACCTACTTGAAAAATTCCTCCTTTGGTCTGGAGGCCAGTCCCTTTCAAATGTCTGGCCCCAGATATAATAAATGCTTACAGGACAATTTTGAAAGCAGCAGCCAGAGACACAAACCAAATAAATCCACATTTAAAGTAGCAATGCCAACCAATGAAAATGATTTGCCTACCATGTTCCAGATAAGAAGGCGTACCTTCCGAGGGATCGAGTCTTCGAGCTCTCCGCCCGTGCTTGGAATTGTTGTGCACAAACATATTGTCTGACACTGCCAGCACATGGCCATCAACATTGACTGTTGTAGACACCACGACCTGCAAGCACAAGAGCAAGATGGAGGAAAATTTGGATAAATCCGTGTGTTTTTTATAAAGCGCGGAGTGTAATAAACTCAGTTAAATAAATAACAGCTGGGAGCTGTAGAAAATTGCAAAGCTATTTCACATAATAACTGGTGCTTATGCTGTACAAATCTAACAAGAGGCGCTATTGATGAGCGGGTCTCTGGCATCGAAAGCTTTTGATGCAGTTTTAAGTCAAATTGCAGAGTTTGTAGCTGCGTGGCAGACAGCACACTGTTAACCATCACTTTAACAAGAGGATCTTTATTAAGTATTTTTTTCCCCTATATACAAGGGCAGCTGTGTTTCACCCTAAATTATCCTTCAGTTTCCACGCTGAAGTAGATAGAGATGTTGACATTGTAAATGAGAATCGATTCAGAATAAAAGAAAACAAAAGTGTATTTTGTGAAGTTGTAACAAGAGTTGTTGTCTGCCTTACCCCCACCCTTCTCTGCTGCTCTCCCCTCAGTGCAGTCACTGCAGGTTGTTGGATTTGCCCAAATTTCTCTGGAGCTCTATCTTAAGGAGTATGTATCGGCATGTTTGTGTACACACACACACGCTTGACAGTGGGGTCTTGATCTGGAGAACACAACCCTATTCATCCAGTGTTAGAATTATTTGTATTTCTCAACTTATCTCAATGTCAACACCTGGGATTTGATTTGAGGCGAGGTGAGGGAGACACAGCAGGACTGCACTGGAGGAAGGATTAGACACTTCTGCTCCCCAGAGCCGCCCAGGGCAGGAGAGGAGCCAACCCAGCAGAGGCAAACGGGTAAATGATGGGTCCAGAGTAGAAGACCCAGCCACTCCAAGGTGTCCAGAGGGTCTGCTCAACCCTGAGGCTCCCAAAGGAAATCTCTGTCCAGGCAGAGGGCACGTGAGCCATGGAATGTCATGGAGAAACAAGTCCCTTGCAGAGCTGTGAGCTCATCACAGCACATCTCCTCCTACCCCATTCAGACCAAGCAGTCTGAGCCTCCCTGGCTTTCCTTCAGCCACCCCTCCCACAGCCTCTTCCCAGCAAAAGTATGGCATTCCCAGGGTTTTACCCCAGCCAAAGATTTGGCCTTCAGCTGGCTGCTGGTTTGCCAGGAGCACGCGCCGCCTTCGAGAACTTTGACTAAAACAATAAGAAGAAATGACCTACACTTCTCCTTACATTAAACAGGGAAAGGGATTAAAGACTGAAACCCACAGAGATATGTTTATTCATGCGACCTCTTACAACCAAATATAATAATTGTCTGTTAATTGCAGTTTCAGCTCCCACCTCATGCTTCGACATGTGAAACAGCAATCAGCAGCTCCTGTTTAATCCACCTATTATGTTGACTAATTAACTTTGCTCGACAGTTTATTTCTTCCTCCATTATCAGCCCCTGTCAGCCGCAAGCACAGTGCCGCAAAGGGGGACCTCAGCCCTTTTGATTGATCACCGATAGATTGACATGCAGATTAATTTAATTAGAATCACCTCACTCGAGAAATGAAAGACAATGGCAAGGGGGCTAATAGATCTGCTCTTATAATGAGGCAAGCCTCCAGAGCCACGGCAGAGGATTTCTGATTTATTTTGCTGAATTCCCCAGTCGCTCTGAAAGGCTCTCGCTTTAATTGTTCTTGGTTTTGAGAGGCTTTAGCCTCTGAAGAGGTGAAATGCTTTACAAGGATTGGCAAACATTGCTTCAACTCTCTCAGGAAGCTGCTGCCTCTCAAAGTTGGTCAAATGGGGACACTTAAAGGATCGCTTACAACTATTCAATTTCATCACTTGAACTGGAGCTAAAAAAAAAAAGAAAAAATAGAGTGAAAGGAAAAATTTTCTACCTATTTCTGGCCCCCAATTAAAATACTCAAAAAGTAAGCAAAGCCACTAAACTGCCCAGAGCAGATCCTGAAATCTTTCTCTGGAAAAAGAGGAATACAAAAGAGAATATTTTACATCTAAAAGATCCTAACCCCATCCTTCAGAATGGCATTCCAAGCAATAGACTTTTGTGCATGTTTTAAGTGAAAGATATTAAAATACAGAATAAATGATTCAAGAGCTCCTACAGATGGAAATTTGGGAAAAAGAAAGCACCAAATACTACAGATACATTTTTCTGAAATCAAACTAAGGAGAGAAAAAAACCAAAGCCCTATATATAAAATTCCAAAAGGGATTTCAAAAGTAATTTATCCATTGAATTCCTGAGGGGTAGAATAAAGTTTATGATATTTTCAATAAAATATGATCTTATAGTAAGTGGCTCGGGGTTCAAAATCTTATTTGTGCACTTGCAACCATTGTAAATTCTTTGCAAGAGGGATTTTGAACCAAACCCTTGGCACTGCCTGTCATAGCTCCATGATTTATGCCAGCTCCTTATCTTCTTCTAGGGGTCTGATTAGGTGCGTATGAAAATTAACAAAATTACAATTAATAACAATGGCTACAAGATAAAATATTTTCCCCAATTCCAAAACCCTATAGGTACACACAGACTTCACACTGAAGCTGATCAAACCTGCGCTGAAACCAAAACTTTAAGCATTTTTAGAAATTTAGGGATTCCAGAAAAATAATGAGTCAAGAGTAGTAACAGTAAGGTAGTTCTCAAAGCTGTGGAAATCCTGTATCTAAGTAGCTGTTGCTATACATGCAACTTTCTAGGTAAGAACTTGAGGAAACAATCCTGTTGAGGTTTTATGTGAGTAAAGCTACATTTAATTTCCCCCTCCTCTGATTTTCAAAACAGTTGATGCAACATATTTTGAATTACTTAGCAATATCTTCCTACCTCCCTCCTGAACAGTTTGATTTACTATGAAGAGACCACATTGGTGTGGCTCTTTCGTGTCGTTAGCAGCAGAAACTATAAATGGAATCCCCCAGTGAAACTGTTTCTAGTCTCAGGAAATGCAGAAAAAAAAACCTCTTATGTGTCTGTTTGGAAAAAAAAAAAAGATTATTCATAGCACACCTGTAAGAAGCAACAGGCTCTTGCTGCTCAGTTCTTTAAATGAAAATTCTCATTAATGGAGGAACACTGAATGTGCACTGCACCAAAGAAATATTAATGCCTCTAATTATTAATAGTGAAAAAATGCACCTCAAATATTGTGTGCCACAGTCACCTACTTGGATTGCTGCAGAGCACTTACATACTTACAAGTTCTACTCATATTTTTTAATCTAAAAAAATACTACACTCTCCTCATTTTGATTTTGAAACGACTGGGATATGTTCAAGTTAAAGCACATGCTAAAACTAATTTGTGGAGAAATCATAAAATTAGGGGGAGGGGACAGCCAGAGTACATGTGGAATGGGCACCAAGGCATCCTAAAACACAGACTGTAGCAAGAGGGAAAGGCACACTACAGTTTAATAAATGATTAATGAGGTGCTGACACATTAATGTAAGCACAGGGACAACCAGGTCTGCCAAATCTCAAACCTTTCCAAATTTTGTCAACAAAACACAGTTTTAATTTGAGACAGGCAAACACGGAAAATGATTTTGAGCTTTAGCTTTAGCCCTTCACAGATTTTGAATTTAAATCCTGTATCAACACCAGGGGAGACAGAGGTATGAAAGAAACACATGGGTTTACAACTTTCTTCAATGAAATTGGCACTATTGAATGCAGTAACATATCCCAGCTCTGTGGATTATTCTGCCTGCCATTAAATAGTTCAGTTTGTGAATACTTTGGAGCTTAGATTTTTTTTTCTTTAAATATTCAGAGACCAGGAGCCTGGAGATCAAGCTATTTATCCATGTTTAGCACTCGGCCTGTTTATTTGGTATAGTACCTCACCTAATATATCAAAATTAAGCATTGCACAACTCCTGATTTTTAACCACAGCCCATTAAGCTTTGCTCACTGATTAAGACATAGCATTTTCCTTGTGCTTTCAATTTTCTCCAGTGTATGGTGAAGGATCTGATATTTTTGCAACATCCCCAATACCCAGTGGCAAAGGCAGAGAAAATCTAGCTAGGATGATTTCCAGGTCTGAAGTGTGTCCTAAGTGTTAAATATGTAACTCCAGTGCTTGCCACTCTTCTGAAAGCTATAAATGGCTCAAGCACATCTTTATTTTCATCACCACTTGGTGACCTCTTCCTACAATG